>NC_092692.1:980000-1342500 GCF_964275005.1 Diadema setosum | reverse complement strand
GGAAAGCACGCAGTGAAAGGGTATCCTCGTCTTATTCGTACAGATTCAAGTTATGATTTTGTGCGAATTGTCACTCTACTCACTGATGGAATACTACCGGAATAATTTTGTAGTTCAGTATCATCGGATTTCTTTACTTCTCTTCAACCAGAGAATTTATACGGCGGTATATCGACGCCAGGCGACATGCAAGCTACACGGTTTCTTCACGCCCGTGAATACGGTGAAGTGGGCGCTTCATTGGAATCAATGGCCCTCCAAACGCCAGGAGGGTTGCCTATCGATACGGCTCGAGTCACTCGTGTAGGGGATCGCTGGAGGAACGATTTCACCGAACTTTTGGTCGTTATCGATCGATGCCCCTGGGCCCCGCTGAGATTGCCCTACCGACCATACCATGCCTGCGCAAGAGAAATTCAATGCAACAGTCCTGTTATGAAATATGGATGAGTATGCAGTCAATTCAATGTCGCACTGAATTTCTTTGATGTTTTCACATATACTGGTGCCATGTCATATGAAATATATTGCTGTATTTCGACGAGATCATCTTCATCTCCATTCATCTATCACGTGTAATGGCATGCAAATAAAGAGGAGCCATTGTATTTTCTAGTCGTGCTACATAATGCATGCAATTTTGTTAAAAAGAAATTAGTAGTATTTCTGTCTTTTTTTTTAATACCAAAGCCTACTAAAATACTGAATGGCCCCTAAGTCATATTGTCTGTCAATTTATTTATCTTGATATAAATTATGATGAATGCAAACCTGTCCTTTATTTTCGTCTGAATAATACCTGAAAGAAAGCGATATATATATATATATATTCTTATATATATATATATATATATATATATATATATATATATATACAGTATATATATATATATATATATATATATATATATATATATAGAAAATTGGTCTGCTCGGCATCTTGATGATAATAAGTTAACGAATCAGTAGAAGAAGAACGCCGTAAAAAAAATAAATAAATAAATAAATCCTAGATCTTGAAGATCTTAAAAACGGAGCATAGCTCTCAAATACTGAAAGGCAAGGTCACACTCTTCATCAGTGCCCATGGTGTGACAAAAGATCTTAATCAAACCCGTTTCTGAAACAGACATGAAAACACGTCTGATCATGGGCATGATCAGACGTGTTCTCCGTGTTCTACTGATTCGTTAACTATATATATGTATATATATATATATATATATATATATATATATATATATATATATATATATATATGAAGCAAAGAAAGGGAAAACTGACTAGAAACAAATAATGAAAAGTGAAAACTGTGGATGGATGAATGGAAACCCACTTTCTTATGTTTTATTTAGTCTCGTTTTCCCTTCCCAGTACACAGGGGAAGGACTTTTACTCTCTCCTCTCCATCAGCGTAATAGACTGTGCCTGGTCCAATGCCAACGGCAATGCGCGAGAGAGTGGTAGCACTGAGGCAGGAGGGCTACAAGCAGACTCATATAGGAGAAATCCTGGGGATTTCACAGGGTGCAGTCTCTAAAATCGTGAGAGAGGAAATGTGCGGCCAGGGAAATCACCAGGACGTCCCAGACTGACAACAAGACACTGACAACAAGACATGATCGCCAACTGTTGAATCTTAGCCGCAGAAACCGGAAGATGCCAGCGAGTCATCTTCAACGCTTGTGGAGGAGACATCATGGAATCAACGTCTCAAGATCAACAGTCAATCTCAGATTGATACAACATGGCTACCGAGCACGATGATTGGTTAGATGTCCACGCCTGACTGTTCGCCACAGGGTAGCTCGTCTCCTTTGGGCCAGGCAGCACAGGACGCTTCAACTGGGACATTGGCAACACGTTATCTTCATGGACGAGAGCCGGTTCATCCTTGAACGTAGAGATGGGAGACAGCGAGTACGTCGGTTAGCTGTGGAAAGCATTCTGGATGACTGTGTCCACGAGACAACCCAAGGTGGAGGAGGCTCAGTGATGGTCTGGGCCGGAATCCATTACGGAGGAAAAACGCCACTGGTGGTGCCTGATGGTAACGTGAATGCCGCTGTCTACAGGGAGATATTGGAGTTCCACTGCCTTCCATATGCAAAACGTGTGTATATGGGCTCAATTTCCGACTGCAGGATGATAACGCTAGACCGTACAGGGCAACTGTAGTTAGATAATTCCTAGAGGCAGAGGGGATTGAGCAGTTGCCATGGCCAGCTTGTTCGCCAGATATGAACCCCATAAAACATGCATGGGATTTTTTATGTAATATCTCTTAGATTTATAATGTTTGTTTTGTGTTAGTGTTGTCTGGAGGAAATTATTTGTATAGGGCCCCAAGTTTTTCTCTCTCTTCTTTCTTTCTTTAAAACAACAACAACCACTTTCTTTGATCAAAGTTTTCATTTTAAAATATATACATAGCGTTAAGCCTTTTGTAATTTATACATACAAACATACACACAGACACACACACACACACACACACACACACATATATATATATATATATATATATATATATATACACACACATATGCAATCATATATGAATTGTACGTCAACGTTATTTAAGCTGAAATTCAAAATATCCCATTACAATGCAAATTTCAATACTGCAACTCTGTAATCCCCAAATCGGAAGGTAATCAATGATATAAAAAGTGAAAGTTTCATTGAGATCGGACATCAATGAAGGGGACTGATTATGACACGTGACTAGCGTTGTCACGAAGCTGGGTCATTGGTCGCAATCGTATCATCCCGCACAAAGTCGGCTGGGGGCAGCGAGCCGAGTCGTCGATCGAACGACTGCCACTCGACAGGCCTGGTGGCGGAGTCATCACACATTGATATAGCGCCATCTTCTGTTAGATAAGCGGTTAAAGTCTTACCAGGCCTCTTCAAGGGAGTTAAAGACGAAACAAACAACAATCTTGTATTATGACACCTGCCAACCCCACGTCTAGCCGTCGAGCATTTACTTCAGTATTCCCGATTCGAGACTCTCTCCCTCCGTCCCTCTCTCTCTCTCTCTCTCTCTCTCGCTCTCTCTTTCTTTACCTTTACCTTTTCCCAATCTGTGTCCTAGTGAAGTGGCTGTTACGAGCGCGAGGAGTAGTAATAAATGATCGAGAGACACCACAAATCGAAAGGAATCGCCGAACCGCTGCCCGAGCTTTCGTCATACTACGCCATCAGCGACGGCAATTGTCATACCATGGATCTGCAGGAGCTTCATGGTTATACAGTAATGTATACGTACACTTATATTTATTGCGTGTTATGTATCTGACGTTTATTTATTTTATTTTTTTTTTTGGGGGGGGGGGAGTTTCACGTTACTCTAGGAATAGGACTAGCGATATGCTTACAAGCTAAGAGCGCAAAGGGGTGACACAGTTTCGGTTGACATGGAGCTTCAGCCTTTCCAACGCTTTTTGATGATGATTTTTTGAGATAATGATAAAGCTATTAGGAAATATAAAAGAGTTTATAATTCTAAGAGGAATGCAAAGTTTATTTGACGAAAATAATATGTTTTGAAATGACTGACCTTTCCAAAAAAAAGGCATCTCAATAAAACGAAATTAAAGATGGTGCCGCCTTTTACTGGGATCGCTTTGTTTATTTTTTTTATTTTTTATTTTTGATATCGCAATCATTTCAAAACCGATTTTCATCAAAATCAACTTTAGATTCTTCCTAGAATCGCATGCTCTTTAATATTTCATTTAATAGTTTGTAAGTATCTCTCAACACCAACCCCTCAGCGGCAAATTCATCCTTCTGATTCAGTGTTCCTCCCCTCAGCGGCAAATTGGTCCTCCCGAATACTACAGTAGTAGGCTCGTTCTTCTAAACCCGCCGATTCGGTCCTCCCTCGGCTGCGATTTTGTCCCAACGAATAGGCTTTTCGGTATAAACCCGCGGATTCGATCTCTTCTCGGGACGATTTGGTCCTTGCAAAACGGATACTCAGTCCTAGGATGCTCGAACCCGTAGATTTGGTTCTCCGGAGTGTTTCTCCGGACGGATATTATCGCCTACCACACCGGGTAACTCCCGTCCGACGTGGATTTGGTGTGACCCAGTCCTTGCGAGGAACGTCAGGGCCAGGTGTGGTAAGTCTGCGTTCGGGATGATTGAAAGTTGGTCGGGTCGGGGAGTGTGCTGCCAAGTAGTTGCCTCATGCTTCGATCAACAATAACAATAATAATGATAATAATAATAATGGCCTCTTATGATGCGCTAAAGTCCATCAAGAATGATGCTCATGGCGCTCTTACATAACCAGCATGAACAGTACATAATACAACCATACATTAATCAAATACGATAACTTATCAGAACAAAATGAAATACAAACACAAACAAAATACTTTACTCTACATAACGAAATTGATCTCAGAACATAAGAAAAACCTAGCATGTACGAAATATGCAGTAATGTGTACAAAAACAACTGAAATTATAACAGTCATACTACTTTAAGGAGTTGCTTAAAGGAATTGGTTGAGGAAGCCTGACGAAGAAAAGACTATCATCCATTGTCCATCCTGGATTCCACTCTCAGGACGAGGAGACACATCCGGTGACGATTACTTCATCGCTGCCAAAATATTTTCCCTTATTGTAATAGAAACGAGCCTTTTTGATATTGTATAACCATTGATCACATTTGCAAATATCATGCTGTAATCATACCTTGTTGGAAATGAGATAGAATGAAATGAAATGAAATGAAATGGAATGGAATGAAGTGAATATGAAATGAAGTGAAATGCTATAAAATGAAATGTAGTGAAATGAAATGAAATGATATGAAATGAAATGGAATGAAATGAAATAAAATGAAATGAAATAAAATGAAATGAAATGAAATAAAATAAAATGAAAAGAAATGAAATGAAATGAAATGAAGTGAAGTGAAATGTCTCGAACAGAGACAAAAAGTGTGGGCAGGATGGGTTAAGCCAACGAGAGAGAGAGATAGAGAGAATTGCGTGACTGTAGCAGTGTATTGCCACATCATCTCACCAAGCTCATCAGTTTCATTCTCAAGGACTGTGAGACATTTTGAAGCTCTGAAAAACACCATGGTATAAGTTTTGACTTGACGCCGATGGTAGTCCCGATTCGGGACTCTTTTCTTCTTCTTTTGTCTGCTTTTTCATATCCCCCGATTTGGGCCCTCATTTGCCTATAGCGTTAAGCCTTTTAATCCCGACAGTCCACTTACGGGGTTGACAAATTGGTATAGAATTGTCCATGGATCTAATATACAAGGACATTCATCGTATCGTTAATTAATTCATGCACATGTACATCTCAAAAGTGCCACAAAGACATTTTAAAAATGATTCAATGCTTTGATCACATGATCGTCACCGCCAGCAAGTCAGGAGAAGAATAAGACGGAGATTCGAGAAATCTAAAACTATATGCGCAGAAGAAAATAACTCACTTAGAAATCAGGTAAAGTGACTGTGCAGTTGTGATGTATGTTAGGAAATCATGCCTCAAACAATTTCGCTTGGGAAAAGCAAGCAGTTTTTAAAAGAAAGCTAACATTTTGGCAGAATTATTGTCATTTGTGATCTCAATATTTCACTTTTTCGCAGCTTATTCCAGAGCAAAAAGGGACGGTAATGGTAGAGAACAGGTATATCTTGCCAGTAGGCAAGGTCTTATGCGTGTGCGAAAAAGTGCGAATCAGCAATTACCCATCTTTTGACACAAAATTTGTCATGATCTCAGGTTTTGCTGCTCCTCATTATCTGCATTATTCAAAGACATTTCCGTCTGAAAAAAAGCATATCAGCGAAACAAGACTGAAATGAGGGAAACGATTCTTTTGTTAGTGACGATACATGATCACACAATCGCTATTGTCCAGACACCTGAATGTACTCATTAAGATGCACATAATCATGTGTCGGTGACAATGATTACATCAAAGAAAGACTGTCGTGAACAGTCCATAAGTCAATGATTTGTCGTAGTACCAAGGAGGTACCAAGAAAGAGACGGATTTCCAACCGGCTGTAATTATTCAAACAGCTGCCATTTTTCTATTGATGCACAAAAGAATTCCACAGGAGCACTTGTGCCTTTGATGATCAGGGTTCCATGCCGCCGTCTTTTTGAGCAATCTGAAGATTCATTTTAAACTCTCATCATCGTCTAGACTATATTCTGCTTGTTTATTTGTCAAATAGAATGAATGTTCACTTAATGATAAAACATATGAAACAAAAGTGAATCCCGTCCAAGATTATGTGCAAAAATGTAAACCTGAGCTGTATGTCGTGAAAATATTTGAAACTGTATTCTCACTACAAAGCCGATTTTATCATCTTTCCGATCATTTCCGACAAATGAAACTGATATGGTATAATTTTCGAGTACAGTTCTTTATTCATTTATATGTTAGATTAGTGTAAAGTCATGTAAAAACGAGTAATTTTGATATTAATTTCATCAATTTTTTGAACAATTTTTATTCGCACATCCCCGTGTCTGTACTATTAATGTGCCGCTTGTTTTCTATAGGAAGGAACTGCGAAAAGCAATTTGTTTGTTTGTTTGTTTGTTTGAAAAGATTTTATTTTCTGCATTTCATATTTTCTTTCAGAATACAAAAATAACAAAGGCAGGTTCAATTACACAAATACAATTCTGAAAATTATTGACATATTACATAGTAAGTCATATTTTGTATATAAAGACAAATGAAACGTTAAATAACATACAAAATGTTTATATGGCCAATAATGACTTGATTCACAGTACAATATATAATATATACATATAATGCAGAGGGCCGCCGTTATAAGCCGTGCTTGAACAGACGGACAGCCAGAGTTAAATTACCATTTTTTATTGTAGTACTTGAACACTAATACGGATGGGCCATGTTAAAATGCGTGTAAATCCAGTTTTATACAATTACTTGGTAAACAGGAGTGGTGCCTGTGAGTGCGTGTGCAGGTGATGAAGCGCGAAAGTGTTGATGGTCAGCACTTCTAAGAAAATGATTGAATATGTTATAATATGGGCGAAGGGTCAAGCAGCAAAGTAAAAGAAAGGGAAAAGGGGGTGGACCAAAATATTGCCTTGTTGTTGAGTATAAGAGGTACATGTTTAATGATTACTGTACCGTATGATATTGTGCCAAGAAATATTTCTTTGTATTTGCCTTAAAGGAATAGAGAGATGTGCACTGTTTTATGTGGAGAGGGAGTGAATTCCAAATATCAGGCCCGTTATGCCGAATTGATTTTTGAGCTAATAGGAGTTTAGGGTTATTCAAATGGAAATCATTACGATGGCGCGTGGGGTAAGCATGGACATCCCTGTTAAGGGAAAATGCGTTGTGGAAGAGTGGGAGTAGATTTTGCGTGTATTTGAACATAAATATTGCTGTTTGAAATTTGTGTATATCGTCAACTTTAAGAACTTTTAGTCTACGGAATAATGGATCAGTATGTTCTAAATAATGTGAGTTAGTACATATTCTTATTGCCTTTTTCTGTAAAAGAAAAATAACATTTACTTTGGTTTTATTACAGTTTCCCCAGACAACATTACAATAATTAATATACGGTAAGATTAATGCATTGTATAACATAGTGAGTACTTTTTCCGTTACAAAATATTTTAATCTCCGAAGTATTCCAATGACTTTAGATATTAATGTGGTTATATTATCAATGTGGTTATTCCAATTTAAGTTGGAGTCAAGGGTTACCCCTAAGAACTTGGTTGATTTTTTTCCAATAATGGGCATACCATCAATAATAATGTTATTAGGCATTATCGGTTGCAAATGTGAAGTATTGAAGTTTATAAAACACGTTTTATCTATATTTAATGATAATTTATTGCATTTAAACCATGTAGAAATTTTTGCAAGCTCAGAATTAAGTATATCCACTAGTGTGTTTAAACAGTTGTGAGAGTAGAAGACACTGGTATCGTCCGCGAATAATACATAGGTGAGAAGGGTTGAGGAATTTATAATATCATTAATATATATAAGAAAAAGTAGCGGTCCTAAAATGGATCCCTGTGGTACACCGCAAGTAATATATGACTTAAACGAGGTACTTGAATGAAATGCTACGTATTGCTGACGTTGGGATAAATAATCTCGGAACCAGGAAAGAACTATTCCTCTTATGCCATAATTATGTAGCTTTTTTAATAAAATTCCATGGTCTATTGTATCAAAGGCCTTGCTCAGGTCCATAAAAACTCCTATCACGTGCTGTTTGTTCGCAATAGAATCGATAATTTTGTCACAACTTTGAATGATTGCAAAATCTGTAGAAAAACCTTTTCGAAAACCAAATTGGTTAGGATTTAAAATGTGGTTATCAACCAGAAACTTATACAAACGTTCATGTGCAATCTTTTCAAGGATTTTGGAAATGACGGGCAATAATGAAATTGGACGATAATTCTTTATTTGGGACGCATCATCTTTTTTGTGAATAGGGATTACTTTCGCAATCTTTAAAGAATTTGGGAAGATCCCAGTAGATAATGATAAGTTACAGATATGTACTATGGGGGTTACTAAAAAATGTATTATTTGTTTTAGTAAGTGCATACTTAATCCATCGTGGCCACAAGATCTACTCGACTTAAAAGATCGAACAATATTCAGTATTTCATTTTCATTCGTGGGAGTAAAAAATAAAGAATTATTATTACTTTCAGGAAGGTAGTCTGTAAAATTTCCAGCGTTTGGAAGTATTGTTGAGGCGAGATTGGGGCCTATGTTGGTAAAGAACTTATTAAAACAATTTGCAATGATTTCAGGGTCGTTAACATCTTGGTCATTTTCGGAAATAACGGTCGGGAGTTCTTTCTTTTTATTCTTAATAAGGTCATTGATAGTTCGCCACAGTTTGGTTTTACTGTCCTTATTTGATTCTAATATGTCTGAATAATATCGCTTTCGAGATGCCCGGATTAATGTGGTTAATGTATTTCGATATGTTCTGTATTTTGCTTTATTCTGTGGTGTTGGTTTACGTAAGGACATTTTATATAAGCGATTACGGGTGAGTATAGAACGCATTAGCCCTTTGGTAATCCATGGTTGTTTTATTTTTGCGCGATTGTTCTTATTAACTAAGGGAATACGATTATTATAATAATAAAGAAATTTATGCAAAAACATTTCGTAAGATAGATTCGCGTCATTGACCGAAGTCACATCTTGCCATTGTTCGCGTGATAAATCAGATATTAATGAATTAATATTTTCGTGAGATTCTTTTCTTCGCGTTCTATAGCATTTTTGTTTTGGTTGAACGTTTCCAATCTGCTCGTGAATGGTAAATATGGGAAGATGATCAGATATATCTGAATAAAGTATGCCATTAGTATAATTTTTATCAATAATATTAGAGAAAATGTTGTCGATTAAAGTCTCAGTTGACGTGGTGTTACAGATTCTCGTAGGCTTATTAATGTGAGGATAAAGACTACTTAATGATAATGTGTTATGAAATCTAGAAGAATTATGGTTTGTCGTACTTAGTAAATCAATATTGTAATCCCCCATTAAAAACAAACTTTTATTTTCATGAATAATTGTATTTGAAAAAATTTCAATGCTGTCTAAAAATAAATCTATTTCGTTATTTGGTGGTCTATAAATAATACCTATAATAATATTTTTAGTTTTATCATTTATAATTTCGACGAATAAGCTTTCAACACCATTTATGGATAAGTCAGGTCGGAGTTTGTAACGAAGTTGATTATGTATATACAAGGCTACTCCACCTCCTCTTCCAGTCCTTCTATCTGCACGAATCATATCATAATTTTGAATACTAAACATATTTGGGGAGACATAATGCAACCAAGTTTCAGAAATTCCTATTACGGAAAAGGCAAAATGGTGAAGAGAGTTTAAGAGCGTTTCGATTGATTCAAAGTTCTTATTCAAGCTTCGTGAATTGATATGAATGAGGCTGAAGTATTTATCTATGGAAAAACTGTGAACAGATCGACTATCATTTCCAGTTTGGGGGCAAAATTCGGAATTGAATTCGTCAATTGTGAAGTATTCACTATGATGATCTGTTAAATATTGGTCCACAGCTTCGTGTGCAGGTTCCCAATTACCATCATGAAGACATATCCTCCTTTGAGAGTGACGAGTCATGATGCAATGCCACATGAATCAATTGTCTTCCTATCTGTGAGGCAGCTCCAGTTTAGCACATACTTCAAATATTTCTGAGTGTCGGCATGAAACGTGGGATCAAAGGGAATGAGTTGTTACTCCATTTCTCAAACCTCCTTGGTAGTACCACCCGGGAGTAGGCCTACCACACGGCACTGACAGTATACCGACGCGTATATATGAAAGTACGTGAACATACTAGCACAGTAGTTGTCGACCTGCAGGATGCGTATTCAAAAGAAAAACCAAGATTTCCCTTTTGCCTGTGAGATGAATACTCACGAATAATCTCTTGCTTGCCTACAAAAAAAAAAAAAATAAAAAAAAAATAAATAAATAAATAAAGAAAGAAAGAAAGAAAGAAAGAATGAATGAATGAATGAATGAATGAATGAATGAATGAATGAAAGAAAGAAAGAAGAAGGAAAACACATCCCGCGCCGACAATCTGACAAGGGACATAATCGCCTACTACACCGGCTCAACGCCGCGCCCTCAGAACAGACTGCATTTACGTGGTGCTTTGGTACACACTGCCCACTACATCATCCAAGAGCGCCCCACTCTTTTGATTCGGTTGAGACAGTACTTCTGGTTTCCAACGTTTTTTTTGTTTTTTTTTATGATGACTTTAAAAGATATTGAGAAACCTTTTATGAGCGGGAGAATTAAGAAAATGTATCACATCTTTTTAAGATTAATGTTTGTAAAGTATAACTGTGTTAATGATTGAAACACTCAGCTCTTTCCGTATCATGTACTTAGTTGAGGCAATATCACTGAATACAAGTTATATTCATTTCATCTCTGATCGTCTTTGTCGTCTTAAAGGCATAATTTACCAAGTGCAGATGAAACAAAAAACCCAGCATTACTGCTTCAAAATAGTTCTAAAATGTGAGTTAGGGATAGAAACAACCAGTATGATAGATGAAAGGGAGTGTACAGTATACTGGTTGAGGTGGGGATTCGTGTTTTGAACATTCCTAAGTGAGATAACGAGAAACCTCTTATGAAATATGAAAGAGCATGTAATTTTAAGAAGGATTCAAGGTTTATTTGATGAAAATTGGTTTTCAAATGGCTGAGATATCCAAAAAAGTGATAATAATAAAAGGCGACAGGCCACACATTTTATTAGGATTTCTTTGTTTCACCTTGTTTTTGGATATCTCAGCCATTCCAAAACCGATTTTCATCAAATAAACTTTTGGTACCCCTTAGAATTGCATGCTCTTTGACATCTCAGAGTGGTTTCTGAATATCTCGTAAAACGTTAAATGCTAAATCCTCACCTCGACCAGAACTGTACACACCCTTTAAATATACAAAATGTGGACAATAGTTATAATAAAAATGTTTCCAGACTAAACCGTGTATTGTTATAGTTTAATGAGAACAATAGTGATATCTCCTTGTATTTTAGGCTTTATTGCAAAAAAAAATGTTAGAAGGTAGGATGTTTAGTGATACAATTGACCTACACATATGCATCCAAAGTGATATCTTGAATATCTTTTTTTTTTTTTTTTTTAATCACTGCTCCCAAAGATAAACAGGACGTTTAAAACTGCGTGTGGCGGATATACTTTGCTGCCAACAATCCGACAATCACATGGGTGCCTGATGTCGAGTAGTACATTGCACTGTTGTATGTTTTCTTCTTTTCCTTGATAAAACAGCATATTTGGTACTCCATCGTGATGTCGTCGCTATTACACTTGTTCTTTTCTCTTTTAATTTGATTACCAGACTGTACGAGAAGGTCATGATCAGCTGTCACAGTACAGGAATTCTTGTAATTAGGACGACAAGAAACCGAATTAAGAGCAGTGGAAATCGCAATGCTGAAGACACACACACATACACACGTACACTATACACACACACACACACACACACACACACACACCCACACACACACACACACACTATATATATATATATACAATTCCGTTTATTTTGTATCCATATCGAGAAGATCGGAGAAGTGAAGGCTGTTAATCATCTTAATCTGTTAATAGTTATTGATGTTCGTGATTTTGGGCACTTGAACAATACTGTGACTGCAGTAGATAGCAATGTTCAATGTTTAAGCATTAGATTTAACCGTCGAATCGCCTGATTGTTTAACACACGCGTCTATGGGGAAAACAAATAATTTTCACAAATGGAATTACATACTTCTACAAAAGTGATAACTACGTAAAAATTACACCGAATTACACACTGAGAATTTCAGAATATGTAGTATGGAATGCCTACTATCGAAATGATTGAAAATCTCAAAATCGAAAATTTGACCCAAAATCGAGTGATTCGTCGGTTCGTGTGACCGGCGACGAATTCTGACATATCCCAGGGAGGTGGGCAGAGAACCTCCTCCCTGCATATCCTAAAGCTTATTTCTTTACAACATGACATCGCTTTATTTCCTTACAAAGCTCTATTCCAGCAGGGAGATGATTCCGGGTAGCAAACATGAAATCTATCATATCCTCACTTTAGACTACCCTACTCCTATAACCTTCAGCTAATTCCGTATTTAGAGGAACTGGAGTGCAATGTGACAGGACCAGATTAGGATACAATATACAGGCAAAGGGAAATTCCTCATACAATGATGCATAATCACAAACAGTTGCTTAAGAGATCTTCACTTTCGCGTTAATGATTCTACGATTTTAACCATATCAAAAATTCTTCTTATCCAGCACAGACAAACCTGAAATCTTGTTGCAGAGATTTCATTTTGTATGTCCTTTCTGTTGCCTTTAAACAGTCTCTGCAGAGCTTTCGAATCGTAGCGAAAAAGTGTATACTTCCAAGGTGCATTCTTTCTATCTCAAAGACAAAGTAAGGTTATGTTGTGACAATGTTGTGAAAAGGAGGCATTACAGTCAGTATGATTATGACTTATATACCAATCTTCAAGGAAAACATATCACCAACGAATCTATGCCCTGACTTCCTGATCCAGTGGCGTACCGTGGGTCAAGACATGGGGGGGGGGGGGGAGGGGGCACCTCATGGAAAAGTAATTTTGAGGGTGTGTATGCTTGTGCGTGTGTATGTGTGTGTGTGTGCGCGTGTGTGCGTGCGCTGTCAGTCTGCAAATTTAATGGGGACTACAATACATAACGGAATGTGATACATTCCAGAGCGCAGTCATTGAGCAATATTGTAAGTTTTCATAACATTGATTATGGAATGGAGTTGTGAAATGACAAATTACTGTCAGCAACATCAAGAGAATTGCATAACGAGTCAATGCGAGCGACCGAAGCGAGAGAGCTTGAAAATTTTGACATTTTACAGTCCAAAAACTGCCGTTTGTAGCTATATCTTTTCGCTTTGGAAATTATGGGGGGGGGGGGCGCACCGGGCGCAACTGCTGGTAATTACTGGCATTAACATCAGGAGAATGACATAACGATTAAATGCGAGCGAGCGAAGGGAGCGAGCTTAGAAATTTTGACATTGTACAATCCAAAAAAGGCCGTGTGTAACTATATTTTTTCGCTTTGGAAATTAAGGGGGGCGCACCATACAGGCGCAACTGCTGGCAATTACTGGCAGCAACATCAGGAGAATGACATAACGATTAAATGCGAGATAGCAAAGCGAGCGAGCTTGAAAATTTCTGACATTTTACAGTCCAAACACTGCCGTTTGTAGCTATATTTTTTCGCTTTGGAAATTAAGGGGGGGGGGGCGCACCGGGCACAACTGCTGGCAATTACGATTACTGGCAGCAACATCAGGAGAGTGACATAACTATTAAATGCGAGCGAGCGGAGCGTCGAGCTAGCTTGAAAATTTTACAGTCCTAAAACTGTCGTTTGTAGCTACATTTTTTCGCTTTGGAAATTAAGAGGGGGCGCCCGTTGCGCCCCCCCCCCCCCCCGGATCCGCCACTGGTAGTCAAGGGTGTCGGTTTATGTTCATGATTTGGGGGAAGTATGACCAGCGAGGGGGCGTCGAAGTGACCAAGCGGGGGAAGGATGTCCAAAATCTGCACTTTAGAGCATCCCCTATGTTTGTGTGTGTGTGTGTTTTACATACATGGAAAAGTTATGAAATAGCCAAGGTCAAGTCTTATTATTGGCAATGCAAGACATTTTAATATAGACAAGTATGTAAAGCAACACTGCAAAATCAATGATCTAGCTTTGATATAACGAAGCGTAAGGTACAAAGGTGTACATTCTACATCATATTGCGCAACATTGCAGCAACTCTGTTTGTCGTTCGGATGTTCCGAGTACACTGCGCACATCCTGTTTCCCATATTCAACCAGGAATTACGCTGAATCACAGTCTTTTGTCGGCTCCGGGCTTTTTGACCAATGTTTCACAGTATGTACCTCTTTAATTATGGTTACAAGAAATCTTAGAAAAATATCTTATTTCTTTGATCACCCTTTCATGTCGATTTCAAAAGCAGTTTACTAAACCCTTTAATTACCATTTTGGTAAGTCTTTTTTTTACCAGCGGATGGGGGGGGGGGGGGGGGGAGGGCACGTATCCCCCATGCCCCACCCCCCCCCCCCGTAGTTACGCCACTGTCCTATGCATTTCTTTTTAGTTTCAAGCTTAAAGGGATGGTTATGAGATAGGGATTCAGGTTTCAACTTTTTATGAGATAATTAAACGTCTTATATGAAAGATTAAAGAGCATACAATTCTAAGAGTAATTCAAAGTTTATTTGACGACTCGGTTTTGAAATGGCCGAGATACACAGGAATAAAGAGGTCGTATTAAAAGGCGGGTCCCACCTTTTATTAGGAGTAGGACCACTTTGTTTCAAGCCGGTTTTTTTTTTTTTTGTGATATCTCAGCCATTTCAAAACCGATTTACATAAAAAACTTTTTAATTCTTCTTAAAATTATATGCTCTTTTATATTTTTTTTAATTGTTTCTAATTATTTTGTAGAAATGTAAAACCTGAATTCCTATTTCTACAAAAACTACACCATCCTTCTAAAGCCACTGTTTACCATTAGCAGCTGATTAGCAGATGACACAAAAAGCCAGCATTAGTTCTTCAAAATAGTCCTTAAAGGCCCTATTTCATATCTTTGGGAGCGGTGATTTAAAAAGTGTTTAAGATATCACATTTGATGCATATGTGTAGGTGTGTTGTATCACAAAACATTCTACCATATAGAATTTTTGCAATAAAACCTAAGATATAGTATATAGATATCAATATTTTTCTCACTAAATCATAACTGTATACGGTTAAGTCTGGAAGCATTTTTATTATAACTATTGTTCACATTTTGCGTATTTAACAATACTTAACATTGATTCTATGGATTCAAATTTTTGCAGTGGTTGTTTCTATCCCTAACTCACATTTTAGAACTATTTTAAAGCACTAATGCTGGGTTTTTGTTTCATCTGCAAATGGTAAATTATGCCTTTAAATATGAGATAGGGATAGTAACAACCAATGTAAAAATGTTCATCAGTATACCGGCAATCAACTTTAAGTATTGATAGATAAAAGGATGAACAATAGTTTTATTAAGATTGTTTGTAGCATAAACCCACGACAGTTATGGTTTATCAAGAAAATTATATAGTGATATCTCCTGATATATTTGTGCCTTTATTAAGAAATAATTATGGTAGAATGTTTTGGGATACAACTGAACAATAAATGTGCATCAAATACCTCCAACCTCTTTTTAAATCATTGCTCCCAATGGTATATACAGTGCCTTTAAAAGTCTTCAAAATTTTAGTTATAAAGCTGAAGTAAGATGAACTTTATACCTTTTGCAGTTGCGAGGAATTGCTGATCATATCCAACGATTGTTTTCTTTCGGAAGGACTTCTGTCCTTGACTGAGGAGATCATCACATGGACACTCACCACATGTCTACCTCAGCAACTCTGCTTACCGGCGCCGGCGGGGCGCTGCATCTATGATAGACAACAACAAAAGCCACTAGTACAAGGATTATTGTACTTTTGGTACGTGCTATATTAGGAGCAAGAAGGACTGGGGCCTGTTTCATAAAGCTGTTCGTAAAGTTACGAACAACTTACGTGCGACTGGTGATCAATTCTGATGTACTATACTTATCAGAATTTCCATAATTCAGCACAAGAACTGATCACCAGTCGCTCGTAAGTCGTTCGTAACTTCACGAACAGCTTTATGAAACACCCCCTGGTTACGTAGCGACGCGTCGGTAAAACAACAAAACTTGTAATTGCAGAAATGCTCACATGAAAACATAATCTAAGCAACCCGGGTTTACATCTAACATGTTCCAAAACCTTGCTCTACTAATATTACGATTGCTACTACTACTATTACTGATATTACGGTTACAGTTCGTTATTCCGAAGGTTCTTTAATCCGAAGGTTCGTTATTCCGAAGATTCGTTATTCCGAAAGTTCGTTAATCCGAAAATGAAATAAGGTTCGTTATTCCGAAGGTTCGTTAATCCGAAAATGAACAAAGCTCGTTATTCCGAAGGTTCGTTACGGACCCTATATCATTTTCGGATCAACGCACCTTCGGAATAACGAACCCGATTTCATTTTCGGATTAACGAACTTTCGGAATAACGAACCCTATTTCATTTTAGGATAAATGAGCCTTCGGAATAGCGAACCCTATTTCATTTTCGGATTAACGAACCTTCGGAATAACGAGCCTTCGGAATATGGCTTAACGCCACAAATGTTCGGATTAACGAACTTTCGGAATAACGAACCCTATTTCATTTTAGGATAAATGAGCCTTCGGAATAGCGAACCCTATTTCATTTTCGGATTAACGAACCTTCGGAATAACGAGCCTTCGGAATATGGCTTAACGCCACAAATGTTCGGATTAACGAACTCTTTTTCATTTTCGGATTAACGAACGTCTAGGTATAGGGAATTTATGTGTTTCGGATTAACGAACCTTCGGAATAACGAACAGCACCCGGTATTACTACTACTACTACTATTACTACCACTGCTACTACTATTACTACTGCTACTATTACTACTACTAATGTGACTACTACTACTACTATTACTATTGCAACTACTTCTCTACTCTACTACTACTACTACTATTACTATTGCAACTACTTCTCTACTCTACTACTACTACTACTGCTGATACTACTACTACTACTACTACTTCTACTACTACTACTACTACTAATACTACTAGGCCTACTGCTACTACCACTTCTACTATTAGTACTACTATCATTACTACTACACTATTTACAGCCACTCGATTTTAGACTAATGATTTCTACATTCACAAAATAGTGATATGCTGTAACTGGTCGCCAGTACGGAATGATTCCCTTTCTCTTCAGCCTTTCCAAGCATCTATTAATTATGCAAATTACATCTCGATCATTGATCTGTACGTAGACTTGAATGAATAAATGGCAACCTGCGTTCGCACTTGCTGCCCCCAAAACATGACATCGTGCAGTAAGGCAGACAGTGTAGTACAGCCTGCCAGTATACTCTATAAAAGATCCAGGGGCCACTGGAGCTAAATGGGAGCAATGTTATATTTTGACCCCCCCCCCCCCCCTCACGTTCAGCTGCCAAACTACGTTATTGACTATGTTTCAACGGACTTTGGAGTCAGCATTTAAAGTAACGTGGATCGACGAAGATATCCATAGTCATGCAGGTGAGGAGAATCAAATTGCTTTACAACTTGTCAGATAAGTCAAGTGTAACTGTGTGGGGAGAAGGGGGAGGAGCTGCGTGGGTGGACGGGTGATGAAGTCATTGTCCGCCGACCTGGTCGGGACTATTAAGCTATACTTTGATAGCATCCTGCAGTTAACTCTTTAGAGGGGGAAATCCAGTCCAAATATAAGTTAGTCTGATAAGAAAAAGTAAAATATTACGAGTTCAAAAGTAAAAGTTTGATAAAAATCGGATGTAAAATAAGGAAGTTATGACATATGTGAAGTTTCGCTATTCTTTTCTTTCGGGGAAAACAGTTCTAGAATGGTCAATCTGAATATGCAAATACAATATGTGAGTATGTCATTCCCTCACAACTTGTCATGTAGTTTGTACATAGAATTTTGACATTTCCAATTATGCCGGAGGCTCAAATCCTCGTATATTTTATTGATCACTATTCTGAAGCTATTCAACCAGGATTAACACCATGTTTCAGACTTAAATGACAGAAACGTTGAGTTTTCGTATTTTTTGTTGTTGTAAACAATCAATGGAAAATTTAGCGTTGTGACATGGTTAGCTCACTCATTTACATATTCATATCCACTGTACACGAACTGTTTTGCAGAAACTAGCAAAACTTCAAATGTCATAACTCTCTTATTTTTTTATCCGATTTTAGTCAAATTCTTACCGTTAAATTCGTAGGCTGTTACTCTTTTTATCAGACTAACTTATATTTGGGGCTGGATTTTCCCCATTAACTACAAAGCACAAATGACACTCTGTTATTTCTAACCTACTTATACTCATAATCTGTTCAGTTTGATGAAGGATGATCATGCGACATCCGTGTTTAGGAAGTCACTGATAATGATAACGAACAATGATAATAAAATCGGTGTTACGGTTATGAAAACCATGGTAGTTTACCATTAATAGTCTCCTCAGCGGTATCCTGTCAGTATTATTACCCACACATTGTAAGGTTATAACAATGAGAAAAATGTCAATTACATTATAAACTTGCATGGGAAAGTGGAAAAGAATAGACTTACAATTTTTTAATAACCCAAGGAATTGTATATGAGGTCAAATGATACTGGGTTTCATCTGGTTATATAATGTATATCTATATGTATATATATATATATATATATATATATATATATATATATATATATATATATATATATGTATATGGGTACAGTTCGACCTCGATTATCCGGCCTCCTTTTATCCGGACGCGTTCACGCAGTGAAGGACTTTTTTTTTTCATCCAAAAATTGAGAAAAAACAGTGATTTTAACATCTTTTCATGGATCTATTTCACTAATTTCATAAGATGTGCATGATAGATTTCTCAATATATAATGAGGTAAAACATGTATGATTTTCGCATAAAGATATACTTTATTTTTGTGAAGAAGGGACTACAATTTTGCGCAAGCTAGCATAGATTACACCACCGTTGCGGGGTACGCTACCTGCCTATTACTATAGCTGCCAGTGCACTGGGACGGCAGCTTGGACGGCAGCTATATAAATTAACATTGTGTCTCCCATATCCGGCCAATTCGCTTATCCGGATGAGCGCCGGTCTCGACTTGGCCGGATAATCGAGGTCAAACTGTATATACATGTATATAACATACATAAATTGAATAATGATAACAATAATAACTACTAGTACATGAACTAATTAACTACATTGTAAATATAATGTAATTTAGAAGTAATTTAGAAGCAAAACTGCACAAACCTTAACTGCACTGAATATCGAATAGTGAAATATGTGGAACTCTATATTTTCCAGCTTAAACTAACAACTAACATTTTGTTACTTTTCTTTCTTCCAATGGCACCATAAGTGATCACCATAACCGTATTAGAGACATGATATTTGACAATATCTAGAGGATTTTTACACTTCCAGTGCATATTGATATGAAGTGTAGTTGAGCAGTCGAGTTCCATTTCCGTAAAAGTATGATGTGAAATTCTTGTCATCAGATACGAATGAGTTCAGGCATCCATGTATTGTATGATTTTGTTTTCCTTATAATCATCTTCACTTATAAGGTAGATGAAAATCAAATGAAATGAAACGATGTGAATGAAGGAATGAACCATAATGTATTCAAGCCAGAACGCTGGCCGTTTTCCCACATGTAAGTTCGCTGAAGTTCTGTTCTGTCTTGTTCATGAACCTGATGCCGTCCTGCTTGGTTGTCATCCAACATGTTCAAACCAGACTTGAGCCAACTGTTTGCGTTCTCACTATACCAGTGTATTTCGGGTGCTGTTCGTTATTCCGAAGGTTCGTTGTTCCGAAGGTTCGTTAATCCGAAACACACAAATTCCCTATACCTAGACGTTCGTTAATCCGAAAATGAAAAAGGCTTCGTTAATCCGAACATTTATGGCGTTATTCCGAAGGTTCGTTAATCCGAAAATGAAATAGGCTTTGCTATTCCGAAGGCTCATTTATACGAAAATGAAATAGCGTTAGTTATTCCGAAGGTTTGTTAATCCGAAAATGAAATAGGGTTCGTTATTCCGAAGGTTCGTTGATCCGAAAATGAAAACGTCCGTAACGAACCTTCGGAATAACAAGCTTTGTTTCATTTTCGGATTAACGAACCTTCGGAATAACGAACCTTATTCATTTTCGGATTAATGAACCTTCGGAATAACAAACCTTATCACATTTTCGGATTAACGAACCTTCGGAATAACGAATCTTCGGACTAAAAACCTTTGGAATAACGAACCATCGGAATAACGAACTGTAACCTGTTTTTCTTCCTACCGCAAAGATTTCGGGGTATTGTATAATTGTATAATGTAATGTCTCGCCCTGATTACTGTGATAATACTTTGTTTTGACTTTCTGATAACCAGATAAAAAATACTGACACATGACCGATACAATGCATCTCACAAGTTTGCGTCATGTTACCATCGATGTAATGACGAGTATTTTTTTTTTTTTTTGCACTTGTCAATTTGTTCGGTATTGTAGTTTTGCTGTATAATTGTGGTGATGTAACGCAAGTATAAGCGAGGGGACTGGTCTCCGAAAGTTCGCTTTTTAGCATCCCCTCAATTTCCATTTCCATCAAATCCTTAATAAAACAAGATGTATTTCTATTGATCATGTGATACTATGCTGCAAGAAATATACAATTACATGACGCTTGTGTTCTCCGTGTATAATATTATTTTGGAAATGAACATAAAAAAGGAATATATAGAAGAGAGAGAGAGAGAAAAAAAGACGACCATTTTACGTCATCTATACACTCGTATCTAAGTACATACCAGATTCGGTTTAAATCTCTAGTGGTTCATTGTATAATTACCGGTCCGTTATCGTGACCCTACATCTCAGTTCGTAACAACACTTTTCCCACATTTATTTTGTGTTAAGGTGTTTGTACAGACATAAAGAGTGAAGGTCGGGATAAATGTATCGGAATATTAAGGATGGATTTTTTTTGGCTATTTTTTTTTTATTTTTTTTAATCCCGGCCATTCGCCTATGTGTCTCTTACAATACTGTCCATAGGTAGTCTTGGGAAAAGCGTCACTGGCTAAATTGGCAAAGGATTTTTGATCGTGTAGTCCCGCACAGTGGCGGATCCAGAGGGGGCGCAACCGGCGCACGCCCCCCCCCCTTTATTTTTCGTTAAAAACAAAAGAAATAAAACAAAAAATGAAATGAAACCCGGAAGTAGCACCAGAAATATTAGTTGCGCCCCCCCCCCCCCTTTACAGAATTCCTGGATCCGCCCCTGCCGCATATACTAATCTTATCGCCATTGCAAACCTATTATGTGACCCTGCGAGGTTATCATATCTGATCGCTACCAGACAACCCCTAGCCATTCCATAAATTGACATTGTGTTCGATTCACGCTGACTGACATGAGGCAGTTCAGAAAATAGGCGCTGTTCCACGATGATAGCTGGAAATTTCTCATTGTCTCCGGAACAAACGACAAACAAGACTCGTGCCGACAAAACTTGGTTTACAGCTTGCAAAACATTCAGTGTCAGTGGTCATGTCTACAATTTGATCGAATACTACTCCTCCGACATGAAAAGGAGCGTTCTTGGTATTTCATTCTGATCTGATTGGCCAACAGGGTGTGTTCGTCGTCGTCGTCGTCGTCGTTGATGTTTTCTTTTCTTGCAACATAGAAATGAGATCCTGCACAAGTCAGCCGTCCTCGTGGTGGCTTGCGGCTGCCTGCCACCTCAGTGTCGTCTTCGTCTGCGGCCTCATAGTGAGCGTCGTCGTGGTCGTCGACGATATTGTAGAGGAATTCGGAGTCAACACGGGCCTGGTGGGATTATTGATGACTATGTACTCCATCTTCTTCGGTCTTCTCAGTGAGTGCATTATGCTAATACTTTCTTTTTGTGTTATTTACACACACACATATGTATATATATATATATATATATATATATATATATATGTGTGTGTGTGTGTGTGTATGTATATAAATATGTGTGTGTGTGTGTGTGTGTGTGTGTGCATAACCGAGCTGACGAAGGGGACGGAGGCTCATATAAAGGCATAATTTACCATTTGCAGATGAAACAAAAACCCAGCTTTAGTGCTTCAAAATAGTGAACGAACCAACCACTGTAAAAACTTGAATCAGTATAATCAATGTTAAGTATTGTATGCAAAATATACAAAATGTGAACAATAGCTGTAATAAAAATTTTTCTAGAATAAATCATCCACAGTAATGTTATGGTTCATTGAAAAAATAAATAGTGATATCTCCCTAAGTTTTAGGCTTTATTGGAAGATTTTTACATGGTAGGATGTTTTGTGATACAACTGACTACTCATGCATCGAATATGATATCTCGAACATTCTTCAGATCACTGCCCACAAAGGTAATCTGTACCTTTAAAGGAGGGGTGAAACCCAAATATATATGTCTATAATAATGCAGCAATTTATCAGTAAAACACATCACTGAAAGTTCGAGGAAAATTGTACAATCCGTTCAAAAGCTGTTGAAGCCATGGCTGGATTTGAAAACTGCTATAGTTTGTGACGTCATATATTTTTCAGTTCAGCTAAATCTATTTCTGTTTTCAATACGATTATAACATAATCTAAAAAGAAATGCCATGAATTGTTCCTATGCATCGATACACATTAGGGAGTACAATCGTACAAAGGAAAACTTGATATAAAGAGGAAATATATAAAACGTCAAATTGAAGGTGCACTATACGAGAGGGACACTTGGAATTTAATTTTGAGAAAAAGAGTATAATTATATAATTAGAACAACAGAGTTTGACTAGGAAGAACGATAAAGAGACATTAATTTTAAGAAAATTCGGCTTATTTCTACTTTGCTGTCATAATGAAAGAGCACCTGACTTATCTCTTTCAGGGGGAATTAAATGCCAGTATAAAAGTCGAGGGAATATGTACTCTTCTGAGATGGAATGCTGTTGAATTTTATTTGCATATTTTGCAGCAAATGAGTTGTTAACTTTTTTAACCAACCAGGCCCCGTGACTACATACCTGAGTAAGTTCTTCAGAGCAGGAAGTCTGATCATGATGGGGGCTATGATGACATCCTTTGGGTTAATCCTGGCTTCCATGGCCCGACATCTCATCCTGGTTGGCATCGGATACGCTTTCTTCGCCGGTAACGAATTACACTGATTATAGGATGAAACAGATCTCGATTGACAAGATATCTCAAGACAAAAATTTTCAATGATTGTAAATTTAGGATGCAGACCCGGAAGTATGTGGGGAGAAAAGGTTGGTCCGATTTGAGCTGATCTTCATTCGCCGTCCAACCGGATAGATTCGAAAATCATGTTTGTACTGCGTCGCAGATTTTGAAAAATACATTGGTGCTGGCGCCGCCGAAAGTTAGTTTTTGTTCTTTTTTTAGTTAATTGCCAAAAATAATGCGCGCGTGTGTGTGTAGACCCCCCCCCCCCCCACCGTAATGTTGTTGTGTAATACGAGCTGGTCTGAAGCATAGGAAGTGGAAGAGAGGTTCTTGAACGATGCTGGATAGTTTTAATTCGTCGAATTCGTACTTATGTTCGAAAGTCTGAGGAATTACCATTGGAGAACTAAGATAGTATGAAATTAAACAAGTTTTATTCCCCCACCCCCCCCCCAAAAAAAAAGAATATATAATATAATGATAATTAATTAATTATGATGCCAGTACATGCTGCAATATGGACAAATCCAGTTGGTGGATAGCTTTGTAACAAAAGTACCCAATTTTCTATTTAATGCCAGGCGGTGGAGCTGGGACTGTCTACACTGCTGCAGTTGGTACTATCAGACAATCCTACGACAAGAAGCGTTACGTGCTCGCAAATGGTGTGACAATTTCAGGAGTCTCCACAGCGATGTTCGTATTTCCGCCGGTCATCCGCCTTCTCGTTGACCGATACGGCTGGCGGGGAGCTCTGTTCATATGTGGGGCTATCACGCTCCACTCCGTACTGATGGGCTGCTTGATCAGGATGAGACAAAAACAGCAGCATGCCATCAGAAAAGACTATAAAATTGAATGTTCACAGAAGTACTCGGACAGAAAGGAAACATACGCTACAAAAAGCTCAATTTCGAGAAGTTTTGACTCCACCCGTCATGCTCATCCGACAACAAAAGGCATAGATCAAATTGGAGGGAACTCTTGCTCCTTATCCGGTTGTTTGTCAGAGGAACAAACGCTAAGATTGAGATCGGATGAGGAGAATGACACAAAGAAATACCAGTCGCCAGAATGGACAGAGCAATGGCTTTCCATCCCCTCAGTATCAGGGGAGGATATTGGAAACAACCAAGACTGTGCACCCATGAGAACATCGCCCTGGTGTAGGTCACACGAGATATTAAACAGTAACACTAATCATATATCTGCTTATGAAGAAAGGAGCCCCTACGATGACGAGATAGACTCTTTGAAATCTGACAGCTGTGTAAGTCTATCAAGTGATTTAAGTTATCACGGGAAAACTGAAGAAAACTGTCAGAATGATGCAACTTCATCATCGAATTCGAGAAACTTTTCGTGGAAGATCTTGACGTGCCACGTAATCTTGCTCTTCGCGGTTTTCCTTCTTGCCTTCTGCTACATACCACTGGCTGTTTACATCCCTTCAGCAGCTACCCACAGTGGTCTCACCCCGATGCGGGCCGCCAGCGTCTTGTCAGCAGTTGGTATCTCTCAGGCTGTGGGACGCTTTGGTAATGGTATCTTGGTAGCAAAGGGCCTCGCGACGGCCACACAACTCTATGTAGGTATGCAGATATTGATGGCCGTTTCCTGCGTTCTTATGGCTCTTTGGATGAAAATCTACGCCATCGCTATTTTGGGAGCCTCGGGCTTTGGTCTGGCTGCTGGAAGTTTGATTTGTCTCAATATCGTCATGCAAAGAGTAATCGACGAGCAGGCAAAACCTGTGTGGATGGGTTGGTTGATCTTGGTGGAAGGAATCGGCGGAACGTGTGGTGCGTTTGCCCTAGGTGAGCTGGAGAGGGTTGCTTCAAATGCAGTTGAAATTAATTTGTAGCAATCTGTCCCTTTCTAAACCCCTCGAACACACAAAATATACTCACATTATGTGATTCACATAGACAGACAGACAGACAGACACACACACAAAAACGATACAACTGGCAAACGGCGAACAGTGTCGCTCCTAACAATCATTTGTTACGTTGTCATCTTAGTTGTGTTTACGTTGCCATCTTCATCCGTTACTCTAAACAAGCCATTGTGTTAGACCATTGCATTATGGAATGTTTTATGAATAGAGTTACAATGTATATTATAAAAATCCATAACACGGTTGTGTTAATGTAGTTGTGTTATTCAAAGTGTGAGCTTTCAAAAATTTTAAAAAGATTCAAATAACGAGGTGCACAGCGCTGTGCTTCTACCTCAATTGTCTACCTTTCATTATTGTTTATATATAAAATTAGTGCATGAAGTGCAAGTTGGCGTGTGTTAGTATGACTATAAGTGTGTGACTGATATAATTGGCCTTAGACAATGCATTTTGAACTTTCTAGTCAAACATCTCGACTATTACAATCTTTGCAACTGATTGACAAATTGCCCTGCATTTACGTCGATGCAGGGCAATTTGTCAATCAGTTGCAATGAAAGCATCTCGACGGAAGAATTTCATGAATTTGAATATTACAACCTTGATATCTGTTTTACCCTTTCGTTTGTTATAAGGATGGCTGAAGGATCTCACAGACAAGTACACTGCTACGTTCTCCTCAGCCTCTAGTTTGAGCTTCGTCGGTCTCCTTCTCACTCTCATCATAAGCTTTCTGAAGGCCAAGGAAAAGCAAGCAGTGTCAGCAGAAGACCCATCACAATCGAGTTGAACGTAGAAGTGTGAAGTCATGACGACTGGTTGATTACCTGGTTCTGTAATGACGTTTTTATCTTCATATCGTCTGTAGCTCTTGTCTACATTATGTGACCTGTCGCTGTGTTACAAGTTCTTGTTCATAGTTAGAAAGTTTTAAATGTTATATACCTCTTGGTAGAATGCCCAAGTACAAAAATGTCTTCACGATACCATGGTGCTTCGACTTAACTTAACTAACAAATCCTGCACGTTTTGACTGCGTCTAATCCTCTGAGCCGATTTTTCCCAAACCATGTTCCCCTTATAGGCGCCTTTTGTATAACTGTATTGGTTTAATGGAATGGAAATACAGTGAGATAAACCACACAAGGTCATTCTACAAAGAGTCAGGAAGTCTTTGTCCGACATCTTCATATTCTTTTTTTATATTTTTCTTTTATGTTTCCCATACAATCGTACTCTGTAATGTGTATTAAAGCACTGGAACAATTCTTATGATATATGACATAATTGTCAAATTTTATTATAATAATCATGTATTGAAAGCAGAATGCAGAAATAAACAGAACTGACTTGAACTGCATTAGCTTCCCATGGTGATGGAGTCACAAAATGTACAGTGAAATCAATTTGATGTACAGATAGAAGGTTGGGTTTCAAAGTTAACTTGTTCTATCTCAACCGAAGCTTCGTATCCTTGTACTCCTCTGATTTCATGTCATTAAAGGGAGTACAGTCTACTCAGCTTTAGTCGATATTGACCGGATTGGGGAAGACACTTAAGGCTATGAGTGTAATTTGGTAAATTGGTTTAGTTTCAGCGACAAAGGCGATTATTTCACATAACATATGGGTTGTTCACTTACGCAGAGTTGACTGTATGTTCATCGATACCTGCTACATAGCTTACAATCTAAGCTTTGTGTGTGTGTGTATGTGTGTGTGTGTGCGCGCGTGTATGTGTGTGATAGGCCAACAAACAGCAAAAAGACTATATAACTTGCTCTGTTAATCTGTCATCATGATTAGATGCAACAGATTGAATCTTTTTACCTACCTTTGAATCTCATGTGAAAGTGAGGTACAGTTTATACGTTGTATTTTGAATGCTTGTTTAAGTCAGTTAAGACTGTAGTATGAATATATTCATAACATCGCATCACTGAGTTGTAAGGACGTTTGCAGTGAATTACTGATTGTTGTTGTACAGAGAGAGAGAGAGAGAGAGGAAAGTCTATGCGTTTCTCGTATCAAAGTCGTTAACTTAGCAGGCTGCAGCACCCAGGGGTAAGTATTCCGGGACATGAGGAGTAAAGGTTGCTCTCAAATTTGTGTCATTACAAAGTCCTTTGTCAATAATAAGTTCATGAATCTGAGCGGACATTGTTTGATTTGATTACTTCAATGTGGATGCATATCACTAATTTTAGTTCGGCCTTATTCAACTTTCTGTTAATTTGTTGACACAGATTCTACGTTCCCATCGGAAGATCTGATCGCAGTTTTGGGAGGTCAAAGTCCTTTCCTTTTTTTAAATTTCTTAAGCATTGTTTAAGGTCATTTGGTATGTACAAGATGTCTCAATAAAGTCCAGTTGTTGTAGAACTTTTTTTAATCGTTGTTTCATATATGTATTATCGTCTTTATCACTTCAGTCAGTCAATTTTCATTACAACGTATTTGTTACCCCAAGGTTCCACAATTATATTTTTCTCAATTTACTTTGTTTTGATTATGCAACCTTATTCTCTGTTACCAAAGAAAGTAAAATGCTTATGTTCTTTTCGAAAAATGAAATAAAGTTTGAATTGAATTGAACTGAATCTATATACATATATATAACTACATATATGCATATGCGTGTGTGTATGTGCGTGTTTACGTCTAGATGTTTATTGTAATTGTATTAGTTTTTGTTAACGAGCAAGACGAAAATGGAGCGAAGTGGACAAGTTGAAATTATAGAAATAATGTGGTCTCCATTATACCATGTTATACAGGCACAGGCTGTTAAGCCGCAGGCCCCTGTCACACTTTGATATGCCCACCGTACAAGAAACGGGCGATATTTTCTCATCCGATGTTCAAGTCTTCAATCCGGTTATGGACAAAGTGTAAAGTTTCCGTTTAGAGGAGCGTATATGCACTGTCTAGGGGCCGAACAAAACGAACAAACAACGGCCCTGGGATGGTTGTGTACAGGACAGTGGAACGCGCGCAGATGCATGAGAAACGAATATAAATTCAATTCAATTCATTTATTTTCATTCTTGTTTTTCCCAACAAAACATAACACTGAATAAATCAGGAATTATATCATAAGCATATAAATTGGACTGTGCAAAGGATAAATGAAACCGCATGCCCACATGACAAAATATTCGAGGAGTTATAAGGTGATGCATGAGACCTACAGTTATACATCGAACTTTAGAGAATCGTGCGTAAGCGTTCGATGAGCTTACAAAGCCGTGCCATCCGTTCCATCTTTTGCAGCAACGGACTCTACAGGAGGCCTACCTGGATGGAAACGAATGGGAAACGACAAGCATAGTACAGATACAGGAGAACGTACAACTATCGGACAAAGGTGAGATCGCGCTATTCGTTTGTTTGTTTGTTTGTTTGTTTGTTTGTTTGTTGTTTTTTTTTTGCGAGAGAAAAAAAAATGTGCATGCACAAAGTTTTCTAGCCGCTCTGACGGAAATCACCTGAAGATAAACGTCCGTCCAAAGGATAAAAAGGACATGAAACGCATTTTAATGGATATCAATGGATGCCAAAAATCGACATTCGTTTCTCATGCGTTTGCCTTATCCGGCAAAGTGTGACAGTGGCATTAAGTGTTACTACTGCTTACCAAAGGTCCTACCGTTATTATTACCCTATCATAGGATTGCTTATGCACCCATTTTGAGAGAAACGTGGTGGGTTGAAACGTCTTGTCAAAGGACGTAGGCACTAGACGGGATTCGAACTCACGGCCTTCGGTCAAAAGTCAAGTGTATACATGTGCCACGGTGCCCCCACTAATGTTTTCGCTTGTTATCTGAATATACCCCCGCCAATATACTAGTACTTCACCTGTGATGTCAGTAAATGTATTACCTGTCACCTATTAGAAAACAAAATTTTTGGTAGGAGGATGTTCCTTGCGTGAAAGGAAGCATTACAAGAAAACACGTGACTCCCCTCGGTATGGTCGATGGTGGCGCCAAAGGAAAGTTGGATGTCTCATGACTTGCCAAGGTTGCTGTAGAGGAAAGAGTAATGTGCGGGAAATCGGTAGAGTTCCCTACCCATTCCTACGATATGAATCCATGGTGATACGACATTTGCTCATGTGACAGTTACTCCGGTCTTATATTCTCCAAGGACTTGGGTTTACGGTTAGGGTTGTGATAGGGTTTTAGTTTTTGACGCGAAAAAGTCCACATATTTCAACCTAGATAAACATAATGCATAATTATAAATTTCTGTTACGTATTAATCCATAATAATACATGTGGTGTGCATGTGTACAAACATTTTTGTATCATCCGCGTCTTCTGTTTTGTTTGTGCTTAAAGATAAAACGTATTACTTTTTTTTTTTATAGGGAACAGCGGTATATAGGATTTTGTGATTATTAGCATTGTATAAGGAAAGTGATGTAATATTTGACGTCATTATATATTTTTTTTTTTGCATAACCCCCATTCAACAGGAAACAAAGAATCCTAAAGATTAGTTTGTATCCAACCAAGATGTAACATTAGTGCGTGTATATAGGTGTATTTCTTTAAATTCATTACACTTAATAGCCCATATTTATCATAGTATCAGTTTTCGGATTTCGGTTTAAAACCAAAGCACAATCTATTCCGATTCTTCCTGCTCTTACATAGAAGCTAAACCTGGCTCTAAAGTCAGTGCAATTTCTTTCGAATAAAACAAAAACAAGCCAATTCGAAACATAGGTATATGAAAAGAAATGAAACAACAAGACCACTTGGTAAACACAAGATAATGCTATACTATTCATTTGCATACGTATATATACAAAGCTAATACACTTTCCTGTTATTGCCACTCGCCCGGCCTTGGTATTTTACATCGCGCCAGTAATCCCCTTTATGCCGAGGTGCTTAAACAAGATTTCAGTGCGGATATCAATGGATGCCAAAAATCGACATTCGTTTCTCATGCGTTTGCCTTATCCGGCAAAGTGTGACAGTGGCATTAAGTGTTACTACTGCTTACCAAAGGTCCTACCGTTATTATTACCCTATCATAGGATTGCTTATGCACCCATTTTGAGAGAAACGTGGTGGGTTGAAACGTCTTGTCAAAGGACGTAGGCACTAGACGGGATTCGAACTCACGGCCTTCGGTCAAAAGTCAAGTGTATACATGTGCCACGGTGCCCCCACTAATGTTTTCGCTTGTTATCTGAATATACCCCCGCCAATACACTAGTACTTCACCTGTGATGTCAGTAAATGTATTACCTGTCACCTATTAGAAAACAAAATTTTTGGTAGGAGGATGTTCCTTGCGTGAAAGGAAGCATTACAAGAAAACACGTGACTCCCCTCGGTATGGTCGATGGTGGCGCCAAAGGAAAGTTGGATGTCTCATGACTTGCCAAGGTTGCTGTAGAGGAAAGAGTAATGTGCGGGAAATCGGTAGAGTTCCCTACCCATTCCTACGATATGAATCCATGGTGATACGACATTTGCTCATGTGACAGTTACTCCGGTCTTATATTCTCCAAGGACTTGGGTTTACGGTTAGGGTTGTGATAGGGTTTTAGTTTTTGACGCGAAAAAGTCCACATATTTCAACCTAGATAAACATAATGCATAATTATAAATTTCTGTTACGTATTAATCCATAATAATACATGTGGTGTGCATGTGTACAAACATTTTTGTATCATCCGCGTCTTCTGTTTTGTTTGTGCTTAAAGATAAAACGTATTACTTTTTTTTTTATAGGGAACAGCGGTATATAGGATTTTGTGATTATTAGCATTGTATAAGGAAAGTGATGTAATATTTGACGTCATATATATATTTTTTTTTTTGCATAACCCCCATTCAACAGGAAACAAAGAATCCTAAAGATTAGTTTGTATCCAACCAAGATGTAACATTAGTGCGTGTATATAGGTGTATTTCTTTAAATTCATTACACTTAATAGCCCATATTTATCATAGTATCAGTTTTCGGATTTCGGTTTAAAACCAAAGCACAATCTATTCCGATTCTTCCTGCTCTTACATAGAAGCTAAACCTGGCTCTAAAGTCAGTGCAATTTCTTTCGAATAAAACAAAAACAAGCCAATTCGAAACATAGGTATATGAAAAGAAATGAAACAACAAGACCACTTGGTAAACACAAGATAATGCTATACTATTCATTTGCATACGTATATATACAAAGCTAATACACTTTCCTGTTATTGCCACTCGCCCGGCCTTGGTATTTTACATCGCGCCAGTAATCCCCTTTATGCCGAGGTGCTTAAACAAGATTTCAGTGCGCGGTCAAAATTAATGAAAAACAAAATATTACTGTTGATTCCACAGTGATACCACCTTGCTACTATGATCTAACGTGGTAGAACAAACATATACAAAAAAGAAGAAGAAGAAAGGAACTATACTTTTCTGAAATAATAACACTATACATTTCGAACTCATTTCCATTTTTTTCTTTTCTTTTTACTTATTGTCATTAGCTACTATGTAACTCTAAATTTTTACTGAGGTAGTATTAGGTATGTATGAATAACACAATGAGTATTTAACGTGTACTCAGTAACAAACATTGCCGCATTCCGCTTCGGGGTCAGGCAAATACGCGTTGGCTACATTATAACCAACAGCTAGTAGCATAGTAACCGTTTTCAACGAGTGATAACATGGTACAGTTCGACCTCGATTATTGGCCATGTCGGGACCGGCGCTCATCCGAATAAGCGAATTGCCGTCCAAACTGCCGTCCCAGTGCACTGGCTTCGATAGGCAGGTAGCGTACCCCGCAAAGGTGGTGTAATCTATGCTAGCCTGCGCAAAATTGTAGTCCTCCTTCTTCGCAAAAATAAAGTATATCACATTCTTTATGTGAAAATCATACATGTTTTACCTCATTAGATATTGAGAAACCTATCATGTATATCTTATGAAATTAGTGGCATAGATCCATGAAAGTCACTGTTTTTCTCAATTTTTTGATGAAAAAAAAAAGTCCTTCACTGCGTGAACGCGTCCGGATAATAGAGATTTCCGGATAAAAGGAGGCCGGATAATCGAGGTCGAACTGTATAAAGAAATCTCTGACACCGGCATATTTCCTTCCTTACGTCCGATAATGTTTTCAGCCGACAAAAGTTTGAAAACAACATAAACAACAAGCAACAGCAGGAATTCGTTCCAATGCTAGCAATCCTATACATAGCGATCTTTTCATATCAAATTTACACTGCAAAACTGAAGCAACATTCTTTATCGGATGCCAATGACACTCTCAGTTGTAGATTCACACAATCATGCAATTCGACCATCTTATCATGTTTATCGATACATCATTATTCTCTTGTTACAATATCTCTAGATTTGCTGATACAGTATATCTGATGCATTCGCAAAAGAGTACTGGATTGTTGGTCCAAATTAGGAATTTGAAATAGTTATCCTTTTCTCTTTCTCTTCATATTTGTTCTCTCTGGGCATAGAAAGGTCATCGTATTTGCATTGAATGTCAAGGTTGTAAATGGTACTGCAAGTTTTCAAATTTGTTTGACTCAAAGTATATCTGCAAAATAATGTCAAAGCGGTTATACATGTACTTTAACGACAGTCAAAGTAATGGTTTTATCAGTGTTAATACACTTGTAATTGCTTTTAATCATGACCCTTTTCATGGGGACAGATGATGAGGACTATAATCAATCAAGCTCAATACTACTTGACTTTAATGCCGCTTATGGTAACTCAGTTGTCATCAATTATCCAAAGTATTTCCTACAGACCTATTGTTCTGTATTACTCTTGATATCAGATACTATTATTCTTATTGCAGGTAGATTTTTTTTTATTATCTTTAATTTGAATTGTCATATCCCAGTATGATGTCTCGGTCTCAGATTAATTACCACTCTTTAATTCTGCCCAAGTTGCAGTGTATGTTGAAAGCCATCGAATTGAGTGATACTCTGCTCCTATGTAAGTCTTGACTCTGCGTCCGAGCTGCGCGCGTCCGCCGTCTGCGCAGGGGTGGCCCTGACGGGGACGTCTGCCGTGCTCAAGTCGTTGAGCTGCGGACTTTTCAAAATGTTCTGTAACCAAGGAGATGGCTTTGGAATCTTTGACCACTGGCGCTTTAGCACACATTCGGAAACCTGGCGGAAGACGGGTTGTTTAAAGCAGTAGATGTAAGGATTGATGCAGGAATTGATGCTGTAGATGACGGCCGTGTACTTGAAGTACGTCAGGTAACACTTCTCGACGAACAAGCACAGTGTATGCGGGAGTATGCAGACGAAGAAAGCGCAGACAACAATGAAGAGATTTTTGGTAATTTCAATTTCCCGCCTATCGATAGTTATCTGCATGTTGGTTTGATGCTGCCTTGGAGTGGCTGAGATGCTCGAATTGCGGTAGAAGAATCTCATAAGGTTCCGATGCTGTCGGGTCACGAAGACGTAGATCCTCAGGTAGCTGGTGCTGATGATTGAGAACGTGATCACAAAGAGGACCTCCTCAATGGCGTACATAATCCGCAGCTGTAACTTAGTGCCATCAAACACGCAAAAGTGGTTATCGGCGTTATATCCAAGTCTGCCGAACCCAAGCATCGGCGGCAAAACGATTGCCAAGAGTGGTGCCATCCAGGCTAAACCAACCATTATGGCCATGTTCCTTCTGCTGTAGATTCGGAGGTACTGCACCTTCGGCCGTGTGATGACGTAGAACCTATTGACGCTGATCAGGGCTAGGTGAACGATGCTAGCCTTGAACGCCACTAAAGTGACGGCACCAACCATTTGACACACCCAGTGTGGCAGCGGCCAACCGCCCAGCCAGAGCAGGGCCACGGCATCGAGGCTGAGGGCGGCACATCCGACGAGGTCCGACAGGGTCAGACTCACCACGAAGATGTTGGTGACGGTCTGTAGCTGGCGGGACAGCGAAAAGAGCAGGACAACGAAGCTGTTGCCGAGCACGCCAACCACTGTAATGAGAGCGATCACGGCAGCGAGAAAGCTGTTGTGGAAAACCAGGTCCTTGTCATCGTGCAGGTCGATGTCAGAAACTTTCATCGATGGCGTAGAAGAGGCTGTTACCAACGCCATGGCTAAGATAACGAATCTATGAATGTCTTCGATGCAGGTGCGATTATAATTCAAAGACTCCACAGAGACATGCCCCCAAATAATAAATAATCCACGTCCTTAGAACAGGGTCTAAATAGTAACCGGTAGGGCCTACTCGTTTAGAGTAATCACTTCAGAGTTGATTCGTAGAAATGAGCAAAGCAGAATTGTTCATAATATTTATTATGATGCTTTCTCAAAGACTGAGCGATAATCTCTAGTTTGCTGCTAATGCCATCGTAATCCCATTAAATCGTTTGATAATCTCTTCCTCTATCCACCAACACGCCACTTCCATGTCCAATCACGATTCGAGAAAGTCGCAGCACGTATTATGATGAGTACACCATTATTATTAAAGACAAGTGAACAACAGTATATCCCATCGTATATGTTCTTTACCTGAGCTGAATAATCTAGGCTTACATGTGCCTATACAATACTAATATTATTAGTGTCCCCTTGAAGCTCTCTAAATATGATTATTGGACTGTGCTATTTTTTTTTTCTCGTTCTATTCTACAGTATGTCCCAAAAAAATTACAACGGGGCTTTACGCAATGATATCTTTAAAAATAGTGAATCAATCTAAATACAAATTCAGGGTATGAAACTATAACTCATTGCCCACATCTTACAGAAAACCCCATTCGATTTGCTTCAGTGGTCAAAGAGAAATGAGGAATTTCTCATTTCCTCATTTCTCTTTGACCACTGATGCAAATCGAATCATCTCATAAGACTTGATTATGCTCAACACAATTGATGAAAGCCTTCTGCACATTCGGGTCAATGAAACGATTTGTAGTCGGATAGCTTGCTAGACGGTTAGCAAGTATTTGGTGAAAAATTTTGCTTACACAAGAAGTTAACGAAATCATTCTGAAATTTTCCGGTGTATTTGTATCCCCTGCCTTGTGTATGAGCGTTACTTGGCAACAAGACCAGCTCTCAGGGGGTCATTTGTTTCAAGAAGAAGTTGAGAAAATAGAGTGGCCAAAAATGATGAACACAAGGAGTATTTCTCAGCAAGCCGTACATATAAGGCCATCTGGCCCGGGAGAGGAAGAAGCCTTCTTGGTTTGTGATACCAATTTTACTTGTAACCGGGGTTAAATCAAATTCATCTACGTTAATGTAAGAGAACCATTGGAGCTGATTAAAGTCAATGTGCTCAGCTCGGGAGTATCTTTGTGGATAGTAGGCCTACTCATCTGCTGTTTCTTTCGAGAAGGAAAATGGGGGTAACTTTATTAAAGTCTTTGTTTAAGTTTATGCTTGTTTTGAGAAATTCCAGAAGTCTTTTCTGTAGAGATTTTCCTGGTAGGCTGCCAGTGCTGTTTTTCCAGCTTTCCATTTGTCAGATCGCTTTTTCAGAAAAGATACTGCTTTAACTGCTGACCGAAGGATTTTCGTACTGCCTGATGAATATTCATGAAAGCGGGACGGGTGCCCGAACAGTGCTCACGCGTTGTGGTGAACTAACTAGCTAGCTGACTTTGCAAAACGCCCTCTGTAGTCGATCTCTCTTTTTTGCTCTTGTGAAGCAGGTAGAGATGAGTTACATGTATTCGTAATAAATCGTAATAATATTGGACCATCTTGACTTTTCTTACGAAATCATGCCTTCATCAACACAATGAAATGTTCATTATGATGAACTGTTCATTACAAAAGCAAACAATTGACGTTGTAGATCATGAAATGATAGATACCACAGTTGTCTTGTTCATTGATTGACCTATACACGTATGTAGTCCCATCTATGACAATGCAAGTTAGTGCAGGGGTTGCTGTAAATCGCCACCTAGTGTACCGGTACCTGCAGTTTTGATGGTTGTCTTTCTTGCTTTATAAAATCCTATTATACAAGTGATATTACCGACATTATTGCAGAAAATTAGTCTACAATTACTTTGAAGTCATAACAAATTACTATGGCAGATACACATTGTAGACCCTAGTTTTCTGTAAGTTGTCGAATTTTGCAAGCTTCCATTCTGCATTACAAATTTGGGGATAACAATAACATTATTCGGGAATTCGGAATGTCGGCGCTATGTAAATTTAACGTTAGTTTCTTTGAATTTTTGTCCCTGTAGAAGATATTTCGAATTCCACAGAACTGAATCGCACCAGAATCACAGAATGTATTTATTAGCTTATTTCTTCTATAAATTTGAACCAAATCACCCCATCGGGATTTATACATTGGCCTATCATAGGGACAGGAGCATTGCCATCATTGATATCAACGAACGTCAGCTGTTGAATCATTGCTCAAAAGTGAGTCAAAACAAACTCGCTCTTCATGAGAGATCACAGCATAGGCTGCCTACACAATCTAGTAGAAGTAAAGCAAGTGGCCCAATGTTCGTCATCATAAGCAGCCGAAGCAAAATAGCGTGCATAATCCGAACGCTTGCGCTGCAACCATGGTTCGGCCCCCTGTACTCATTGTTCGGCCCCATATGTCCGTGCATCAACATGCGCGACGTACCGCGCCGTGCGCTCGCCCTGCCTATGTGAATGTATCAGCGCGCGGGCTACGCACGGGCGAAACCGTATACATACTGTAGTACATCGCACTACGAGAGCGCGGTACTATCCTTATACTCGCACGCTGTGCGAGAGATTCAATGCATTCACAACACGTTGCGTCCGAACCTTGGTGATGCAGGAAATTCTGGCACGGGTGGCATGCAAAATATAAATATCGCGTAAACGCTCAAGTTATCTCAGAAACGGTTGCAATCATGGTTGTAAGTGTACTTGCTGTATAGATTCAATGCAGATAAACGGACTAGTAACTTTAAAACTTGGAATGAAACGAGTCTATATGTGTTGCTATGCAACTGTACTTACCTGTTACTTACCCGTTGAACTGCTTGTGCGAGTTGACCCGGGAGGGTTCAACAACGATTTCGGGGGTCCGGCGACGTGGCCCACTGTTGTGCTCTTCGGAACACGTGTGGAGATAGTTGCATAGTTTGAATTTCGCACTTGATATGCGCCATTTTTTATTCATGAATTTCAGTGAATTTTTATTTGTAAGAGTGGTTGATTCATGGAACCCTGCCGAATCATGGACCACTTGCTTTACTGAAGTTAGCCATCTTAACCATGAATCACTCGCAAAGAGACAGTAATTTTGGGCGACAACGGGGAAATTTGATGCATCCCTACACTTGTAATCAATTGGTTCCCCATTCACAGGAGTGATTGCAAATATGCTAGTAATTACATCCTGTGATTTTGGGGAATTTGATATATCTACTTCAATACGAAAGTATGTCATTAGCGCTGTATTTTTTTTTTCTATCTTAGAGATCTAGATGTATTACTAATACTGTACTGTACAGTTCCTAACTACCAAGAGTACCACTGACCACATTCGACCGATGTTGATAGTCCAAACTAAGTGCTGTTTGGCTTATGATGAACTCACATTTGTGAAGTTTGTTGAGTTAATTTGATTTTTTCTTTATTTCTGGAAAATGGCTTTTGATCATGTCTTTTAATTCTACAATTGACTTTTAGCAAGGTTTATACAAAATGTTGTACAAATATGTCCAGATACATGTACTGTGGTTGCACGTAATCTATTGGGAGTCGGATACTTCCTTCTGAGACTTAAAACAATGGCAACGCTCATTTATGTGTGTGTGTGGGGGGGGGGGACACCCTTGTAATGTTATACTGTGTAACTCCTGCTGCCTTGATGAACCTACCATGGGGTGTAATTACCAGGTATTTCTCTGGAGTTTTATTTTTTAGAATTTATTATTAAATAAAAATCAGGAACAAAACCTGCCAGTATATCACCGTCTAGTTGTTCGAAGACTAGATTTCTAAGTATAAGGGTGATATATGTCCTGAACATGCAACATGAGCAGGCAGCAGGATGCATACTGGATTTTAAGTTGTTTTTGCCATTGCAAAATTATGCAAATATGTTCATGGTAACAATACTGAGAACCTTTAGCAGGCTCTTTGAGGTTGAATCGCTTGACCTATCAACATGGCTGTCAAAATGGCATGCCAAAGTGTTCTGTGTTCAGATGTTGTGATTTACCAATACAAACTTTTTTTTTAAGTAGCTGACCCTGCATCAGGAAAGCAGTGTGGTTGACTGAAACGTGAAACGTTTTTATTCTCATGAAAATACATTGTAAGAGTATTACGGGGGGGGGGGGGGGGGGGGGGGGGGAGGGGATGTGAAGCCATTAGCAAGGAATATGAACATTAAAGAATAAAGCATATTATGTTGGATGGTCATTTTGCTGCTGCTTGAAATTGAAATAAATATTTCTTTAGATCGCAGTTACCATGACAGCAGATATTAGATAGCATCTCTCCAGCTGGGTTCATCTGTTTTCGCTGTGATGACAAGAATTATTTTGACTTACCCGAAATGCAACTTTGTAATGAATCAGACCCAAGCTGTCTCGCGTTTCACTAAAAACCCCGAGGCAGCCGGTGAGGAAGGAAAAAATTTGGTAAAGTGATATGGTGTATTACAAAGTTTTGTGTTAATGTTTGGATGTCTGTATGACATTAAAGTTTTTGATTGTTTTTTTGTTTCAGCCAGTTTCCAAGACTGCCTACTGTACCTTGTACAGGACACAATCATCAAGCAAGATGGTAAGTAACCACTTCTACATTTGAGCTTCTTTTGCACACTAAGAAAGGTTATGTCTGGTTCGTGTGTAATGGTGTTTCTATTATATTTCTTGACTCATTTTACTTGAAAATTGCTGTAGTTGAAAGGAGAAAAGTTATTATTTCTTGAATAACAATACAGATTTGATTCAAGTTAAAGGGATGGTACAGTATCGGTCGAGATGAGAATTGGGCTTGTAACTTTTTGCGAGATACCAAGAAAACACTTATGATAATATAGTGCAGACCATACCATTTTATGAGGAATTCAAAGTTTATTTGATGAAAATCAGGTTTGGAATGACTGAAACATCCAAAAACAAAGTAGAACAAAGCAATGGTAATAGAGTGTGGGTCCCACACTTTATTAGAATTGCTCTTTTTTGGATATCTCAGCCATTTCAAAACCAATTTTCATGACATAAGCGTTGAATTCCTCATAGAATTAAATGCTCTTTCATATTTCACCAGAGGTTTCTCATTATCTCACCAAAAAATGTTAGAAACCTGAAATTAGGTCCCAACCAAAACTATACGATCCCTTTAACCGCAAGTGGAGAAGGCTATAGAGACAAGTAGTTTTTAGCAAGGAATGAAAGGTCAAGGTAATGCCAATGTTTTATGATATTTTTACTGTAAAAGTGCCCTAAACTAGAAGTATGAGGTGCAAAGACTAAAGAGATAAGGGAGCCAGTGAATAAAGTCAAATTAAGACAATTTCTAGAGGTTAGATGTAGTGAAAATCCTGATGAAACAAGGTAATTTTGAGGCTTTTTTGTTTTGTTTTTCCTTTTTATGAGGAGATACACATACATTATGTAATGAGAAAATTTCTTGTTTCCCAAACAGCTCATTGTAACAAGGTTACAGTGTATACAGCTTGTACTCACTTTGCCACTGCTGTAGTGAATTGTCCAGCTCGTAATTTTGTCACCAGGAACATTCACCAATTCAGTGTCGGCACAAACCAACAAATTAATTTCTAGATTAAAGTGAATATAGACTGTGATGTTTTTACATTGATACAGGATAAATTATCTGAGAAAATTAATGTGAAAAATTGTGAGAAGGAGACTACTTTTAAAGGGCGTGTACAGTTCTGGTCAAGGTGAGGATTTAGCTTTTAACACTTTGCGAGATATTCAGAGACCACTCTATGAGATGTCAAAGAGCATGCAGTTCTAAGGGGTATCAAACATTTATTCGATGAAAATCGGTTTTGAAATGGCTGAGATGTCCAAAAACAAGGTGAAATAAAGAGATCCTAATAAAGTTGTGGCATGACGCCTTTTATTATTAGCACTTTTTTGGATATCTCAGCCATATGAAAACCAATTTTCATCAAATAAAATTACATGCTCTTTCATATTTCATAAGAGGCTTTTCATTATCTCACTTAGGAATGTTCAAAACATGAATCCCCACCTCAACCAGTGCTGTACAGTCCCTTTAAAATGAAGTGAAGCATTTTGTTAAGAAAAAAAGAGGAGTGTTCAAGAATATTGCAGCCATATGCATGGTTCTTCAGAGCCATTACAACTGAGGTGTTGCAGAAATATAATCAGCCATTTGTTTTTGTCCTTTTCTTTCTACATAGCCGAAGGAAATCATGGAAATCAAGGACTTCCTCCTGACAGCCCGCAGGAAGGACGCCAAATGTGAGTAAAACCACCTCTAATTCCTACTGACCTTGCCAAGTACATGTACTGGGAATCATCAAATCTGTGGGGCAGATGCAAATATTTTATCATCAACTATTTGTTGTTTGTTTGCTTGTTTGTTTGTTTGTTTGTTTGTTTGTCTTCATTTTTCATCTGAGAAGATGGCTGGATAGCCCATATTCAGCTACACTAAGCTGGTCTTCCATGGGGTCCAGTTGGATGTGAGGCGGGACCACTTCACCTGCTCTTGCGATGAATGAATGAAGCTGGATCTTTTATGTGCATGAGTTGTGACAACCTCGCACACAGGACCTCCATTTTATATCTTACCCCAGAGACAGAGTGTTTTGCGTCTTGCTAGAGGGGACGGTATGATTACACACAACATTGCTCAGTCCAGACTTGGACATCGAACCCGGGTCGCTTGGGTTGGAGGCAGACGCGCTTCCGACTGAGCCAATTCACTGAATGAAGTGGTGTACGGCCAAAGAGTGTATTCTTACACATACAATATAATTGCTTGTGATGTATACTTATGTTCATGCATTAACTAAAGCACCATTAGATGTGGACTAAAGGAGAAGACTTCCACAAAATGCTCCCACTTAAAAGGCATTTACATGCAAGCTGTTTTAAATTTGCTTACAGTCACTTTGTTTTCATAACGGTATAGGTAATATCATTCAAAAACAAACAAACAAAGAGCACAACCGTGATGTTTCTGCCAATGAAGTCATATCACACTAAATGTTGCTACACACTGACGGGAGAATACTTCTTTGCAGTTACTAAGAGAATAACTCTTTGTATCATTATGACTGTGCTGTTGCTATGCATATGGTCTTGCATAGGGACCAGTCTGTTTTGCTGCTGGTTAGAACATTTTCCCTATTTTTCCTACATGCAGTATTGTCTGGTAGCACAAATGTTGTACGCTGTACAGCAATTGACTCCCGAGAAAATTAAGGTTTTTTTTTTTTTCTTTTTTTTTTTTCTTTTTTTTTAAGGCAAAGTACTCACCAGGTATTTGTCCTTTCATTGTTGTGGATCTTGATCGCAAAGTTATCATGCAAGTCCGGACCTCCGGATCAGTTTCTGCCAGATTATTATTATTATTCATTTCTAATTATTATTTTTTTTTTTTATAGCCAAGCAGTAATAATGAAGATAAATAGATAAACATTTTGGGATCTGAATTTCTGCTTTGTTGTAAAGGAAATTTTTGTTATGACCATGTACATCATTGAATAGGTCTGCACTGTATGTCTCATTAGCAGTAATTGGTATCTAGTTTAACACTCTGCATCCTGACTTCAATTCTCATGAATTCATTTCTTCAACAGAATACCCTGTTCTTGGCATCATTGTAAATGATGCCAAACTTGTAATAGTATTTTGTACATTTAAATGACTTATCTTCATATGTTTAATCAATTGCAGCGGTGAAGATCAAGAAGAACCGAGACAACACCAAGTTCAAGGTTCGCTGCAGCCGCTACCTCTACACCCTCGTCATCAAGAAGGATTCAGAGAAGGCAGAGAAACTGAAGCAGTCCCTCCCTCCTGGTGAGTCCAAACTAACTTGACATCTGCCACAAGAGGGCGGTGTACAATGCAGTGTAAAGACAAATTCCATCTTGGTGTTTATTAGCAGGAACAATTGGTTTTGTAGACTTGTAAAGCACAGACACATCCAGCTTTGATTCCCTGGGTTTGAGATATCACTTTGTCCAGTGTAACCTGATTCAAGTTGGGTTATTGAAATGCCTTTCTTTCATTTTATCATCGTGGTGATCACTGTGCTTTATTCCCCTTTCAATTTCTAATTATCCTTGTGAGCATTGTTATTCGTACATCAATGTCTTTAAAGAACTTGCTGACTGTATACCAGTATTTAGTTTTCTTCAAGTCCCGATGAAGTAATGATTTTGTTCAGCTGGGATATTCAAAGCATTGTGCTGTCATGCTAAGGCGGCATGCACTGAAAATTACAATGCAACTTTCTATTATTCTAAATTACAAAGTTCCTTTTGATGTGAATTCAAAAGCAGAATTATTTCCTTATGAAATTGATTTGATAGCCGCAGCAGTGATGATTTAACAAATGAGAGGGGGTTATTATGGCAGAATTATTCACTGAAAAATAGTGATTTCATGACTTTTTTGGGATATTTTTGTGTGAAATCATTTGGAGAATTGCCTTGTCTGACGACGTATGACTGTGATCTATATTACTGTCTCAAAAAAAATACATACTATACAGTATGCTGAACTTGAAAATTCTGTAATCAACTTGTTTTGAGTTGGATTGTATTGAAAGTTTCATATTTCTGTTTGTGTGACATTATTCTTGTAATACACTGTACAGTGGAAACTCGGTATAGGGAGATCCTTGGGACCACGACGATTTGTTCTTTTATCTTTATTATTTTTTTATATCAGTTGTCAATAAACAATACAAAACAAAGGAAATACATTTATTGGAACCAAAGAAATTAGTTTGTTATATCAGGTATTTTGCTGTAGCAGATCTCTTTTTATCGAGTTTCCACTGTAGAGTGCTAGGAGGAAGAATGAGGAGGAGTTTCCTAATTTGATCTTTTCTAATTTTTGCTCTATCAAGATGACTCACTTCTGTCAGCTCTCTCATCTTTGTGTCTTCTCTGCAGGTCTTCAAGTCAAGGAGATCAAGTAGACCGGATAAAGTCAAAGATTTCTTCTGTACAATAAAATGTAAGGCAGTGTAGCATAAACACATCGTGTTGGTTCATTCATTGAAGTGTGCAAATTGTAACAAGCCAATATAGTGCATGTGAGAAAGTTGCTGATAAAGATGTCAACTTTATACTAGAGCAACAGCAGCATTGAGCCTTTTGCAGCCATGTGTTGAAGATCTTGGTCCCAATGCATACGACTATGGTAACTTTACATCAGTAGTAATTCTGCCTTCAATGTTAGCTACCATAGCAACACTATTCCACAGCCAATCAAAGCTAAAGAATTACTGATGGTTACCATTGATAGCGGAGTTACCATTAATCAGGGATGTGAGAGTTCAGAGATCAAACTGATTTTATATTCTGTACCGTGCCCAAAACAACTTTTTAGACTTTGGCAATTCAAATGCATTGAAATGTCAAGAGCTTAATGCACTTCAGACTTTAAAAAAAAAAAAAAAATAGGTTCCTGATTTTGTCAGATTTTTTAATGCAAATACTCTCACACCCCTGATTAATAGCAAAGTTACCATAGTTTCAAGCAACAGAACCCTAAAATTTCTATCAAATGGGGCTCCCGTTCCTCCAAATTACAACAAAATACTGTTACGGTGTATAGGGCATCAAAACATACATGTACACATATTTCTCCCCTTTTGCCAACATGCGTATGGAGGCAAAGGTCCTGTGATGTTCAAAGCCAAGTTCCCATTCATTTTACAGGCCAGAGAGTGAGCTTTTGCTCACCCTTGCTAGCAAATTTGTCACAACCTTCTCACATAAGGCGCTGCTGCGAGGCTGTGAAATGTATGGGATAGGGGTGTTAGTACACTGCACTCCCGTTATAACGAACTGAGTTATAACGAAATTGTTATTACAACAAAGTAAAAATTCAGTTCCCGAAATTATCATATACATGTACCTAACGGTATGTATCCTCATGTACTTTACACACACACACACACACACCAGTCTGGAGGACTTCATTTTAAAGGTCCTGTTTACCTTTGGGAACAGTGATTTAAAAATGTTCAAGATATCACATTTGATGCATATGTGTAGGTCTGTTGTATCACAAAACATCCTACCATTTAATTTTTTTTTTTTTTTGCAATAAAGCAATGAAAGATAAGGAGATATCAGCATTTTTCTCATTAAACCATAACTGTACACGGTTTAGCCTGGCAACATTTTTATTATAACTATTGTTCACATTTTGTGTACTTAACAATACTTGACATTGATTATACAGATTCAAATTTTTGCAGTGGTTGTTTCTATCCCAAACTCACATTTTGGAACTATTTTAAAGCACTAATGCAGGGTTGTTTTTTTTTTAATCTGCAAATGGTAAATCATGCCTTTAATGGGAGTCCACTGTAGTGATGATTTTAGGGATGTGTGGAAGGTTGTAATGCTGAATGTGACAATGATTTGGAAGGTGATGATGGTGATGACAGTGATGATGACAATGATGGTGATGATGATAGTGATGGTAATGTTGACACTGATGGGGATGATGGTGATAATGGCAATCATGGTGATGGTGATGATGGTGATGATGGTGGTTGTGATGGTATTGATGTTGGTTGTATTGATGGTCACTATAATGGTGGTGGAGGTGTTATGGTAGGAAAGAAAGATTTGCCATAGTACTACACGTACATGTATGGTCAACAGCTCAGCACAAATTGACAAAATGCTGAGATGCAAAAAGTGTTTGAATACTATCCTTACAAATTAATACTGATAGGTAGCAATTACTAACATACATTTTGATAGTTATAAATGGAGTTTAAGAAGTAATCCAGATTTTGGCTCACTTGATCACATATGCCAGCCCACTTACTAAATGCAAATTTCTTGAACAAATAAGTTTGTGATGCTGAATATTGTACATGTATACAACTAAGTGCAAATATATACATGTCATCATGAACAAAGCCATGGCTATGATGTGTGTCAGAGACTATCAACATGTGAGCTGATCTAATGCTGGCCTACTTCACCTTTAAAAGCGTCATCCAAATTGTAATTGTAACAGTATGATAATAACATCCTGCAATAGCTTCCACCAGCGGGCAGTCAATGAAACACAGAACACAGTTCATTTTTTGTGTACATGTACATTTGTATTTAGCAGATTATCACTGATCTGCAGAATTTACAGTGTAATTTTTTTTTTATTTATTTATTTATTTTTTTTTTTTTGGGGGGGGGGGGGGAGGTGGTTGGTAGGGGTTGAGCACTGCAGTAGAAATGGGACTAAGAAAGCCAGATCTTTGCAACACATTGTAACATTGATACAATCTTGATTGAAGTGAACATTGATACTGCTATCATGTTCTGGTTAATCTACCACTCACCCTAGGTAATTATACAGACAGAAAACCACGACACAAATAACACACCATTCATTACGAGAATGAGACAACCTCCTCCCCCATTCTTCTGTAAAATCGGTTAATCTACCACTCACTCTAGATACAGATAGAAAAAACCAGACAGGGATACTGAACAAGATGTCATTCATTGCGAGAATGAGACAACCCCTCCTCCATTCTTCTGTAAAATTGGTTCATCTACCACTCACCCTAGATACAGATAAAAACAAGACAGGGTCACTAAACAACATGCCATTCATTGCGAGAATGAGACATCCCCCCCCCCCTCCAATTCTTCTGTAAAGTCGGTTGAAATACACCAACTGATACGATGTAGCAAAAATACACAATGATATACGTACAGTGTATTAATCAGTGAAGTCTACATTGACCTCCACAACGTGGTTTAGTATTCTGCATGTTTATGTATAACACTACGAGTCTGACGTGTACATTGCATGAACTTACTTATTTTCAGGGCTGCCAACTGTCACGCATTGTGCACGAAACTCGTGCATTTCACCAAATCAGCACGCTCTCAAGTCTATCTCCCTAAAAAGTAAAAAGATAAATAGAAGATAGATGAATACGGCGCATACAATTATGATACCTTTTATGTTTTGCAGAAAGTAAGTTGGAATTAATGTCGTGTGAAATGCACGACCCTCTGAAAATTAAAGCTTCCAGTGTGACACATAAAAGCTACATGTACTTCCAAATATGAATGGAATTCTCATCGCCTTAAAAGCACCAGATTGCATCATTTCAAGTTTAAAACAAAACAAAACAAGAACAACTGTAAAGCCCCTTAGCGTCGCTGGATGGACACACACCCACCGCGTCGCGTCGGTCGCAAGATTCCTCATCATATCCCATCTCACTCTATAAGCTCAAATCATCCAATGTCGGCGGCCCTGCAATTTGTTGCTTTTGATAGCAAAGCGAAAGCATGTATTGTACGGTGTCTTCGTCAATTTCATGCCATAACACACAGACTCGAGTGTTGTAAGAAGGAAAACTCGGCAAAGCTACACCACATGTAGGAATAATACGCTTGTACATCAAACTGATTTACCGTAACATGCAAAAAGACTAACGTGAGGAAGTACATGGCACAACTTTCGTAAAATACTACAAGACGTTCCGGAATGACTCTGACGGAATGGATTTGTTGATCTATTGGTACAGTTAAGTCTGGATCAATTTTACGTGGCAATAAAGAAAACTGAAGAATCCTCGGGACGGTAGGACTGGTCGCGTAGATCGCAATCTCACAGCTCTTTGAGAAATTCGGAGTTTACACCCGGAGTTTACAGTGAGCGGAGTCATGAGAGCTGTGGAATGCACTATGAATAGTCTTGTTTCATCAAATTTAATTTGATGTATTCATAATAGGAGAAATTCCATAGGTCCAACAAGCACAACCAGAAAGATATGCTTATACATTATGATTTTATAGTATAGGGCCTACAGACACAATCTTAATTATACACTGATGAATTCATAGATTGATTGTACTGATAATTGTATATCATTATGCAACATCATTGCGACGAGAATACATGAAGACTGCGAAATTAGATGTCATGAAATAGAAGATACCAGAAGATACCAGTTGTGGCGAAAGATAACACAGAGAACCAAGCAAAAGCCTGTTATTGTAGCAAAGCAATGGAAATGAATCGTGTTGAAAGATAGAACATCAATATTGCGTGTTGATATGTGACAAATATTCGAAGATAAATCATAAAAAATCGGTATGTGACAAAATGAAAACAAAGAAAAATATGTAGGCCCTACATATAAGCGAAATATTCTACATCTACTTCAAAATAGTGTACATGTATTGCCATTGATAGATATCTTAACAGAATTGAATACCGAATCAATACCGAAGCAAAGATCTGGTAGCGCAGAGCATGTCGTTGAAATGTAATGCCAGGGAGGTGGCTCACCTCCCTGGTAATGCCGTATAACACTGTACAGTGAATGAGGACATAATACTGTAGTAGAACAACGCTCTGAACATTGTAAGGGGAATGTTTCCTTCAGAGCGTCGTGGAGCGAAGGCGAACAATTTCTTGAAAGAATTACCATATACATGTATCATGACAAGGCGCAAAGTGGTTATTAAGATTGGGCCAATGAAACTGCGTCTTTATGTTGAGATTTTTGAGATTCCCCAATTTAAACTTTGATGGATTACTTGATTATAATTACTTGTATGCCTCCTTGCATTTCATTCTCTCAATCCTGTTATGTGATTGCTACGTTTCGCTCGGTAAAATTGAGATGAAATGAATCAGTAATCTAACAATGAAGTTATCAGTGTTATGCCGGCTTAACTACTTGCCTGGAGCTACTTGAGTGTATTCCTGCTCCTTGAGTTTAATTATCTCGTCTTGGTAGCCATGACGACACTTGGCTGTGAACGAAGGAGTGTCATTTGAGTGCGGATTTTTGGCGGGAAAGGGGATAGATGGTCGTGAAGTAGTCATTTACGATAGCAACTCGCAGGACTATCTTTTGTGTTCACTATACAAGGACAAAACAATTAACAACATGATGGAGCGAGCACTAGTCCACTTAGCTCTCATAAAACAGTTTATTATACGTGATGTTGAGTTTTGAATATGAAACAACACCGCAGGGACCTCCGTGCAGAAAGTATTTCACAAAGACTGTATATTAAAGAAAGATAGAAAGTGGGGAGGGGGTAAACTCTGTAATGTAACGGGGTCGGACAAGTAGAATATTGTCTCGCAAGAGTTTCCCAGATATTCCATTCTAACCTAGGACAGAATAATGTCCATTATGAGAAGGTGTTTGAAGAAGCTAACCCTTCGGCATTGCTGGAGTCGGAGAGCATAAAGATGCATTTGCCCGTGGGATATAGAGTCAAGAGAACTCGTGCCTTCGCCTGTGAAGTATACGCGAAACAACAAACAATTGACTCTTTCGTCACCAACAAACTCTTCAAAATATGATCGTGTTGCTTAAATTTTCTGCAAGCACTCGAAGAATTACATGAGTCAGGCATTCAACCTCTCACAATAAGGTGGATACCACTGACGTCCAATCCCTCATTCCATACATCCACTCCACATCGCTACCCCGACATAATGTAACGTAATCAGTAATATGACCTTATAACGAAGTCTGTGTTAACATTGTGTGACCATGCGCAAAGATGAACTGATAAAAATGTTGTAAATGAAGTTAAAGGGACATTCCAGACGATTTTCATAATTTCACATCATGTAGTACATAAATCGACAACTCCATGTATAGATTTGTGGAATTTATTGTGGTTCTTGAGCAGAGAAACAATACTTTGAAAAACCTGAAACAAATTACACTGAACAAGGATGATGACATAGGAGGTTCACATATTTCAGAAATGTAGAAGTGTAATTCCATTACAATACCGCTTGCTTGCGAGTTCACCTGTGTATAATCTATGCATGCCTTCTTCTTTTGTTCTGCTTCCTTGAGCCCCAACTCATGCATTCTTATGGTGACTCTGCCATGTCATCATCCTTGTTCATTGCAATTTGCTCTAAATGTTGAAAATATTCCTATTCTTCATCCCAATTACCACAAATTCTGAAACTCTGTCCTCAGTATAACTAACTTATAGTTGTTCAAATGTAAAAATCTGAAAATCATCCGGAGGTCTCCTTTAAAGTTGCAATAGTTGTATGATGGAGAGAAACTTTTGATTGTTGTTTCATAAAATCCTTTGCAGCTTGCAGAAATTCACGAGGTACTTGCGCATAGGATTGCTGGATGTAAGACGGTATACAAAGTCAAATACATGTACTGAGATACCGCAAGTTTTGCAATTCGTCAGCCTTCGTCAGCCTTCGTCAGATCTTCGACCAAAGTTTAGGAAGATGTATACAAAGAGGGATATTGTACAAGGCATTGTCCTCGAACATTGTGAAGCTAAAATTGATATCAGCAATAACATGAGGGGGGAGAATGAAAGATTAAAAAAAATCCATATCACAATACTGTAATTGATTATTCCTGCATTATTGATATGTTTTTAATTTTTCTTTATTTTCACATTCCCCAAGAAAATGCCATACAAAAAAAAAAAAAATCCAGTTATGCAACACAAAAATTAAAAAGCGTAATTGGGTGAAACCTTCACCTCAGTTGGACAATTTTATATCGATAAAGCTGATCTGTTAAAACTATAGTATTTGACTGTAATCTAAAGGAGGAGAAACGCGATGGGACCTATCATACATGAAAGCCACTTGTTCAGTTGTTGGTTCTAGAGTAAAAGCATGTACAGGGAAATACAGTATGTCCCCCCCCCCCAAAAAAAAAAAAATACAATCAAATTTTTGCATGGATAACACCCAATATGATTAAACTGTCTAAATGCTACTTCAGGGTCTAAAAATATAACATCTTAGCTCTATTTTGCAGAAAACCCCATTCGATTTGGTTAAGTGGTCACAGAGAAATGTGGAATGTTGTAAAGCACGTCATGAGTCTGATTCTTCCAAGTTTAGCACTTCGATGTTTTTGTGTGTGAAAACAATAGACAGAACTTAGAGGGAAGATATTCTTGACATCCTCTACAAAATTCCTCATTTCTCTTTGACCACTGTAGCAAATCGGATGGGGATTTCTGTAAGATGTGGGCAATGAGTTATAATTTCATACCCTGAATTTGTATTTGGATTGATTCACTATTTTTAAAGATATAATTTCGGAGGGTCCCGTTGTAATTTTTTTTTTTTGACATACGGTACAGGGAGCACGGGTATCTATTTAGATCATATGGGGGGGGGGGGAAGAAACAGATCGAATTGTGTTACTATACAAGTCTCAAGAGAAGCTACATGAAGAAATAGTAAGTAATATAGATATGACATTAGTAATACATTACTGACAATTAAATACATTGAATGAAAAACAACTTAGCTGTACAGTTATAATTTGAATGGCATTATGCGTGCAATTTCTCTTAATGCGTCACAGTGGCATGCATATACAATTATGTATGAATAACTACGAACGACACGTTAACATAACACGTGAAGAGGGATGCCAATTATAAAGAGTGATGACTGCATCAGACCGTGGTCTTGGTCACATGACCATGACGTCAGTTGAGGGTATACTTTACTGTGTGCATGAAATGCTTGCAAATCAATTATTCTCAAATGATTTGAAATTTTGAAAATTATTGCCAAGAGTTTACTCGAGATACGTCTAGGATCTGATGTTATTACTTGCTCACAGAGAAAATGCAGTTGAACCACTCATATCACATCTAATTAAGGGAAGGCATAATGGTCTTTCTGAATACTCCGCAAATAAGAATTTCATGACTGCGTTACCAGAATGACCATTTTGAAATCTCCGTTAGACATGTACATTAAAGGTCCTGTTTACTTTTGGCAGCAGTGATTTAAAAATGTTCAAGATATCACATTTGATGCATATGTGTATGTTCTGTGTGTTGTATCACAAAACATCCTATACTATATAAGATTTTCGCAATAAAGCCCAAAATATAAGGAGATATCACTATGTTTTTCAATAAACCATAACTGTAGACGGTTTAGTCCGGAAACATTTTCATTCTAATTATTGTTCACATTCTGTACATCTAACAATACTTATAACATCAATTATACTGACTCAAATGTTTACCTTCGTTGTTTCTATCTCTAACTCACATTTTAGAACTACTTTGAAGCACTAATGCTGGGTTTTTGTTTCACCTGCAAATTGTAAATTATGCATGCCTTTAAATGGCTAAACAACAAAAGCACCATGGCACTGTTGTAGTAAAATGTGTCAATTCGATTTCTCTCAAGCCTTCCCTGATTCGATGTGTTCAAATATTGAACTTTTTTGTTGTTGATTTTGAAACAAAATTATGATGCTATTGGAGAGAGTACTTGTTTTCAAGGAAGACCAGAAGTTATGTAATATTATGTCAACCAACGCTTAATTTGCAGTTTTCTTGAACTGTAGGTATACATTGACTTTTTTAACGAAAGTAAGTCAGATTTGGCATGGTCATTGAAATACGACAGTGTTTTTGTGGGGTCGTTATTATTGTCAACTGTATGGTACTATATTTATCTCTGAGTCTCTTGATATTTTCGACAATATTACGAAGGAAAAGATATCGTACCATCTATATCAAATACGGAATAATAACCGCGCTCCAGATTCACGAAAATCGAACTTACACCATATTGTTACTGACATTCATTCATTCTATTTTCCCTTCGGGTAGGGTGAATAAAGTTGAAGTCTGTGATAGTAGTATATGTGCACTTCAAGGAATTTGTTTCACTGAAGGCAATAGCGTCGTGGTGAGGTTCTCTCATGGCCTCCGAGAACAAGAGGGCAGCAGAAAATGCGCATAATCTTGCGAAAAAAAATGCTGTGAGTGACTAGATGAGATCTTGGACATGTCGACCTCAAGGCACCTGTATTTATTATGAGGCATGGAATTGAAGACTAGTCAGTAAAGTGAAAGGTCACTTCAACCTTAAATTGACCGCAATGATCAGAGCAAATTCAATGGAATAAAACGATCGAATTTTCTGTGAAATCAAAACATGAAATTAAAAAGTGATTATCATAATCACAATTAACAATAACTCATAAAGTTTTCAGAAGTATTTTCACAATGTTTCCGGTCACAATATAATTTCCTCTTATGCAAATTGAATGATAATTCACCCATACACGTCCCTTATTGACCTATACATTAGATACGAATCTTCACGAAATTCGTAATGACCTTTGAATGCAGAGCAGATCCTTGGCATCAATTCATTCTAGAGATGTGATACTTAAAACGATCAAATCCAGGAAAGAAGTGTTCGAACGAATTAATGGCAAATCTGCGAAATGGATGTTTCATCCTCTAACAACGTTGCGATTACTCTCCCCGTAACGTGAAAAAAACATGAAAGTCAACTTCATAATATGCCTAATCATTATTATCTTAATATGCGACCTATATAGGTGAATTTCACTCTTATGTTTCTACTACAAGTGAAAAAAAAGGTAATGTGAGCATTATACAGGAACATTTTTGTATTTGAACCATACAATAATCGAGTTCAATTACAACTCTCCCCTAAGGGTGGGTGTACGCAGATCAAGAGAGACGGGAAAATAGATGGAAATTACTCGCGTCATTGAACCAATGGGCGTCTCGTGAAGCGAATCTTTCTATGTCTTTTGGCGCTCAAAGAACTTCCAGTGGCCAACGTGTCTACTGTGGTCCTCTCATTAACTTCGATGATATCCTTGTCTTTCGCCAGGTAACTATAGAATCTTCTTCCTCCTATGGGATAGCTTGGTAGCCAGAAAGGTCTCCATTGGGTCTAAGAACAATGGAGACCACATTAGCGGGCCTTGGTTTCTCTTTAAGAGACATTAATCGGAGTTTAGGGACTGGTTATTTTGGTACTTTAATGGTGCCGCTGAAAGCTCTCAGTTACACAAAACATCAGGAGAGCGTGTACTCTATCAACGGAGTTCCCCGCGGAAGCAGGAATTTGATACGCTCAAACAGACACGTTGTTGAGCAAGACACCGATATCATAGCACAGGTTGATAAGGATAGCAATTCTCGTGGCCACTGTGTCCGGGCGCCATGACTTAACATTCAACATTTCTGAAATGACATGAACACTATGTTCATTGTCTTATATATATATATATATATATATATATATATATATATATATATATATATATATATATATGTGTGTGTGTGTGTGTGTGTGTGTGTGTGTGTGTGTGTGTGTGTGTGTGTGTGTGTGTGTGTGTGTGTGTGTGTGTGTGTGTGTGTCATAGATATAATTATCCATCTGTTATTATTTATAAATTGTACAGACAAGTAGCACAGCTGTAAGACGATATCAACGTTATCTATTATGAATTACATTACCGGTATGACATGTATTTTGATTGTGCTGTTGCGACGAAATATCGTGAAAACTTAAGACGTTAGAATGCCATAATTTTCTAATATGTGGTGTGTGTTTGTTTGTTTGTTTTTTTATTCAACTGAGATCTGTATTTTACCTTACTGTCTAAAAAATGGACGTGAATATCGGGTCGAGAACCCTTTAACTATCGTAATAATCATGTCATTATGGGAACAGAACCATCACGGAAATAGGTGAATTAAGAGAATGATGTCCAGCTTAAGGTGAATGTAATTTCCGAAAGTAGAACTATATCTTTCTTTCAAAATCTCTTGGAAAGGTCGAATTGTTGTTTATGTTGTTTTTCGGAAAATGAAATCCAGTTGTCTGTAAGTAGATTTAACCTTTATTAGCGCCGTGTGATGAGAATGACGGTAATGTTGGTCAGAGAAAGAGAGGTAAAAAAACTACATGGCTGATATGATTGCATCTGTGCTGGATATTAATTTGAAAAGCCCTTTTTCCTTCTAAATCGGCTTCAATCCCTCACTTTGAGGAAGGTCGCTGTTTCATTTCATTACGCTGAAAGGTGGACAACGTAATTGCAGATAGTTATCCTGCTCCTTCGCTATGTTTCCGGCCGGGCGCACCCCACTCTCCATTTTACTGTTTCATGCATGACAATTTCTGAGGTGCTGCTTCAGTGATTACCACGATATCAATTCCATGTCGACATCAATATCTCATGTGTGTTTGAAATGTACTATATTCATAGACCTTCAACAGTTTTGATGCTTCTAATGAAAGTTCGCATGTCAGTGCCATCAATCAGGATATCAAAGAAAACCAATATCTTTTCACCATCCTCAAGCTGCATTATTTCATCCCAAACCACAAGCGAGATCTTCTTATTGCCGCCTTCCCCACCTCTCGACCTTTTGTCTGTCCAAGTAGTTGAGGGATATCAGGACTCTTGACTTGATTATCTCGAGTGATGTGTTGGTTACGTCAGGTTATGACGTTCAACAGGTCGTGATGTATATGAAGAAATCCCTGCAGATTTACTCGGGTGTTCCTCATTGACAGAGAAAGTACGTTACAGTACACATTGAATTTGCCCTGAAGGCCACATCTCGCTACTACGTCGGTGAAAGTTCATTTCTGATAATTGACATGGTATAACTCTCTCGTGATAGGCGATTAAAACAAATTCAAAATGTTGAATGTCTTGTGTAGAACGCAGTCTTCACGTGCACAAAGAAAGAAAATTTTCTTAATGCTGTACGTAAAATATTGTAAGACTTGAGACTTCAGAATGCATCGTACCATAACTTTCTATGTTTGTCTGATTCTATGAAAGGTTCTTTTATCTGTTTTAGACGTTACTCTATCAAAAGTAATAGTGGACATGGGGCGGAGATTCCCGTAGCTGTCATAATTATGTTATTGTGGGAGCAGGACCATCACGAAACTAAAAACAAGTGTGTAAGGGAATGATGTCCAGATTAAAGTGAATGCAATATCGGAAAGCAGAAGTGCAGTCTAATTTTGATTCTCCGACCATTCACAGTCTACTCATCTTCCAGACGTGTTCACAAAAAAGGGGGATTTTAAACTACATTACAACTCACGATTTACATTATGATGTTTCCAAAAGAAAAATGCTATGAATTTGACAGTAATGTGTTTTGATTTTCGTTAAAAAAACCCAGAAGAGACGAAACACTATAAAAATAATCATTTAGAATGATTATTTCAATTGCACCTATATATGTCTTTTGATATGCTCTTTTGTTCTGTCCTTTTCTTTTCCTCTTTTAGTTCTTTTCTATGCTCCCGATATATTTTACACAATATATTTATTTTATTTTTTTTTAGGGGTCAGCAATTTACAAGGCTTATTGCGCTTCTCTGCTGACTCCCATTCACATGAATTTACGCGTCGGCTTTTGTTTTTGTTGTTTTGTATATGTGTGTGTATATTTCTTTTGATATTCTTATATTTGTATCTATGTGTTTTCATTGTATGAATTGTTTGATGATTTTATGATGAATTGAAATAAACTTGAATGGAATTGAATGGAAGTATAGGCTAAAATAGATTTAGCGTTGTAACAGCTGCTGTTGCTATGTACGCTCCCTACACTTAACTACCACCGGTTCAGGAGCTACATGTAGGCCTACATGACTGTATAGGGTCCTATGCATAATATTCGCCCATGTCCGGTCAAATTGCTTAGCGGGTGGACGGGCGCCGTTCTCGACATGGCCGGATAAGAGATTTCGGACTGTCATATCGAATTCTTATAAGAGGCCGAACTGCTGCTTTGGTAGTTTTTCTGCGTGGAAACCCAATTTTTCTAAAAGTGTATTTATCTTATACCGCTGTATATTGTGATGAGAATAAGTTATTGTACAGAGAATAGGAGAAAGAAGAAAAAAACATGCATTGCTGGTATGATGATTATTATTCTTATCGCGAATGTTTTGTCTGTCCAAGTAGTTGGGGATATCAGGGCCCCGTTTTATCATAAGATATAATTGATTATAAGTTTCCTTAACACACAGGTTACCATAGACTTATGATAGAAATCAATAATTTACTCTTCATAAGACAGTGCCCTGCAAGATTCTTGACCTGATTATCTCGAGTATGCTTGTTATGTCATGATTATTATTGTTCAAATATAATGGAAACATTGGGCGTGATGTAAGAAATCCCTGCAGATTTGCTCTGATGTTCTGTGTCATTGATCTAGAAAGTACGTTACGTTGGCAGTGTCACCGGGCTGCTTCATTGTCGGCACGGTTTAATTTTCTCGTGGTAGGCAGGCGGCGAAGTTCAAAATTTTTCCCACGCACAAGGGATGTTGTAAGTTGTGCTATTCTTTGATGTCATTAATATTGTGACATGATGGTTTGATAAGACATACGTTTTAGGGCCCCATTTTTCTCTCTCTCTCTCTCTTCTTTCGATCTTTAAAATAACAACAACAACATACGTTAATTACAGTATTTGATAAATGAGAACATCACAGTAAATAGTTAATAAGGGGATTAGGTTAAAATCAAATACCATCATTACGAAGCAATAATGGTACAAAATAAATGAGTAGACTCTATTACTGCCATTGTTGAGCGATGATGCATGATGATTTATATATATATATATATATTATAAGTATAATTATGACTTTGATTATCATTATAATTATAATCATAATTATTATTATCATTATTGTTATTATTATTATTATTATTATTATTATTATTATTATTATTATTATTATTATTATTATTATTATTATTATTATTATTACTTATTCGACCTGTTAAAGAATATAGGATACATATCATAAACATTGCAAACATGAAACAAAAACCAGAATGAACACTACAAAGGAATACACTGTACTCTACATGTTACACAAAATAGAAATGAAATAAATGGAGACAACATGAGGGTATATATGTATATATATATATATATATATATATATATATAATGTACATATATACAATATATATAAATACATATTTATATCAAAGATGGATTTTGCTACAGAAATAGCTGATGTCAATTCACATGAGTTTATTTTCAGAAAATCATAACGCTTGCAATGTTTAGTTGCCAAAGACCACGATCGTTATTGTTATTCATTCATGACTTATCAGAAATTTAGAAAAAAGCAGTGACAAAGAAGGAAGAGATAACAATGAACAGATGATTACCCATAATGGAAGTATAGGTGGATACCCGCCGCTTTGTGATTTGAAAACATGGTACATCTACTCCCCCTTGGGGCTGAAGGTAACTCCTGATAATGAGGTGTTGTTAACACTGCTGGATGCTTCTTTTCATTGGACGATTGGCGACAGGATATTGGGTCTACATAATAAAGGCAAAGCGAGAGTTATACAAGTTATACAAGCAATTCACTCTCTTTGGCTGTAGCATGCTCTTGCTTGATGCTCATTGCTTGAAGAAAATATCGGAAAAATGTTTCTTTGTTTTTTTTTTATTAAGTGGTTTAGGTTGCCTTTATTTAATTGTTACAATAAAATGTTCCATGTTTTGCAAGTGAATTGTATGTAGAAAATATCGAGAATTTAATGTGCAAACCGTCGGGTACAAACAAATAAGGGAATGAATGCACACGAAATGTGAGGCATCCACATAATAGGCGCATTACTCGATGGTTGTGACATTTTTAGAAGTTACATTAGGATAGCATAATGATAAGTGTCTAAGACAAATTGAAAGTATGTTGTAAGCATGGTAAGGAAGGGACTAATTACAGCATTATGAACCGATTGCCCGTAATTCTAGTGTGTCTGGTATACATGGAAATTGTGATCTATTTTCAGTGCTGTTTTGCTCTCTATCTAGTTCAAGACAGAAACTCTAAATATAACTAGAGATTGTAATTTGTCATCACTGACAAATTAAGGTGATCCGATTTTTTTTTATCAATGATTCAAGTCCTGATCGCAATAGGCATGACCATGCAGGTTTCATCTGTGTTCAGAGACATTGGCCGTGTGATGTTTGGATTCTCATTTAGAAAAGGGAGTCATATCTGCCATCATTGGTACCAAATCTGTATACACTATAACGAAGATATAGCAACAAGTACATATCACCTTTGACCCCACTTTGCACAACCTAGATGGCATCTGAGCAAAAAGTGGTTATTTTGTGAAATGATTCTTGTAACATGGTCTTTACGTGTGCAAAATATGGGAAAGATAGGACATGTATTTACTAAGATACAGGATGAAATATTTATGACCTTTGACCCTAATTTACATACCCAAGATGGTGTCCGATCAAGTAGTTGTTATTTTATGAAATAATGTACGTAACATGAACTAAACATGTGCAAAATATAGGGGTGATAAGGGCTGTTTTTCATGAGTTATTGCAAAGAAAGTTGCAGAAAGAAAGAAATACCTCAATACATCGAAGATAAGTTTGATTTCAACCAAGTTTTTTGAAGTGATCCCGACATCATATGAAAAATAAAAGGGCATGTAACGATAGCACAAAGTCTCAGTTACAACATATTAAAATCTGAGAAAAATCCACCGAAGGGTAAGTGAGCTAGTGCTCGATAAAGACAATCATGTCAATTTTCACATCTAGAAAACTTCCCTCCCATAGAGATAACACGTCATAACGAAGAAACAGAAAGAAGTACATATGACCTTTTGACCCCACTTTGCACACACAAGATGGCATCTGAGCAAAGAGTGGTTATTTTGTGAAATGATTCTTGTAACATGATCTTTGCGTGTACAAAATATGGGAGAGATAGGACATGCATTCACTTAGAAACAGGATGAACCATTTATGACCTTTGACCCTACTTTACATACCCAAGATGGCGTCTGATCAAGTAGTTGTTATTTTATAAAATAATGTACGCGACATGAACTAAACATGTGCAAAATATGGGGGTGATTGGCTATTTTTTTCTTGAGTTATTGCAAAGAAAGTTGCAGAAAGAAAGAAATATTTCAATACATCGAAGATAAGCTTTAATTTCAACCAAGTTTTTTGACGTGATGCAGACATTGTATGAAAAAACGAAGGGCACATTACCGATAGCACAAAGTCTCAGCTACAACATATTAAAATCTGGGAGAAATTCACCGAAGCATAAGTGAGCTAGTGCTCGATAAAGATAGTCATGTCAATTTTAATTTCCAGAAAAACTGCACACCCATAGAGATAACACGTAAATTGGTCAAATTTGACAAGATTACATTCAATCCATTTTTACGAGGTGATGCCGTCATCTAATCAAAATGTTGTTATTACATTAATGAAAGAGCATTCAATAAGCTACATCATACTGAAATTTCGATGAAAATTGGCAAAGGATTAGTGAGATACGCTCGAATGAACTTCAAATTTGATGACGTCATTTTGAAAATTTACTTTTTTTACTTTATTAAGAAATTTCATATCTTTTGATCATTTTGCCAGCATTGCCGCCCCATGAAATGACATGTACAACTCATCAGCTTTCAAAATATGTAAAGAAAATGGGGGGTCACCGTCCATCCTGACGAGTAAAATCGGATTTAAAATTGGCGGTTTTTTGGCATAGTTGCACTGTATATCGCCATTGACGCGCGCGCGGAATTTCAACTTTGACGGGCCCGTATGACGTCATATTGAGTCGGATTGACTTGAAACTTGGTGGAAATATTCCTTGACATTTCAGACATCCGATCCGTGTGAAAAAACGGGAAATTTCTATTGCATATGAGCTGTGCGTGCGTATATGCGCGCGCGCGTACGCGTCCGTCCAAATTTTTCAATTTTTCAAAAAATGCTCCAAATGGTCTGAAACGTGTGCAAAAAAAATTTGAGCTCGATTGGAGCATACAAATATTTCAATGCGCGCGTACGCGCATGTTTTAAGCGCATAGATGAATTTTGAGAATATGAGTAGAATCAGCTTGACTTGAACTTTATGTGACGTAAATTTCATTGAAGAATTCCATTCCATTAATGAGATATGAATGAAAATGTGTTTTCATATAATGACGTCATAGTGACGTCACGGTCGACTGATCACAATGATTTTACTTGATCTGTCGTCTTTGTGACACGATACATATATGGTATAAGTTTGACATTGATAGCAAGAGCACTTTCTGAGCTAATCGAAACACAACTTTTGTCCAGAAAGAAAGAAGAAGAACTAGAGATTGTAATTTGTCATCACTGACAAATTAAGGTGATCCGATTTTTTTTTAAATCAATGATTCGAGTCCCGATACTGCAAAGTCTCAGCTACAACATATTAAAATCTGAGCGAAATTCACCAAAGCATAAGTAAGATAGTGCTCGCTAAAGAGAGTCATGTCAATTTTCACATCTAAAAAATTCCCTCCCATAGAGATAACACGTCATAGCGAAGATAGAAAAAGAAGTAAATATGACCTTTGACCCCACTTTGCACAGACAAGATGGCATCTGAGCAAAAAGTAGTTATTTTATGAAATGATCCATGTAACATGGTCTTTGCGTGTGCAAAATATGGGAAAGATAGGACAGGTATTCACCAAGATACAAGATGAAACAGTTATGACCTTTGACCCTAATTTACATACCCAAAATGTTGTCCGATCTAGTAGTTGTTATTTTATGAAATAATTTACGTGACATGAACTAAACATGTGCAAAACATGGGGGTGAACGGGCGTGTTTTTCTTGAGTTATTGCAAAGAAAGTTGCAGAAAAAAAGAAATATCTCAATACATAGAAGATAAGCTTTAATTTCAACCAAGTTTTTTATCGTGTTCCCGACATTGTATGAAAAAATCATGGGCAACTTAACGATAGCGCAAAGTCTCAGCTACAACATATTAAAATCTGGGAGAAATTCACTTAGGGGTAAGTGAGCTAGTGCTCGATAAAGACAATCATGTCAATTTTCACATTTAAAAAAATTCCCTCCCATAGAGATAACACGTCATGACGAAGGTACAAAAAGAAGTACATATGACCTTTGACCTCAATTTGCACAGACAAGATGGCATCTGAGTAAAAAGTAGTTATTTTATGAAATGATCCGTGTAACATGGTCTTTGCGTGTGCAAAATATGGGAAAGATAGGACATGTATTCACTAAGATACAGGATGAAACACTTATGACCTTTGACCCTAATTTACATACCCAAGATGGTGTCCGATCAAGAAGTTGTTATTTTATGAAATAATTTACGTGACATGAACTACACATGTGCAAAATATGGAAGTGATAGAGGTCGTTTTTCTTGAGTTATTGCAAAGAAAGTTGCAGAAAGAAAGAAATATCTCAATACATTGAAGATAAGCCTGAATTTCAACCAAAATTTTTGACGTGATCCCGACATCGTATGAAAAAACTAAGGGCACACTTACGGTAGCGCAAAGCCTCAGCTACAACATATTAAAATCTGGGCGAAATTTACCGAAGGGTAAGTGAGCTAGTGCTCGATAAAGACCGTCAGGTCAGTTTTCATTTCCAGAAAAACTGCACTCCCATAGAGATAACACGTAAACTGGTCAAATTTGACAAGATTAATTTTAATCCATTTTTACGAGGTAATACCGTTATCCAATCAAAATGTTGTAATTTTATGTTTGAAAGAAAATTAAATAAGCTACAACATACTTAAATCTGAGTGAAAATTGACAAAGGACTAGTGAGATATGCTTGAATGAACTTGAAATTTGATGACGTCATTTTGAAAATTTACTTTTTTTACTTTATTAAGGAATTTGATGTCTTTTAATCATTTTGTCAGCATTGCCACCCCATGAAATGACATGTACAACTCATCAGCTTTCACAATATGTAAAGAAAATGGGGGGTCACCGTCCATCCTGACGAGTAAAATCGGATTTAAAATTGACGGTTTTTTGGCATAGTTGCACTGTATATCGCCATTGACGCGCGCGCGGAATTTCAACTTTGACGGGCCCGTATGACGTCATATTGAGTCGGATTGACTTGAAACTTGGTAGAAATTTTCCTTGACATTTCAGACATCCGATTCATGTGAAAAAACGGGAAATTTCTATTGCATATGAGCTGTGCGTGCGTATATGCGCGCGCGCGTACGCGTCCGTCCGATTTTTTCAATTTTTCAAAAAATGCTCCAAATGGTCTGAAACGTGTGCAAAAAAAATTTGAGCTCGATTTGAGCATACACATATTTCAACGCGCGCGTACGCGCGCGTTTTGAGATAAAAATGAATTTTGAGAATATGAGTAGAATTCGCATGACTTGAAATATATGTGACGTAAATTTCATTGAAATATTCCATTCCATTAATGAGATATGCATGAAAATGTGTTTTCATATAATGACGTCATAGTGACGTCACGGTCGACTGATCACTATGATTTTACTTGCGCTGTCTTCTTTGCGACATGATACATATATGGTATAAGTTTGACATTGAGAGGCAATGCACTTTCTGAGCTAACCTCTGCACAACTTTTGTCCAGAAATAAACAATCAGTACAGATACAGAAGGTGATCCGAAGGATATTCGGATCACCTAACTAGAGATTGTAATTTGTCATTACTGACAAATTAAGGTGATCCGATTTTTTTTATCAATGATTCGAGTCCTGATCGCAATAGGCATGACCATACAAGTTTCATCTGTGTTTAGAGACATTGGCCGTGTGATGTTTGCATTCTCATTTAGCAAAGGGAGTCATATCTGCCAAGTTTGGTACCAAATTCTGTATACACTATAACGAAGAAACAGCAACAAGTACGTATGACCTTTGACCCACCTTTGCACTCCCAAGATGGCATCTGAGGAAAAAGTGGTTATTTTGTGAAATGATTCTTGCGACATCGTCTATACGTGTGCAAAATATGGGAAAGATAGGACAGGTATTCGCCAAGATACAAGATGAAACATTTATGACCTTTGACCCTAATTTACATACCCAAGATGTTGTCCGATCTAGTAGTTGTTATTTTATGAAATAATGTACGTGACATGAACTAAACATGTGCAGAATATGGGGGTGATAGGGCGTGTTTTTCTTGAGTTATTGCAAAGAAAGTTGCAGAAAGAAAGAAATATCTCAATACATAGAAGATAAGCTTTAATTTCAACCAAGTTTTTTATCGTGATCCCGACATCGTATGAAGAACAAAATAAAATTAACGATAGCGCAAAGTCTCAGCTACAACATATTAAAATCTGGGAGAAATTCACCGAAGGATAAGTGAGCTAGTGCTCGATAAAGACAATCATGTCAATTTTCACATTTAAAAAAATTCCCTCCCATAGAGATAACACGTCATAACGAAGATACAAAAGGAAGTACATATGACCTTTGACCTCAATTTGCACAGACAAGATGGCATCTAAGTAAAAAGTGATTATTTTGTGAAATGATCCTTGTAACATGGTCTTTGCGTTTGCAAAATATGGGAAAGATAGGACATGTATTCAATGAGATACAGGATGAAACACTTATGACCTTTGACCCTAATTTACATACCCAAGATGGTGTCCAATCAAGTAGTTGTTAATTTATGAAATAATGTACGTGACATGAACTAAACATGTGCAGAATATGGGGGTGATAGGGCGTGTTTTTCTCGAGTTATTGCAAAGAAAGTTGCAGAAAGAAAGAAATATCTCAAAACATCGAAGATAAGCCTGAATTTCAACCAAAATATTTGACGTGATCCCGACATTGTATGAAAAAACGAAGGGCACACTTACGGTAGCGCAAAGTCTCAGCTACAACATATTAAAATCTGGGAGAAATTTACCGAAGGGTAAGTGAGCTAGTGCTCGATAAAGATAGTCATGTCAATTTTCATTTCCAGAAAAACTGCACTCCCATAGAGATAACACGTAAACTGGTCAAATTTGACAAGATTACTTTCAATCCATTTTTACGAGGTGATACCGTTATCCAATCAAAATATTGTAATGTTATGTTTGAAAGAACATTAAATAAGCTACAACATACTGAAATCTGGGTGAAAATTGACTAAGGACTAGTGAGATACGCTCGAGTGAACTTGAAATTTGATGACGTCATTTTTAAAATTTACTTTTTTTACTTTATTGAGAAATTTGATATCTTTTGATCATTTTGTCAGCATTGCCACCCCATGATGTGACATGTACAACTCATCAGCTTTCAAAATATGTACAGAAAATGGGGGGTCACCGTCCATCCTGACGAGTAAAATCGGATTTAAAATTGGCAGTTTTTTGGCATGGTTGCACTGTATATCGCCATTGACGCGCGCGCGGAATTTCAACTTTGACGGGCCCGTATGACGTCATATTGAGTTGGATTGACTTGAAACTTGGTAGAAATATTCCTTGACATTTTATACATCCGATCAAAGTGAAAAAACTGGAAATCACAATTTCATATGAGCTGTGCGTGCGTATATGCGCGCGCGCGTACGCGTCCGTCCGATTTTTTCAATTTTTCAAAAAATGCTCCAAATGGTCTGAAACGTGTGCAAAAAAATTTTGAGCTCAATCTGAGCATACAAATATTCCAACGCGCGCGTACGTGCGCGTTTTGGGATAAAAATGTATTTTGAGAATATGAGTAAAATTCACTTAACTTGAAATATATGTGACGTAAATTTCATTGAAATATTTCATTCCGTTAATGAGATAGGCATGAAAATGTGTTTTCATATAATGACGTCATAGTGACGTCACGGTCGACTGATCACTATGATTTTACTTGCGCTGTCGTCTTTGCGACATGATACATACATGGTATAAGTTTAACATTCATAGGCAATGCACTTTCTGAGCTAACCTCTGCACAATTTTTGAGGAGAAAGAAATAAAGAAAGATTCCGTACAGAAACAATAGGTGATCCGAGAGGATACTCGGATCACCTAACTAGACCCGGAATTTGTCAAGACTGACAAATTAGGTGATCCGATTTTTTTTTTTAATCAATGATTCGAGTCCTGATCACAATAGGCATGACCATAAGGTTTCATCCTTGTTTAGAGACATTGGCCGTGTGATATTTGGATTCTCAATTAGAAAAGGGAGTGAGACCTGCCATCTTTGGTACCGAATTCCGTATACACTAACGGAAATACAGAATGAAGTATATTTGACCTTTGACCTCACTTTGCACACCCAAAATGGCGTCTAAGCAAAAAGTGATTATTTTATGAAATGATTCTTGTAACATGGTCTTTGCGTGTGCAAAATATGGGAAAGATAGGACATGTATTCACCAAGATACTGGATGAAACATTTATGACCTTTGACCCTAATTTACATACCCAAGATGGTGTCCGATCAAGTAGTTGTTATTTTATGAAATAATGTACGTGACATGTACTAAACATGTGCAAAATATGGGATTGATAGCCATTGTTGTTGTTCATCTATTGCACAGAAAGTAGAAAGAAAGAAAAATAAAGAAAAAATTATGTTATTTTATAGAAATTTGAAGGAGAAGCATAAAAAAATCAGAAAAAGATAAAGTAAGGAAAGGGAGATTAAGATTAACTAAAGAAAAAGAAGAAAAAAAGTGTTTAAAAAATTTAAAAAAATATTGGCAGGGGTGAGCCTCGAACCAGGGACCTTAGGATTACGAGTCGGATGCGCTACGCAATGACCTATTTCATTCTCCATAGGCCCTGTGTATTAAGCAAAATGACGCTGCATCGAAGCCTCGTGCCATTTTCAACCAAGTTTTTCGACGTGATGCCGACATCGTATGAAAAAATGGAGGGCACACTTACGATAGCCCAAAGTCTCAGCTACAACATACTAAAATCTGGGAGAAATTCACCGAAGCATAAGTGAGCTAGTGCTCGAAAAAGAGAGTCATGTCAATTTTCACTGCCAGAAAAACTGCTCTCCCATAGAGATAACACGTAAACTGGTCAAATTTGACAATATTACTTTCAATCCATTTTTACGAGGTGATGCCGTCATCCAATCAAAATGTTGTAATTATATTAATGAGAGATCATATAATAAGCTACAACATACTGAAATCTGGGTGTAAATTGGCAAAGGATAAGTGAGATACGCTTGAGTGAACTTGAAATTTGATGACGTCATTTTGAAAATTTACTTTTTTTATTTTATTAAGATATTTGATATCTTTTAATCATTTTTCCAGCATCGCCAACCCATGAAATAACATATTCAACTCATCAGCTTTCAGAATATGTAAAGAAAATGGGGGGTCACCGTCCATCCTGACAAGTAAAATCGGATTTAAAATTGGCGTTTTTTTTGGCATCGTTGCACTGTATATCGCCATTGACGCGCGCGCGGAATTTCAACTTTGACGGGCCCGTATGACGTCATATTAAGTCGGATTGACTTGAAACTTGTTAGAAATATTCCTTGACATTTCAGGCATCCGATAAATGTAAAAAAACGGGAAATTTCTATTGCATATGAGCTGTGTGTGCGAATATGTGCGCGCGCGTACGCGTCCGTCCAATTTTTTCAATTTTTCAAAAAATGCTCCAAATGGTCTGAAACGTGTGCAAAAAAAAATTGAGCTCGATTTGAGCATACAAATATTTCAACGCGCGCGTACGCGCGCGTTTTGAGATAAAAATGAATTTTGAGAATATGAGTAGAATTCACTTGACTTGAAATATGTGTGACGTAAATTACATTGAAGAATTCCGTTCTATTAATGAGATATGCATGAAAATGTGTTTTCATATAATGACGTCATAGTGACGTCACGGTCGACTGATCACTATGATTTTACTTGCGCTGTCGTCTTTGCGACATGATACATATATGGTATAAGTTTGACATTGAGAGGCAATGCACTTTCTGAGCTAACCTCTGCACAAATTTTGTCCAGAAATAAAGAAGATTAAAAAGAAGAACAAAGAATCAGTACAGATACAGAAGGTGATCCGAGAGGATACTCGGATCACCTAACAAAGAATCCGTACAGATACAGAAGGTGATCCGAGAGGATACTCGGATCACCTAATAACTGATGTCATTAAGACATTAAGTATGTCTTGCCGGGGAAATTGTGTGGAACATTGCCCTTTACATATTAGTCATTTATCGGAAAATTGCTTACAATGGCATCAGGCCAATCATTTTCAGTCTTAATTCTGTGGTCAACCCAAAGATATCAAATCTCTTGGTTAGCTAGTGAGTGTGCCAGGTTGCTATATCATCTCTCCCAGGATTCTGTTTGCAATCAGTCATAATGATAATATCACTGCTGAGGAATCCAAGACACTGCTCTCAGTTCAGAACTCCTTCCAAAGCCTGTCGATCAGGATCGCCATGTGCAGTGATCTTGAAGACATGATGTTAAATCAAGACATGTCTGATGGTGAGAGCACGTTGTCAACTACTAAGTATTCATCTGTTTCTCCTTCTCCCATCATTCAGGAAAGGGCCCCGAACTCAATGCACACAACAAACATGAACATAAAATACACATTCACTATTACATAATATACACAATTGAATGTATAACACATCTAAAAGCTCCTCACATTTTTGCACTATGCGCCGCTGCATTTTTTTTTACCGGACTTTTTTTTTTTTTTTTTTTTTTTTTTTACCATTGAACCATCAGTGAGTAGTGACTCGAGTACATGTTCCCATGTCCCTTTACTTTCTCGTACTGTATGACAACTACTTCGTCAAGTGTTTGCTTATGATTATGGTTTCCTGCAATTTATGCAGTATTTAGAGTCGCTTAATTGTCTTTTGAACGGCAGGTACATGAAATTTAAAAGTTTGAATATGCGTAGAATAACACATGCTCGTCTTTATCCTGTATTGCCATCGATTTTCTTTTTTTCCCAGGAAGGACTTTGTTTCTTCACTTTCAGTAACTAATATAGTAATTGATATGTTGTTGTTGTTGTTTTTTTGCCCCCTGGTGTTATTTGGATCTCCTGGGCCTTATTTGCGTAGTGCCTCACTCGAGAGCTTTATTTACCTAGTGTCGGACTCGTGGGCCTCGTTTGCCTACTGTTGGGCTCATGAGCCTTATTTGCCGAGTGCAGAGTTCTTGTGCTAAGCGCTATATGACTCGTGGACTGTATGACTCGTAGGTGTCGAACTCGTGACATGTACCAGTAAATTCGACCAAAGAAAAGGGTGGAGGTTTCACTCAACTTGGATATACATTTAAGCAGTTATGGACTTTTAATGTTTTTCAAGGGATGGAGTAATATTTGTCGTGACTACATGGGAATCAAAAGAAACAAAATTTAGACGTCATTACCTTATACAATGTACCCATCGGAATTTACTGCAAAGATATAGAAATAAAAGTAATGATTGTGGTCATTAACGAAGTGTCACAAGTATATTAGCCGGGTATAAAGCACAATGGTTAATTGAGGGACAGCTTAATATGTTGTGTCATTTTATGAAATAAATTCAAGCTTTGTGAACAGACCAGTGACAGACTTTAGAAGGGATGACGTCATCACCTCTAATTTGCATGTAAATTGTTATCTATACTCTTTAATGAAGACATAAATTCATAATTTTCATGATGCATGTTTAAATTCAGTGAAAATTTGATTGTTGCGTTTGTTTTATTTCGCTCTCTTTATTGCGCTCAAATTGAACATGAAGTGTTTTGATTGAAAACGCGAATGAAATATTGGCAGGAAATACCACGATGAATTCCCCGGGGACCACGTATGAACGTCATGTTCAATGACAACACCCCGTCCACACTTTCATAATGATATCTTTGTACTATCTCTATGTTCATTACTGTACACCGGGAATGATAAATAGCTTCGTAACTTGGCAATTCCTAATACTCCCACAACAATCATTATGCTTCTATTTAACACACTCCAATCGTGCACGATACCCAATGTTCAACATCGAAACGAGGAAGGAACACTCGAATGATATCATGTTCAGTGGATACAAAAGAAACTACTTTATTGATCATAGAAACAATTATGGTTATGATAGCTCTTTATGTTGTGATAACGATCGGTACTTATTGGAAACGAATAAATGAAATATGATTATCATTAACAAAATAACAAACTATTGATACTATTAGCGTAATTATTATTATTACAAATACTTTCACGCATATGTTATGATTATCGTTGCCATGTTTGTCATCATTGAAAACTACTTGGACGAATAGTATGCTGGAAATGGCATAAGATGAAGGGAGGGGAACTGGTTATAGTCCTGTCTCTATTGTCACTTCCGTCGTCATCATCGTCGCCATTACTGTTGTTGTTGTCATTATTATTATTGTTGTTGTTGTCGTCGTCGTAATTGTCTTTGATGATGATGAAGTTGTTGTTGTTGTTGCTGTTGTTGTTGTTGAAAGTAGTGATAAAGGAGAAACTCGAGATAGATAGGAAACAGTTTGTTTATTTTGGGTTGTTTCTGAAATAGTGGTGTGGTATAACATCGCAAGATTTTGATTGATACTAAACTCGAGATACACAATAAATAGGAAAAAGTTTGTTTGTTTTGGGTGGTTTCTGAAATATATGGTGTGGTATACATTGCAAGATTTTGATCGATACTATTATGTGAACTTAGATGAAATATTGTAAGTACATTCGTCAAACGTGATGAATATGAATGATCCCGTATATAGTCTTACTTCGCTGGTTGGCAAGTGAGAAGACTATGTTATCAGGCAGAAAGGTACTGGAGCAAAACAACAAACCACCCAAACGGCTGATAGTGAACGCCATGAACACCCCGCCTTAAAACCGAAATCCTCCCACATAAGGGCATTGTGCGATTTTACGCATTGTTCGACCTGCTTTTGTGCGGGTTAAGAGTTTGATACAAAAGGGCTGGTGTAAAGGCTCGTGATCCGACCTGACTGCCATGGACTTCTTTTCTAAACCTGTTATACTCTTGCCTTTTACTCTTCCTTGATGAGAACGGAATTCTGTGACTCTCGGCAAAATATTGACAGAGCTTTCGGCGGAAAGCAGAGGAGACTTGACAGCAGTGTAGAAAGAGAAACCTACTGCGGGTGATCGTGATTTCTAATTCCTCGCTGTGACTGTGTGTTGGCTAAAGCAGTTGACACCATATCGCCGCCTCTTGGTTCTAAGAAACATCGCCGGGGAAGTCAGGTACTCGAATAACAGACGATTGTGGTGTTATTTTGGTTGATTAGACAGTGACAAAGTAAGAACACAGTCGCATGAGTTTTACAGATTTCTGAATTCGTCCTCTTGCTCTCTCCAGTGCCGAATTTTCCATGCTCGAGTTAAGCCTCCCTCCTCTTTGTTCCGCAACGTCTCACATCCACTTATCAGCAATGACTCCTAGATTTTTTTGAACCACCGCATTTCTGATGAACTGGGATGCAGTGTATATCTACGGCGCCAAAAGGAGCAGACGACACGTACGCCAGTTGATTTCACACTACGGCATCTGACCTGGACGGACAGTGCCCGGGCCTCTGATCGGTCGCAGACCAAGCTGCTATCGTCAATCGTTGCAGACGATCTCGTAATTGCCACAGTTGATGAACATGCCTTCAGCAGCACTGGTTCAGGTGAGAATTGATAGGAAATCTTCCTGCAATTGTAGTTTGTTTTGCTCCATTTAAAAGGCAAATATTGAGGTAAATTGTTGTTGTTGTTGCTGCTGCTGTTTTTTTTAATCCAGTCGTTTCATTCTTCTCTCCAAAGATCAAAATATAATTGCGTTATTTACGATATCAATCTAAAATTTGATATCCTGCTGATTTCGCCGAGACAACACCGACAATTATGTTGTTATGGATAGTAATAAATTTATGTAAAATACAATGCAATTTTACTTTCCCACATGGGACGTTAAAAACCATCAGACATTTAAAAACACCATCAGCAGATGAAATTTACCATAAACAGTATAGGTCCTACGTTTGCATAACTTTTAAATACAAAATCTGTAGGACATTGTTACCAAATTGTAAGTCCGATATTATTTCTCAAGCAGTGTTCCAAACTTTCACAGTAGAGATCTAGTCCAAAGTTATGCAATGTTTCTCGAACACACATCGCACGGTCAAACGCACTCCAAAACAAGACCAAGGTTTCTCCACAGCACTGATGTGCTTTGGTGAATCAGAAAGCGAGCAAAAACGGCATTTAGTGCAAAGAATGCGTAGAACTCCAATTTATCTAATTTCACCAGTTTCCTTGTGAAAAGACCCCCAGGTTGCCACAGCAGGGGGTAGCAATCACTGACATGAAAACTAAGAAGAAGCCATGCAGTCTTAATGAGAACCAATACCCTGACTGTATACCTAACCCACCCCACCCCCATCTCGTGTGGATGCATGCGATTCTTTATTCTAACGATCAGAAAAAAAGAGGTTGGAAATGGTGTTTATTACGTCATTCTCGCATAAGGAGCGATTTTTGTGTACCTTGTTCGGCTGGTTTCATTGTGTTTTCCTTTTCACATTCTTTTCCTTTTTTCTGGCGTTGGTCCCAATATTGCACACCATGACAGACTTCCCAAAGTGTTGAAGCAATGTTTCTTATAGTGGTCTAAAAAATCATCCCAAACCTTCTGTATGTCAGATTGTATGTTGTATATCTAGACAATTATCCATTGCAACACACACACTCACACACACACACACACACGCACACCCACACACACACAAACACACACCGAGCAAAACTAACTAAAATCGAACAGAAACAAACAAAATATAAATCTGGAGGTAAAACAAAACTTGACTAAACTATCTGGTTCATATCGAGTATAATATCTATAAAAGCATCATGGATGCCCTTACCATTTATAAAAGCTTTGTAACTTTATGATATACCACCTACACCCGTTCGGTTTATGTCACCGTAATTACTTTAGTCAAAGGCTGATGATACCGCTAGGTAACACGATGTTTCATAATTCGTGGAAGAGTGGTTCATACCATGGAGCCGTAGCTCCCTGTTCATACACAGCAAACTCTCGCTGTAAATGGCGCCTTTGGTTTTGTAGGTGATCAACTTTTGTACAGTTTAAAAACTTCCGCGATTATATCGTAACTCCCATGACTTCAGATTTACATTGCTCTCTACGAAACGCGTTTCTTATGTATTTAAGAGTATTTGGTATAATTTTTGTCTCGTTTATGATTGCTTAATACCTATAAAAGTATAAGAGAATTAATAGGGTCACCTATTTTCCCTTCTTAGCGCTATGAGCACTTCTGTGGATATAGGGCTATTATAGAAATAACTGTTGGTATCGTTGTTATTATTGTTATTATCATTATTATAAGGCCGTAAACCTACATGTATCATTATCATTCTAGAAACCTGACGGTACGCACGTTGAAATACAAAGGTTGAACATCAACCATTACGCTTTCCACTGCGGACAGAGTATAGGGGAATCATCGAAGTCAATATCAATAATTCCTATTTAATGCCAATATCTGATATATTTTGGACTGCTAAAAAGTTACGGAGGGTGGATGATCTTTACAAACACCCAACCAAACCTTTGCATGAATTGTTTGTTTTATCGAAGAAAAAAAAATGAATAGAATTAATGACATGATTTACTAGAGTAAATTCCGTGGCACCCATGCAAAATTCCCACTAGGTCAGCACCATCTCTAAAATAACTGAACTGCTCACACAAACAATAATATTATTGTAAGGCAGAATGTTGGTACTATTAAAAGGCAATTCATTTATGGGCGAGCGGTCATTAGCAATGGCCATTAGCATACTAACACCCGGTGAAAAGTAGAATGGACTGAATACAAAATATATAAGACCAGTCACGTACTGTGCAACTGATTGACAAAACATCTCGAATGAAGAATTGAAGATGAAAATGAACATGAAGAATTAATGAATTTGATCAGCCATGTACTAGCTATTAGCCAGTGATTTGATCAGGAGAGATATATAGATAGACCAACTATGCAGCGTAAAGGAGACAAATGAATAGATCAATGAATATATAATTATCACCATTTTGTAATAGAGTACACTAATGTTGAGATTTTGCATTGATACAGAAAGTGCTTGTTCACTTTATAGGATTTTTAGCAAGAGGAAAATCGAGTATTTCAGTGTTGCTGGGTTTTTTTTTTATTAAGAGAGAAGAGAGAGAGAGAGAGAGGGAGAGTTAGTTGGTGTGTATGTGCGTGTGTGAGTGTGTGTGCGTGAATGTGTGTTTGTGTTCATATATCCTTATCATTGTGCAGTTCGATTTAACACTTCTGCCAAAATATTTTTTTCTTCTTTGTTTTTTTACGCCGGACCAATTTAATTATAGTTAACATTATATGAATAATTTCTCCAGTGAGGGCGTTTCTGCTCTATTTTTTTCGCCCAATATTTCCATGAAATATATGTGACTCAAAAGAGTGTAAAAAAAAAGTTTTGTCATCACACACTATTCCATGTTTACTGTATACTGACTTTGAAGTTTACTAGGACATGAAAATCGAATTCAAGATAGTTCTGCGCATGCGCTCCTTGAAGTGATTTATACATAACACCGAGAAAGAAGCAAACCAAATTGGCGCCAATGTTCGTTTGTACGAGTCCGATCCCTACACGGATCCCTACGCTCTTTTACACGATGGTAGTGACATAACAGGTGGTGATCCCGAGAGTGTTAAACAATATACTGCTATACCTATAATTGCGATCTCTAGGCGTTCGTATTGTCTCAACCCAATCCCTTTCCCATTCCCCTCCCCGGCCCTGACCTCACCGCGTCAAGGTCTGGCGAACTCTACAGATAAGGCGATGATTAGGGTCTATTCAACTTCACTTCATCCCAGATAAATCGATCAATACCTTAGAATGAGAAGAAAGAAGGTGCAATTAATTAGAAGCTCGTTGAAGTTCCTTTCCTTTGTTCCCTGACTGGTCAATCTGGCGAGGTTTCCTTTCTCCGCCTTAAGTTGGTTCCAAAGGGACTTATGAAAGTGTTCAGATTTTGAACCCTCGGTAGATTTTTTTGTTTTAGGGAACTTGCCCCAGTTCCTCTTGGGTGGGGCTGTCAGCCTCAATGACCCTTTAACACACGTTCTTTTTTTTCCATCCGGTTCCATGTGTATGTGTATATATGATGTTTGTAGTCCGCGTGTTGGTACCAGTAGGCCCTATAGAACATGACGAAGTATGTAGGGTAGTAATGTATTGTCGTCACTGAAGAAGGCGTGTGTTTGCGTCGAAATTTTGATTTGAATAAATCACACTGTTGGACTAAAATACATTTCCACCCTACTTCATCATCTTTTATTTATTCGTCATCTTTATGTATATATATATATATGAAGAGTTTGTTCGCAAAAACCTATAAGTCCATTTTTGAAGATTTTGAAGTACGGTCTCCGTCATAAAGTACAAAACAAAACCTTTTAAATGATTATATTGGTCACTACATATAAAGGTACATTTTTGAAGTTATGGTCAAAAGAAGCAAACATTTTCTTATTATTCTCTTTATTTTTCTTGACCTTTAATCGCAAATATCTCCATTTGGCAACTATGGACTTATCGGTTTTTACGAACAATCTCTTCATATATATATATATATATATATATATATATATATATACATTACGAAAGGGTTCTTTTTGATGAGTCTCAAATTTCTCCGGTCTGCCTTCTCGTTTAGATAATCAATTTGTATGTTTTACCCTGAATACAAAAACTGATAAGTTAGTCCTACCTGGCTCCTTTTTATCATATTGTGTATCAAATTGCACATTGAAATGTTTTCCTGGTTTCATATTTACCAGTTTATATCGTTATCAATGTCGTTGTTATTGACATAATTGTTGTCATATCTTTGTCATCATCGTAATCACTATCATTATTATCACCATCATCATCCTCATTATCATTACTTTCCTCTCTATCTTTACAATACTGTTAATTCTTCTATCTCTTTTCTATCACCATTCTTTGAAAGTTTACTTGTTCTGTTTGTTTAATTGTAGTCTAATAATCAAAGAGTTCTGCAGTTTGGAGTATTTTTTTTTCTTACTTCAGAGATGTATGTAGAGTATGAAGCCCTCGCATCGCGAAAATAAAATAATCTACTTCTTTCGCATGACTATCTCTTTAATTCGGTCGAGAAAAGGAAACAGGCACTGCACATCAGAATCGATGAAAGTAATTATAATCACACATAGCAATTTGAAATGAGCTGAAACATCAATACCTAATACCTCCCACTATCAATGTCTTAAAAGCAAGAAAATCCAGAACGATCTATGCATTACTTGGGTCAACGTACTGTTTAAGACTAGTTTTGCTTCTTAATAGTGTCAAGGCTGAATGAGGCTCATGTTGGAAGGGAGTTGATTATAATACTGAAGCGAACAGCTGGTACGCAGTGTAGACTGCTACACGTCCCTTGTTCCAGTTACCTAATCAGCCATTAAAAATCATGGTCGCTGCACATTTGCCCTACCTTACCTGAATCGATCGCACTTGTGCTACTATGGAGATGACGTCACCAGACACGTGACTTTCTAGACGCGTTCCTGCTCACATTTTTTCCATTATCATTCACAATGATCATAACATGATTGGTAAAGAGGCGGCGCACCGGATCTCATCACCTGTCGAAATAAAACCCCACTCTATGTTTAAGTTGACTTTAATTGAAAGAATAAAATCAAATTAACAGTGAGAGTTTCACTCAGATCAAAGAAAAAGCATAAAAATATGGAAATGTACAGTGTCAGTCAAAATCACATCATGAACAAATTTAGTGAGATCACCTCATTGTACAGCCTTGCGAGATTCTCACTGGCCTACTATAACTCGCTGATAATTATGAAAGCAAAGCTTTTAATACTAAATAATGACAATAATAGATGACATTTACATTGCGCAACTGCTGTAATATATGATATATTCTACTGCGCATTAGATTGAAACCTCAGAAGCAATTTCAGAAGCTGAGTTTGTAACCCTCATGAACTGTAGCTGTTTGCTTTACAGAGGGAGATTATTCCATAATTTCGGTGCAGCATGCAAGAACGCCCTGGTACCAACAAAAAGGGTAGTTTTGATTTCCCTGAAGGGAATTTCAGCAGTGTTTGATCCCGAGAACTTCCGAGAATGTAAAAATGCAGACATCTTTTATCGCAAACTGTTCATGCACCACTTATTGAGATGGTATGGTGATAATTTGTAAAGTTGACGAGGTGCAATTGCTGTATCATTGACGAAATCACTACATTGACATGTTCAGTAGTGAGATCGTGACCACGTCCATTCTACATGAATGTGAGTGTTTTGTGAAACATTTGAACTTCTTTGTTGGATATTTTCTCCTGCTTTGAGGATTTGATTAGGCTTCCACTGTTTTTTTTTTATTTCCTATCATTTCATTAAAAGTTGACATCATTCTCATCAGAGTTTGCCTTTAATGATACCAAGAAGTTTTATAACTAGAGATCTCTCACAATTGGTCATGTTCGAATGAGAAATTTTCAAGATATCACATTTGATGCATACGTGTAGTCTGTTGTATCATAAAACATCCTACCATATACAATTGCCGTAATAAAACCTGAAATATAAGGAGATATCAGTATTTTTCTCAATAAACCATAATAGTATAGATAGATTAGTCTGGAAGCATTTTTATTATAGCTATTGTTCACATATTGTGTATTTGACAATACTTAACATCGATTATACGGATTCAAATTTTTACAGTGGTTGTTTCTATCCTAACTCACATTTTAGAACTATTTTGAAGCACTAATGCTGGGTTTTTGTTTCATCTGCAAATGTAAGTTATGCTTTTAAAATCAGTGATCTTTATGAAAGAGAGATTACCGATAAAGCCAAAACAGCCGAGGAATCTGGAGTGCAATCTCGAGTGTTCTGAGTATGCCAGGATACACATTTTCGCTGACTGGCAATACATTTATTCCATATAGCAGTCCTGGTTTTCCAATGCGGCGGCAAATGGCTACGATTCAACCGACTCTTCAAGAAATTACTGGTGTATAGGTTACAGCATTCTCAAAGTTGATCATGTTAGATTTTTTCTTTGGTGTGTCATGCATGATGCTGTTCTTTGAATAATTGTTATTTCTGTATTATCTCTTTGTACGTAACGCTGCTGGTGGAAGGCACATTCCACATTCGTATTTTTGAACAACAAAACATTCTATTCAATTCAATTTAGTCAATTTAATTAAAGTTCGGCGACATGTTCTGCGGTTAAATCGCGAGAGAGGAATGATCTCACCTCTGATTTGACAGTTTAACACTACAGAAAATGGATAGACCTTATAGGAAATGATTATTTTATCTTAAATGAAATTGATTCACTTTTTAGATTGCAGAAAAATTGACGTTGTGCCCATAAAATCAAATTCTCGATCATGTCAGGTGAACTGCAAATTTTACGGTAAATCAGTTACTCACTCTTCCGATATTTAAACGAAATAAAGCTGAGAGCCTAGGTGAAGACGTGTGTAAGGTTGATTTACCTCTTCATAGAACATAATCATCATCGACGCACGCGGGCTAAAGTTCTTTATACTTCAGAGGGCATAGCGATTGACAGTTTCTTAACTCAGGTTAGGGTCGAAATTGAGGTGGACGACTCGTTTGTTTTCTGCTCTCGTTGTCGCACACGCGATACGAAAAAAAAGCAGGTGCACACATAACTCGCGGCGCCGCCCAAAGGGGACAAACCGCAGCCATTGGCGAACGGCTACAGCTCCTTATGCTCGAATAGCGTCGATTACTTCGTTACGTGCCCGCCAATACCACTGAATACGATGTGAAGAAACATATCGCGTTGCAATTACAATGATCACTTTGAAAATATTTTCTTATCTTTTTAAGGACCAAAGTGCACACTATAATATTATTATGAAAGAGAGAGAGAGAGAGAGAGAGAGAAAGAGAGAGAAAGAAAGGGTGATCGATGTTATTCCTAATGTATTTCTGTGTCGATCTGAAAGCATGTTTTTGTATTTTATTAGGAGTTTGGATGAATTATAGCTTCTCATAATCAAAATGTAGTAGACACATTGACAATTCGTTTGCGTGTTTTGAAAACCTCAGCGGTTCATTATGTTAAGCTATTCAGAAAAAAAAAACAAACTTATGCGTTAAAAACTCTTTTACTTTTCAGAACAGAAGTCACGTGGAAGTATGTGCACGAGCATTTTGGGCGCTGGTTAGAGTATGTGACTTGTTATGTATGTATGATGAATACATACAAGTAAGTTCGCGATTTGTGCAGGCCAGAAGAGATGGGGCTGATGGTTTCCTTTCTTATAATGTAAGCATCAAAAGGTGTGATTTATTTCAAATATTCACAAACCATGTCAATTCACGGGGGTTTATTATTATTAAACCAATTCATTAAACATTTGACATTTTACAAAAGGATGCAGCATTAAGAATAATGAATGGTTTGGGACCCCAAAAGAAGCAGAGCTTGTAAAAAAAGGGTCCCGGATAAACATATAAAACAAAACATACTAAAGTTTAAGCATATTAACAAGAAGTATAATAGTAACATATTTACATAGGACAGATGCAACACAAGCACACATACACACGCACACACACACACATTCAATCACACAAACACGTGTCACAAAAACGCTCATGCACATACGGTCATGTAGTTCACATGAAATTGCAGAAAGATACTTTCTATTTTACTATACTTTTAAATTCAGCTTCCCTGATCAATTCTTGTTTTACAAATTTCCCTCAAGATAGATGCGACATGTACGTTTAAAGTTGGATAGTGTTGAGGCTGACCTGATTCTCAATGGCAAATTATTCCATTCTCTAATACAAACATATACGAATGAATTTTGGGCAGTTTGAGTTCTTACAAAGGGTCGATGAATGAGATTACTTTTACGCGTATTATAAGCATGAACGGCAGAATTTAACACAAACGCATCCTTCATGAAAGATTTCGGATCACCTTGTGTCTTAAACATAAAAATCGAGCAACTCAAGATAACTAATTTTTCAAATGGCAAAATATGAAGTTGAATAATATAATGGCAAACTTGGACTTCTATAGTTTGAATTTGTAATATACCTTACAGCTTTTTTCTGAAGAACAATCAACTTATCTATATGAGTCTTATAAGTATTTCCCCAAGCTACATTACAGTACATTAAATGAGGCATAATCATGTCATTATACAGAGTAATTAAGGTTTCTTTTGGTAAATAGAGACGTAACTTGGATAAGATACCAACACTACGAGAAACTTTAGTACAGACGTAACTGACGTGGTATTTCCATGATATATATTCATCGACTATAACGCCTAGGAATCGCACACTATATGGCTTCGTTCAATCTGGTTACCGCCTATTACCAGTGGAACAATATCATTTTGGATTCTTTTCCCTCTTAATCTAAATACAACATATTGAGATTTACTAGTATTCAATAATAGTTTATTACAACAAAACCATTCATTTATTACCAATTTCATCATTTACAGAGTTTATTAAAGGTAACAAATAGTTGTGGTGAGCAAGTAAGCAAGTGTCGTCTGCAAAAAGCGAATAAGTAAACAAGCTAGATAAATTGATAATGTCATTAATATAAATAAGGAACAATAAAGGGTCTAGGACTGAGCCCTGTGGAACACCACATGTTACTTGCCTCCACTGTGATTTAACTCCATTTTTCTTGGTGTGTTAGAAAGCCCGCCCTCAGTCATGCGTGAGAGAGGTAATCGTGCTGTATCAGGCAGTCGAGTCGATATCGGTTTGACTTCAACGGATGTTCGGTGGCTTCATCCAAGGGAGAATATTTGCCAAGGAGAGATGGACGTACAGTCAGAACGATGACTGAAAAAACAACAGCAAATCAGTGGAATTGTGAAGGAAATCCACACATATTAACCGGTGTGATACGAAATTCTGAAGGTTCCCTAATTTTGTACTTATTCATTAGGATCATCAGATTCCCATGGGAAAGAAGTTAAGTGGTTAAGGAGCGACAATGTGGAGCTTTGATTTGATGAATTTGGATACGATTCTACAGGAGGATTACGGCTTCAAACCAAATTTAGTCATTATAACCCTCTAATCTGTTCCACATAGTCGTTGTACAATACACGTAAAACAAAACACGTATAGCACACCAGGGAGTAAATCGTACAAGAACTGTGGAACTCCAGCGGAACAACTTTGGAATTATGATACAATGTATAACTGTTCGGGGCATTTACAGAGAACGCAGAAGAATTAATAGTGAAATAGTTCTAAGTGAGTATAATGCACGTTGAACAGAGCGAACTGTGAGAACATTAATGATTCTAAATCTCGTTCCCCACACCTCTACCCCCTTATTCTGCCACTAAACTATCATAATTTCAATCATCTTCATTCTCATCATTTTGTTAGGTTATACGCTATCATGTTTCAATTTATTCGTGTCAAGGACGATATGGTACAGATACACTGTACTCGCACACGAAGACACACGGACGGGATCTCCATATAATTATAAACTATGCTTTGCACGATAGAAACAATTTGATCTGAATTATGAAGGTACAAAAAATTCGACTTCACGAACATATTATCGCAATATAACTTCAGGTCGCTATATTACATTGTTTTCGTTGTCGATCACGGGTAACCGATATCTGATGACCCCCGAGCGTATCACCTAACTCGTCATCAGTGACGAATTTCATGTCTCGTTTTGTTTACTTCTTTATTTTGTATTATCCGCTTCTCCGTCATCTTCTGTATCTTCATCATGTCACTGAAAACCCTTTCCTCCACTCTTTCTCCTAAATCGACTACAACTCTTATTTTCATCTTAGTGTACAGTATGCATTATGATTACGTACAGCTGCTGGATTTCGAATAGAGGCCCTGTTTCAAGTGCAATCAGTGCGCATAAATTTCTCGTTTTTATTATCAACAGTTCGCGTCGTATGAGGGTGTTGAGTGTCTGGCAGCCACAAACAATAATCAGTCGCCGCTACGGGTGTGTCTTAGAAAGAGAGGGAATTAAAAAAGCGATGATCCCCCCCCCCCCCCCCACCTACCCACCCCTTCCCGGAATATCATGACTGAGCAAGAAACCAATCAGTTTTACGACGTAATAGAAAAACTTTTACCTATATTTTCATTCCTGCTACTTGCCATATGTTGATATTTAAAGGGGGAAGGAACCTTTGACTGTTCTGTCATATTTCTGGGGGTCATCCCTTATAGAACTTGACACCCACAAGTCATACATCCCACGAGCGAGACAACAAGTAAAACAGGCCCACTAGCGAGACGCTAAGTAAAACAGACCCATGAGCTAGACACTTGGCAATTAAGACCCATGAGCACGACACCAGGCAAATAAGGCCCACGAGATCGACATTACGCACATTAAACCCTGTGGGGTAATGTCGAGTTAGTGGGCCTTTTTTGTCTTGTGTCGAGCTCATGGGCTGTGTGACTCGTGAGCTGTATAGCTCGTTGGCTGTGTGACTCGAGGGCTGCATCGACTCGTGGGCTGTATGACTCGTTAGCTGTATAGCTCGTTGGCTGTGCGACTCGTGGGCCGTATGACTCGTGAGTTGTATGGCTCATGGGCTGTTTGACTCATGAGATGTATGACTCGTGGGTGTCGAGCTCGTGACGTAGGCCCATTTTCTCGATCCACAATTATTGTTCTACCATAGGGATCCATAACGAGGAATAACTGCTAGCTGTGTACTTTGGAGAATCTGAAGAATGACTGAATGCATGGAAATACATTGAGCTTTACACCAGGAAGTTCACATCACTACCTACTACTTAAAACTAATTCCAGCTTTTCTTTCCCTGATCAACTGTTTCTATAGTATAACACTTGTAGCATGCAAGTTTGATATAAATAATAATAATAATAATAATAATAATAATAATAATAATAATAATAATAATAATAATAATGATAATAAGGTCTTCTTTATCCAGGGTAGCCTCTTGAGTGTTGCCGCCGTCTGCTCTACCAGCATGACCATAGGGCCCTGCCTTCATTATTACCCTAGCGTTGCCAGGTACCCATTTATACACCTGGGTCGAGAGGGACACCTATATCATCTTGTCCAAGGACGTACAGGCACTGGGCGAGGATTGAACTCGTGTCCTCCGGAGTCGGGAGTCTTATCCACTATACCACGGCACACAATAATAATCTCATTGGTATTTGTATTATGTTGTACCCTTGAACACTGCTGACAGCCAGCCTTTCTGCAGACCAGCATAAAAGTAGTTATATCTATCAGGAACTGTTCACGGAATATCTCGGAAATATAACTTTATGCATACTTTAAACAGATGTAACGAAGCGATTACTTCAACATGTCCGAGAAAGAAGAAAGCAGTGAAATAATACGGATGATTATACAGACTATATACGATATAGCGACAGATGTAGGCCAGTTGCCGAAGTGTGGCATCTAGTTATTTTTTTTTTTTTATTCTTTGTGAAGACTGCTACTATCCGTGACCAATGCACAGCGAAAAAAAAATTAATTTTGATTTCATGGCGGAAAGACTTATTTCATTTAATTGGTTTCATTTCACTGGTTAAATGGAGACGAGTATCAGCTATGGTTCATGAACCGTGAGGAGAGGGTGAGAGAGAAAAAAAAAGGAAGACGACTAAAAGGACTTTAGCCGTTCCCTGTCAAATATCACCAGTCTCTCGAAAGACATTTTTTTCTTTTTTTCTTTTTTGCTGGCAACTTGATACGACTTCCACGAATCATAACAATGTATGATGTTCATGACGTCCGAATGTGATAACGAAATAAATCGACATATGTCATGAAGACGTAAAGACGAATTTAACAGTGAAGGAAATTGTAAGTAAAACGGATATTTCTTCTTTCATTAAATAGTTTTAATTATTGACGTGAACATTCTGAAAGTAACTAGCCTCTTTTCAAAACTAGATAAAAAAAACACCCAAGACCAAAGAGATAATTCCATACTTTTTGTCACAACTTACAAATGATGACATTGAGGAGTATAGAGGATGTGAATGCAACACAATCAAATGAAGACATAAATGATATAGGTTTTCCCATCTATTTTCAAACTTTTTTCATTCAATTTCACAAATTTTTACTTCAATTTCGTCGCGGGATGTCGGGAATAGGCCAATCTTACTTTCAAATTCGTCTTTCGTCTTTCATTTTCAAATAAAGTCCATTCAATTTAGTCATTTGGCATACATTTTCATCATTTACAGTTCAAATTCGTCAGTCTCACTCGCAGCACTCAAAACAGCAGGATCGATTTCGTCTTTTGTCAATCATTTTCGTTAAAGGAGACCTCGGTATGATTTTCAGATTTTTGCATTTGAACAACTATAAATTAGTTATACTGAGGACAGAGTTTCAGAATTTATGATAACTGGGATGAAGAATAAGAATATTTTCAAAATTTAGAACAAATTGCAATGAACAAGGATGATGACATGGCGGAGTCACCATAAGTATGCATGAGTTGGAGCTCAAGGAAGCAGAACAAAAGAAGAAGGCATGCATAGATTATACACAGGTGAATTTGCAAGCAAGCGGTATTGTAATGGAATTGCACTGCTACATTTCTGAAATATGTGAACCTCCTATGTCATCATCCTTGTTCAGTGTAATTTGTTTAAGGTTTTTCAAAGTATTGTTTCTCTGATCAAGAACCACAATAAATTCCACAAATCTATACATGGAGTTGTCGATTTATGTACTACATGATGTGAAATTATGAAAATCGTCTGGAATGTCCCTTTAAATTTTCATTCATATTCGTCTCATATCTCTATCCGGTGTGATTTCCCAGTCATTCATGTATTTTTTTTCTGTAAGCGTTCAAATTTTACATTCAGGAGTTAACATACACACAAGTGTCCCCCCCCCCCCATACACACACACACAAAACCACAGATACAGACACACACACACAAGCAATCCGAGTACACACTGATATATACAAACAGACGGGTGTCGTACCGTCTCGCATACGACAACATTTGGCTAATTTGAATGAAAAATTCATGAAATTGTGTGAACAAAAATGAATTTGATCTTCACATTCTGCGATCCGTCAGCGGGAGGGATGAATTTGAATGACAATTGACGATTTCGAATGCTATGTCTTCGAAAATGTTTGACGAAAAACGAATTACAATGACATTGACGAAATTGAAGTTAGGATTTGCGTTCCACGTGCTTCTCGGGACGAAATTGAATAATAAATCTTCGAAATTGAATGACAAAAGTGCGAAAATGGATGAAAAACCTATATTATTGCGTATAATCAATCAAATAGCTATGAGGTAATGACATCACCACATCACAATTTGTACGTGTGTTTGTGACCAATGTCTCAGTCTGGCAAAAAAAAAAAAATAAATAGATAATAATAATGTGACCAAAACACTGAAATTCCACAAGATTGTTAGTTTACTCCCCATTGATATGAGAATCATATCCTTCGTTTTGTTTGAAATTCACTCTGTAATATCACAGTTCCCTGGAAGTAGAGTGGCATGACATTATAGATAGACCATGTCTTTAATTAGATGCGCTTTGCCGCGCTCTGACTGACAGGAACAATCATAAAATAGATCCGTATTCGAATGTCAGACTGGTCGGTGCCTGAAATGTGTCAAAGATACGAATATTGTTTTCGAAATATGGCATGGCATGGAATAAGATCCAAGAAGCCACATTTCTGCATCATGTGGTTTGATGATATTTTTTACCATTATTATTTTCTAATATGCAGTGCTAGTATTTTATGAGGTGGCGTAAAAATTCTTTCTTCATTTGAGGCCTTTGTTGTTCATGTACAATTTACTGTTCGTTTCGAATTTTGAATTGTCAAAAGTCGTCTTAAAAAGAAAGTTCTTTAGTTTTTACAAGGTTTTATGAAAATTAAGACACTCATACTTCTCAGAAGGCATTGGCGTAACCAAAGGTGAAAAGGGACTGAAAGGAAAATTCTTGTTTCTTCGACGTCAAGTATAACACTCCACCCTATTCTTCATGTTCATAGTGTCAGCTATTGCAGTTCGGGGTATTGATGAGCTCTTCGAAAAGAGCTTATTCGTTTCACCAGCACTCTATAATCCGATGAGTGGAACCTAGATAAGAACCCCGTGTGAATTCGTGAGAAGGTAACGTGGAAACAGAATAAGAAGGTATATAATGAGATACATGTCGTATTTTGACCCAGCCCCCATCTCTCAGTTTTCATAACATCGTTTCTTTCTTTCTTTCTTTATTTCATAGCCATTTAGAAGAGTTGATAGAACTTTTCCTTCCATTCTCCTGTCTCCAGGGCATTGCGTAAATATTACACTGGATGATTGAAGCGAGTTTTCATATATGTATATATAGTTAATAAGTTCTTATTCGGCACACCCGGTGAAAATGTAACAGAAGTGCGACTCCACGTGATGGCTGTTAGAAAGAGAAGTATTAGGATTGGAGTATAATAGTTTAGTTTAAATTATTAAATGTAAAAATTTTGTGAGTTGCCTACACGAATGGACGCGTAGATAGAGCATGGATACAATGTAAATCAGTTCAATTAAATTCAGTTCAGTGACATTTATTTCCAGCAAATATAAATATAATATATCAGTATAGATAACGTGCAATCAATTTGAAAATGCTGCACGGATGCATCTCTAGCATGTCTAGAAGGAAGAAAACAACAATTTTTGACGAGTGTGCCCTTAACATAAATCAAGTATAGAAACGTATAATACCCAGCTTTTATCATGAATGCATTTTGTCGCCTTTCAATGCACGCAACGTTTATCAGTACACTAACAAATTGCAAGTTTTAATTGCAAACACATTGCATTTTGCTGAGACGTACATAAAGATGGCGGAGAAATCTCTGAGAGGGACACATCGCATCCAGAATCTTTTTCCTGTTAAGACCCGAGTAGGGTGAGGGCTACAAAGAAGTTTATTGATTGCATGCCGTTATCTTATGAAAATGATATATGACAATATTTATGATTCAATACCTATCAATCTGTGTCAAACAAGACCTATGATTATTCTGTATGAACGAATTTATGATGACAGTTTACATAACGGTATATCATCGAATATCATCATCGTTTATGAAATCTTCGTTCCACAACAAAGCCACTTGACAAACACATGTATATGATACATGTGTTTGTCCTTTGTGACATCAGTGGTACATCACCTCCTACAAAGAGAAAAAAATGACCAAAAGTAAGATTTTTCTTGAAAATGTTTCAAGAAATTTTGTTCTGTCTTGCAAGATTAAGGTACAGCACAATGTTTTGATGTACGCTCTTAAAACACCCGAGTCAGAACTGACCCGGAACTGGGTCCGTTGGGGTCACACACCGTTCCGGGTAAAAAATGACTTGGAATTTGGTCATGACGACCCCGAAAGGGGTCACCCTGACCCAATTCATGACTCTGAATGGGTCATATCTGACCCAATTCCTTGTCATTTCTGACCCGGAACGGTGTATGACCCCAACGGACCCAGTTCCGGGTCAGTTCTGACTCGGATGTTTTAAGAGTGATCTTGAACAAGAATATCAAGAATCAGTTCATTCTAAAACGTTAAATACTACAGACGTTGCATGTGAGCGACAAGTGTAAAGTACATTGTACTGTGTGAGTGACGTCACAAGCAAGCGTGACGTGGCGTCTGATCCGGACTCGACCTTAAGTATCAAAGGGAAGTGTTAACAACTGATTGATGTGTTTTTGTTTCATCTCATGTACATAATAAGTAGATAGATAGATAGATAGATAGATAGATAGATAGATAGATTGATTGATTGATTGATTGATTGATTGATTGATTGATTGATTGATTGATTGATTGATTGATTGATGATTGATTGATTGGTTGATTGATATATATAGATATATGAATATTAGCATGTTGCGAATTCACGTATTGGCTCCAATATAACGAAGAATCAAGAAATAAACTAGTAATGCATTATTTCGCCAATAAGAATGAGTTTATTGAACAACTCAAATTTTCGGTGGCCTCCACCTTCTTCAAGAGTCTCGACGGGTTGTTCAACAAACTCATTCTTATTGGCAAAATAATACATTACTAGTTTATTTCTTGATTCTTCGATATATGAATATAGATATAGATATAGATGAATATGTATCCATGGAGATTCCTTTGAAGTTCCTAAACTTTTCTACCTGAGTTTCATGACAGTCATGTCAGTGATCTCCTTACCTCGGTGTCCGGATAACGTCTCTGGCATGATGTCAGCTTATGACGGCTATAGTAATAACATCATATATACTGATATATTGCCTTCTTAACCCGCCTTGTTTATACGAAGAATTATCATTGATTAAGCCACAACCCAGGCCGGGGGGCGGGGGGGGGGGGGGTAAATGTTTCGTCACGTTGTATGATGAAGAAGAGTCCCCGGATGTTAGCTCATTCCAATCGAGGGCACTACAGGTTGGCTTCCGTGTGCTCATTTAATTTAAGGTGTCTTCCGTAAAGATTGATGTGTGGACAGACAGTTAAGTGTTGATCGTAAGTCACCACGTGGCATAAGGCTGTTTTACATTACGCATCTAACCACACTGACAGCGATTTTTGATCGCCCTGTATTTCTCAGTAAGACTTCAAATTAGTCACTAATCTAACTGAGAAATCAACCGTGGCTTCTCTTCACCTTAGCTCTTTTTCTCATTGCAAGCTGTCGTTCTCCCGTTATATCAGAGATTTAGGTACATATTACAATATAGCTCATTAGCTAGCTATTTGTATCTGTATAATCTCTGTATTACACTACTTATGGGAGTGGGAAGTAGGTAATCTCTGTTTATTGACAATTAGTATCAATTAGACATTTTGTCTCAGTTTGAGAATGAAGCACTCCAGCGTGTGTGCCAATTAATCGACGAAGAAAACACAGTAAGGATTAAAGAAATGTAATATTTTGACTTTCAATATGCATAATCACCCTATTCATATTGAATTCACAGAATGAGTCGAGGTCTAATTTGGAAGACAATGGAGAAAAACAATGGAAGCAATGACTGAAATGAAAAGTAACAAAATACAGTAACCTTTAAAAAGAACCCGATCTGGAACAAGACCGTAAATAACAGCAACATGAGTGAACGGACGTGATTTGCTGGTGAGTTATTTCGGGTGTTGGCCCATTTGGCCAACAAGTTTAACCAGTCAATATTGGATAAAAGAGGACTTCATTGAAAGTCTAATCTGGTCCAAGGCTAATATGGGAAGTAGGTAATCTAATCGCCATGACAACCGAAAATCCAACTCACGGAGTGATAGCATCATAGCAATCTCCTGTGCCATTACAAGCAGGGACATGATAATCAGGTGCAGTGAGGTGAATTCTTTACGGCTCTCGACATAATATATAGGGTTTTAAAACCTGTGAGATAAAAATCTGCGAGGTAAAAATAGTCTTGAGCTTCTAAAGAGACATTGAGGATCTTCGTTTTCTTTCACATTTCCCTTTATTTTGCTACAAGTTTAGGGTTTTAACAGCCACCTTTGCAACCCTCGGAGTTTTGTTGACCTTTGAAGATAAATGACACCACTCGTTATTTATGAAGTCTACATTGTGTATAATGTTCCATTCGTCACAAAAGGAGAAAGATTCTTGTCATCTGAAAAAAAAAATCATCATTTTACATGTCGTTCACTCAATTTGCTACAACACACTTTGGAAATAATTATCATCAAACTCTACATAACAAAATAAATATTGCCATCGCTTCTTTTGACTGTGACTTCCGACATCCCACTTCCACATGTATGACGTCAACCACAGCTGACTTGGTAATGAATGGAAAAAGGTCAGTGCTGATTACATAAGGTCAATGAACACTGATGATCATAACCTTATATGACTTTAATATGATGATAATTTTTATGTACATCCTGTGTTTTGACTTCGGTTAATGACACACACGCATTGGATTTGTCATCAAGGAACTGTAAGGCAAACGTTTTGTTTAAGGCACAACACACAGACGCCCTAACAAACACACAGACACAAACAGAGACTCCTGCAGGCTGGAAAGAATTATTGTTGTCTTTCGCAGAAATTGCATGATGGGATGGCCGCAACTGTGTCATATCACGACACTTCGATGTTCATAACCTGCTGCTGTTTGTTGTGCGACTACAGGTGCATGAACTCATCCCATTCATCCAGTTGGAACCTTAATTGAGGAAATGTTTCATCATTATTGTATCTGTGCGCCATAACACTTTAGCCTCTTTTTCAGCCGCATACCGTTATTTTTTTTTTTCTCTTCATTGATACAGGATCAATCACCACGTCTCTCGTTCGACTTTGTTTTAATTTGTTCATTCTGTCAACGGAAGATTTTTTTTTTTCAATCAAATACACCTTCATATTAAGCATTATTCTTACTGATTCGACTGCTGCATTTGTTCTTTTAGCTGAACAGTTTGGATGACAAAGCGCGCACATGAACTGCTTACAGAGACTATATCATGTACATAATAAAATTATCATGTCACTCTGTGTCTTTGTGAGTGAAAAGCGCCCTCTGTAGTTTTCGTACGATCGTTGACCTACCGATCACAACATTACTATGTCTTTACATCGTATACAGGATTCAACTCATTTGTTCGACCAGTAAACCTCACGGCCATCAAATCAAACCACAAAAAGGTTTACCAATAGACACCTTGTCTCACTATGTTGTGACTGGACACACATTTAAAGGACGAATCACTACTAAAATGATGTCAGTATCTAAAGGTAAAGTTCACTCTATGTTTAGAATGTTTAGAATGACATTGCATAGTTTAACAGACGGAACATTGAACTCTATTTGCAATTTGACGTGACATATAGAAACTTGTGGAATTGTGAATTATTTGTTACTGGGAACAATAACATTAATAACATTATAAATTAATGTTTGCGATATCTATAACAAGAATGAATTAAAAAGGCTACAAGCTTTCGTGCATACAACCAAGATAACGGAAATAAAGGATAATGACTAGAAAAAGAATGGATCATTTATTTTTAACAAGCAAAGAAGTTTCTGAGTTGTTATGAATCAAAATATACTGTTCACTGCAGGCAAGAGTAAATTTCAGGATTCTCCTAAAGGTCAACGTACTGTATTGGTGTTGCGCTTTTTCTTGTTACACTATAGGTCACGTCCGTCAGAGAATAAAGCATGTCATCAGTCAATGTAGCGTTTTGATAATCCCATGAAAGGTTAGGAAGAGTCCCATACGAATCGGAAGAGTAGTTTCAATATTCATTTGTAACTTAGATAACGCATCGGAGACTGATGGCAAAGCCACGACACGGAAAAAGAAGTATCAGGGAAGACGTATTGATGTGCTAAGCAGGGGCGAGGCGCCTTAACAAAATTAAAGGAGGCGCACTCACCCCCTATTGTTTTCTTTTTATTTCTTTTATTTCAACAAAAAATAAAGAAGGGCGGGCGCCCGGTGCGCCCCCTCTGGATCCGCCACTGCTAAACGTCGTGCATATAATCCATATTTTGCAATACTCCCTGTACGTATAGGCTTATGTTGACTAACATGATACTTGGCAGTTGGTCTTTGGATGTGCTATCATGGGAGCTTATGTAGATTACTGCGAGTATGATTCATGCTCGCGAAATTATAATCTGCTTTAATGTCGACATTCAAGACCTAATATAGCTACCAGACATTATAGGAATACTATATACCCGCATATCCATCCATACTTTCTTAAGATATTTCTGTTCTGTAATAAGATAAACGGGAAGACTAAACTAACTGCATATTTCTTTCAGAAAGCATTTATATCAAAAAATCTTTGTAGTCTTTTAGTGCTCCTTGGCTTAATCTGCATTACATGAGAGGCTATTCGTAGCATTTTTATTAAGAGAGTGAGCAGTCTAACTAATATACTGGATTAGTGATATATGGGTGACTTGCTAAGCAGTGAATCGTTCGAGTAAAAATGACATTTAAATCGACCAAAGCAACGTCGTCCACCTCCTCCTCTTCTTCTTCTGCTTTCAATCTGTGCAATCCGGGGATTTGTTTTTATTTACCCTCTAAATCAGGTTAAGCCAACTGCTTTGCCTATAAAAGAGAAAAAAAAAAACTACAACAAGACCCGCATTTCTCCTTATTGATAAAATTGACAACATCCGCACAATTGTTGATTCATGTTCGCGAGTGAAACGTTCATACGGTGACTTGTCATAAAGTGTTCATATTAGTCGGCAATTAAAGGAGAGAGTTACTGCGAATTAATAGGAACTGATATAAGATTTAAAAGCAACAAACGTTAAATTGGCTGTGTACAGAATAGTAACTGGCTTGACTGGAGCTGATAATATATAATATTGAAAAGAATGGTTCTAAAGTAATTATTACTGTTAAAAAAAAATCCATTTCACATCAGCAATTCCTTTTATTCATTTCACTGTGATGTCTTTTGCTAGCAGAATTTGATTTTATTTATTTGTCTATTCCTGCAATTATTTACTCTGTCTTTTTTCTTTCATTTTTTTTTATAAATACAAGACATATTTGATGTGTCCAAATCAGCGTTTAGCACTAATTGGGCGAACTTCTTTTGATTTTTCTGAAGTTTTAACATTAATATTTTGGAACAAGTGCCCCGAATGATACAATAATACATTCGATATCAGGTAATGTCAGATTACGATATGGCTGTTTCAACATTTTCTTCCTCATTAGCGAGCGAATCCTATACGTACACAAACAGTAGCTCGAGATATTTTGTTTATAACTTCATTTATGTAAAGAGACCAGGTAAGATATTGTTGGAGAATGACTTCTACATATTTGTAATTTGAAACTCGCTCCAAAAGCTTACCATGGAAATCTTATTTTAAAAAGATGACGATTTTCCCGATTTTATTAAAAGAAAAAGGTTTTAGTTTTATTTGCAATAATTTTCATACTGGACATCTATTCAAAATCTATCTATCAACTTAGTCAATTCACTCTGAAGCGATTCCTGTATTTCATTCACATGTTTACATTTACATAAGATAGCAGTATCATCCGCGTCATGAGAAATTTTCGTAAAAGATTGAGAAAACAAATTACATATGTCATTTATAAACAAAGAAAATAAAAGAGGACCAAAAATTTATCCTTGAGGTAAACACGATTTTGACTTGACTTTGCTAGTAGGATTGAGACACTAAGGCACACAGAAGCAGGAAGAGAGAGAGAGAGAGAGAGAGAGAGGGGGGGGGGGGAGAGATAAGATGCATTTATCGTGTCAAGAATATTGAAGGAAAATAGACTGAAAATTTTCCGCCGTTAATGTTCTCGATTGACCTGAAATTCCTCGCTACACGCCCGACCAATTTCAGGCATCGGAGTCCGTGATCACGACGTACACGTTACCGTCCAACAACTCAACATGTCGCACATGTTGTTGTTTAAACAGAGATTAGTCATACCACAATATGCAAAGCGCTCTAGCCACGCCTCAATAGCAACAAGAGGACATTTTGTCCACTTTGTACAAACTAAAACTAGAATCCTCCTGCCATATAAGCACCAACTCCTTTTCTATACCGAGACGAAATCAAGCAAGCGATAGTCATTTTGGGCAGTTGCAGTATATAGACCCTATTATGTATCAAAATCTGAAAATTTATAGAAGATGATTATATAGAACATATTATTTCATGCTATATCTAAATTTTATGTCATTCAATCTCCATTAATACACTTTGTTATTTAAAGGGATAGTACAGTATTGGTAGAGGTGAGAATTGGGCTTTTAACTTTTTGCGAGATATCAAGAAACCGTTTGTAAAATGATAGTACAGAGCGTACCTTTCTAAGAGGAATTTAAAGTTTATTTGATGAAAATCGGTTTTGGAATGGCTGAGACATCCAAAAATAAAGTAAAACAAAGCGATCGTGATAAAAGGTGGGTTCTACGTTTTATTGGAATTGCTCTGTTTTGGGTATCTCAGCCATTTCAAAAACCAATTATCATCAAATAAACCTTGAATTCCTTCTTTAATTACATGCTCTTTCATATTTCATAAGAGGTTTCTCACAATCTCCCCCCAAATATTATAATAGAAACCCGAGGTTAGGTCTCAACCAAAACTATACGATCCCTTTCATAAGGTATTCTTTGTATATAAAGTATAATTTCACTGTGCAAGTATGCATTGTATCATTCATTCTTTTGTTTTTATCTATTCCGTCTTCTTTACTTAAAAATAGGGTAGTCTTTTTGGAGCACAATAATCCCATACAAGTCATGTTGTACATTAAAAGAGCCATGTAATAGTATACAAGACGAGAGCAAAATCGAAACTCAATTAATATATAACCATGGGTGAAGTCGTAAAAACTATTAATGCGATGAAATTAAAGATTACATAATGAGTTGAAGACACCCCTCCCCACTAAAAAAAAGAAGAAGAAGAAGAAGAAGAAATGCGTTATAGAAATGAGGTCAAATAATGATATGATAGACCTTTAAACAAAATCTCAAAATAAGCATGCTTTGGTAATAATGTACCTATGACACCTAAAAATATATTGGAAGGCATTATTGGAAAACAAACAAACAAACAAACAAACAGCTGTCATGCCAAGAGCTCGACACTCGCTAAGGTGATGACGTGATCGCATTTTCCCCTCACATCTGTCAATACAAAATCTGGCTTTGTAAAATTTTATATGTAGTAATTTGGCAGGAAGGAAGGAATGGTGATTTGTAGCTTTAATGTATAACTTTATTCGTATTTTTATATACTTTATTAGTTATACCAGAGTGTTCTATATAAATATTTTTCGATATTTCCCCGTAATCCGGCTCAGATATCCTCTTCCCCCCTCCATCTCTCTCTCTCTCTCTCTCTTAGGACTGAAATATGATGAGAGAAGAGTCATATTTCAATAAACGTGTGCAGATGATCCCATCAAAACATATCATCATAGGGTGGTATACGTTAAAGGTCCTGTTTTCCCTTTGGGAGCAGTGATTTAAAAAATGTTGAAGATATCACTTTTGAATCATATGTGTAGGTCAGTTCTATATCAACAAACATATCTTACCATATAAGATTTCGCAATAAAGCCGACAATATAAGGAGATATCACTGTTTTTCTCAATAAACCATAACGGTAGACGGTTTAGTCTGGAAATATTTTTATCATAATTATTGTCCACATTTTGTATATTTAACAATAATTAACATCGATTATACTTTTTCAAATTTTTACATTGGTTGTTTCTATCTGTGACCCACATTTTCGAACTATTTTGAAGCACTAATGTTTAGTTTTTGTTTCATCTGCAAATGGTAAATTATGCCTTTAAGCATTTATAGAAAAGTAGACAATCCACCCATCACATAATATTTAACTGCTGGTCGGTCTTCAAATATCTATGAACGATGCAAAAAAAAAAAAAAAAAATCATATGATAAGGCCTGTATTTGGCAGATACATAATCGTATATACGTACATTATAGCATGATAAAGAACGCTTTCCAAAGTTTTGTACTTAAAAAAAAAAATAAAAAAAAATCCAGTTTGGGCTTTGCCAATTCCGAGACTCCAATTAGCTCTCCAAGCAGTAGATCACAGTTTGCAGACTGATTAATTAAACATGATTTTTGACTAATTGATTGATTAATTGATTGATATTTCTTGATTTGGCTTAAAGTCAACATCCGTGTCTAGACGGGCTGGTCTACTTTTAGTTGTACGTATATGAAATCATAATGAACAACCATCAAACACGAAAGTATTTCTATCTATCAACCTTGGTAAACAATATAATCGGGAATGATCTACATTGCATAACAATCATGACAATACCATCAATTACTATGCATAAACCTGTTAACATTTTCGTCTTATAAAATCAGCCTGTTCAGACAGCAAATACACACAAAAAAGGCATTCAAAATTATGTTACACCCTATTACATCAAAAACTATTGTACAGTATAATATCCCATATTGTTGACATTCACGGTGTCTTCTTTTCTGTTTAAAAATATTCTCTTTACTTCTAATTCCCACCTTCGTTTTAATCTTGTGTCCACCCAGGACATCTTTACGGTATGTCAGTTTTAAATCATAGATATTGGAGCACGTTCGCATAGCAGAAAAAGCATACTTGAAGGTCTTGTACAATTAAAACCTGTGCTTTCATGCCCTGTGGCGAACAAGGTCACATAGAACCAACGTTTTGATTTTCATCCAGACAAACCCACGGATGGGAGACAGTCATCCACCCAACCCCCCCCCCCCCTCCTTCCTACCCCTTTCTCAATTACGTCATGAAAAAACATGTCGTGTAATTAAGATGGGTTTGAGCGCTCAGTATGACATTATCTGCGTGGCGGTGACTGTCTTTGCCTGTGCTTGTAGCAGCAGCAGACGGTACGTGGATAAAAGCGGATGGCAGAGGTCGCCTTTGGGTAATCACTCGCAAGTTTTTGTCTTGTCTCAGTGTGCTATTGAAATTGTTTTCGCAGCGTAAAGGGCTTTTTGATCCACATTTCCCGTAGTGGAGATCTTCTTATTAGATAGATATAATGAACACCAATTTAAATCAACTCTCATATCAATAACTGAGATTTTAATGGCCCAAGTTGTGACTGTTAATTGGACGAGATATTCTGGGTGCTCTGGGCGGAGTGTTAATTAGAACGTTTGCAACAAAGCCTGTACCCATGCAGGGTATTTTTAAACGTCTCCTTGGGAAATCAGTGACTCTCGTTTGTTGCTACGAAGATGTCCCAAATAATTTCCCTTTGTCTCTTGAATCGTTTTCAAGACACTGAAGGACTTATAGCAATTAATGGCTTCACAATACGCGAGATATTTTAAGAGTGATTTCTGTCGATTAGCGGAGCGAAGGGCTTCGATCAGACGGCCTGGGATCCCTGCCTGAAACTGAGGCGATGCCATACAGGATCGCAGGCAACGTGTCTACCGATGGGTACCGCGAGACAGCTGGTCAGAGTCCCGCTACGCCCATCATGCTCCCCAATGCTAGCCAAGTAAGTAAGCGAAAGCATCCTGTTCTGAGTATAAAGCTTGAGATGGAGGTTATAAGAATTTGTTTGCACGATGTCGTATTTATGGAATAAATAAACAGCGGGGATAGTTTACATTTGATCTTAATTTTGTCAAGTAGGTCTACATCTATCTATTTGCCGTCCATGCGCGCAATCAATGGCACTATGGATAGCAGCTCTGCAAGACATGCTTCTCTATGTAAAGTACCATCGAGGCATTGGAAGTTGGACCACGTACACTAACGTAGTTTACACTAGAGGCAGTCCGTAGATGTCAAGCTTGTCACACATTATATGGCAAAACATTGCCGAATGTAGTCCTTCAGCAAGCCGCTTCATGGAATTGAAGCAGCTTCCGATTGCATCAATCGCCACTTGTAAACTGTATGTGAGACATAGAACCATCAGACAAATCAAAACCATAACTCTCCATGTCGAAACCAGCTTTGTTATCTACAAAGAAAATAATTCTATTCAATAGCCACAGGCCATTTGATGAATCATGGTCTGCACGTTTGTAGCAAACCGTATTTTTGAAATACATTCTGGTAAACGCAAACTTCGGAGGATATCATAGGTGGGATATAAAGAAAGTCATTTTAACCATGGCCCTAAAAATTTTTAGTAAATTTTCAAAAGCAGAGTATCCCTTTCAACATTACGTGCTGCTAACTCGATTACACGATATCTCCATTGTGATTAGCTTCTAAATTGAAAGAACTGAATGTCTCATACATGTACGATAGCCATTGAAACCAGAAGATTTTTACTTTTTGAGGAGAAGTTATTTCTCTGAAACATTGCGACCAACTTGCACATTACTTTCCCAACAATATTTCTGTTCACACCTTGCACACCTTGCGTCTCAAAAATGCTTGTCAGTATCATAGTTATGTGCTGCACGCCCTTTATAAAACAATGTGACTATAAGCCCAGTGAAAATTAAAGTACAAAGAATAACCGATTCCTATTTTAAAGCTGTTTCAGTATAATAGGATCCTTTGTATTGACACATATTGATATGCATGTGTGTACTATATAGCATTAATAGATATAGATACATATAGGCCTAGGTTGATACAATTATCCCATAATATGTGTGTGCCTATATTTGTTAGTAAAGATTATACTGCGTGAAATCGAGCTCATTATGTATATTATTCTGCTGTGGCAGATTAATTCTACACTAACTGATTTTCTCATCCCCTATAAAACGCCGCAACCTTGACAACGGAAGACGTTCTGGGCAATTAGTATTCACATTAATGAAGTAAGCAACCTCTAACCCCTCACGATGTATAACGTGCGAGTTGTAGGAGGAGAAGACACAGCAGGGTTTATTTAAGATGAGTCTGGTATAAGACAATGCATCCTTGGTTTTCTTGAGATATACATTTGATTGACTTTTTGTGACATGGATGACCGGAAAAATATAGTTTCTTTAAAGGAAACCAAAACCCAAAGAGCAATGTGGATTGAGTGAAAGCAGTAATTATAGTAGAACACATCAGTGAATAAAATTTGAGGAAAATCGGATAATCAATGCAAAATTTATGAATTTTTAAAGTTTTCGTGTTGGAACCGCTGGATCAGGAGACTACTAGACTTCATGATATCATGTGTGGACAACAATGTAATGAAATTATAAAGAAAATTAAACATGCTTTCACTTTTCTAGCGTAATAAGAGAGCACTTGACTAACCGCTTTCGGAAAACAGGGGGAATTATCACTACCCTTAACATATTATGTCAGTATCAAGTTGATGGAATGTATAATTTTCATGAAAAATTATTTTTTGTGGTCCACAAATGTTGTCATATTTTGATTTCTCATATCAAAGAAAATTTCAGTGATGTAGATTGTTATCTTGCTGGGTTCGATGCCAATGTATCATATTTATGCTTGCAATATAAAATGCAGTTCGCGGGACTAAGCAAGATCTCACATAGTCGTTTTTTTTTTTTTTTTTTTTTTTTTTGCTGTCAATATGCTTGCTGTGTGTCAAACAGGCTGAACATGACTAATTGTAGCTCTTTTAAAGGATTTTACAGAATCTTTGTTTTCCTTATAAAGAACATCCAAGTTTCCTTTGAATTTTAAATGGGATGCAACATAGGTAAAAACATGATGACTTGGAGAGCAAAAGCAGGTGTTATGGAAATAACATGAACTCTTGTAAGCTAGGGTAAAGATGCCTATCTGTACTAAGACCAGTATAGTATTTAGAGACGTGTACTCTCCAGAAGTCGCATCTCCTTTGTATGGAATGATACTTCTGCCCTCCAGTGCGATGACATCAATCTGAGTTTCACAAGTTGCGGCGTGATTTAGGCTTCGAATTCCAGTCGTGAATCAGAAAAAAAAAAACACTTCTGCAGTCTCTGGATTCTAACGCAGCAAATTTCTTGTGGCACGTAAAACTATGTAATAATATCGCCCTTGGAGGAGAGATGTGTGATTTTCGTGACGTCAAACTCAAAATAATGAAGGTGAAATGGCAGTCGGTTGCAATAAACAGTATTATTTTTGTGCAAATAACCTGCTGGCAAATCCACCTTTGTAGAGGCAAGGCGACACTTTGCCGTGTTTACAAACTATGGTCGGGGCTCTATTCTTGATACAGTGAGTGCTGTGTCTCAACATTACAGAAACGGGAAGTAAGTAATAAAGAGCGTTATATTACACAGCTGTCCATTACACGTTACTACAGCTATGCCTGCTGACACCGTGCTATCATAATACGTCAGCTTTTACTGAGTGCATACCTCCTTCGTATAGATTAGTACAATGATTATAGATTTTTACTCGAATTAAAGTCGCTCAAATTCATTGCAGGTTTGGCTGCGGCGCTTCTCAGCAACTCATAGGAAAACTTGATAATAGGGTATTATTCTCATTTAATCAAAGAATTTCATGCGTACTTTATATATTAACCATTTCTCTGCCAATACGTCAAATATGCACACATACTCACACACATTGGACAGGAAACTAATGTTGTGCACAGAGAGAAAGCGTCTAAGAAAAATAAGACGGGTCGTCCGAATAATTTGCGAGCATTTTCAAAGACTTGCCCCACCTAGCAATAGTCGGTACATGTATCTGCAACAAACAGTTCAGCAGTAGGCACATGGTACGATAGAAATGAAACTGAAATGAGGTAATCGTATATGATTTTTTGATATCAAAAACCCTGGGCCATTTGAGAATCATATTACGTCATAAACCTCTCTATCTGTACATACACGAAGAAAACACACTGTATTGCTAACTGAATCAAGTGCTGGGCTAACTTTTCCCTTACCATGAATCTTCTTCATGAACAAATTGCCCAGAATTTAGACATATTACGAATACCCCTTGGACGTTGGAATCGACTGATACACTCCGTCCAACAACAGCTGAGTTGGATCAAAATCATGACATCGACTTGAAGAATGCATGAAAATCTGCCGGATGTCTCTAAGTTTCTAAACTGTTTGAATGCTTCAAAACGACTCTGTACATAAAAATATCACAACAAAGAGATTGGTAAAAGGGTTGAATGACAACGAATCCGTTCAGACCATACTTTTATTATGCTGCAGATTACATGTTTGGAAATACATCGTGAGCAAACCGCGTCCTCTTTCGACCGTGCCAAGTTATCGCTTGGTCGTGGGCCAACAGCCCAGAACTAAGAGTTCTGTGGCCAACAGTCATCAGCCATCTGTGGCAGTAATCGTGATCGTTACCTTGCTAACTGCTATACAACTTGTTTGCGACAAAACAAAAGAAACTGTCACTTTGTTTAAAGACTCTCTGAGGTATTCGTTAGGAGAAACTTTATTGTACTTTCGTCGCAGATTAAGTCAAGCGACCTTAATGACGCTATCAACTACTTTCGGTATATGATAAATAGTTGACTTTAATTGCTCTGTCATGACTACCGTTGCCTCAAGAATTTTTTTCCGATCATTACGATTATTACGTCATGACAATAATTTGTGCTTTGAGGGCAACATATTGAGGCTGCTGTTGAGTAGCCTTGACCAATCGATGGAGGATTTCAATGCGATATTTATGATCGAAAGACGGGATAAATAAACCCAGACGTATGGAAGTGCCGCATTCGCGAGATGCGTTCACACACGTGCGGTCGAAACCGTAGTGGTGGTCAAAATAATATTGAGATCGCACAGCAGGCATCAATATGTGACGTGTTTTAATCACCCAGGAAATATCGACGGATGCTGCACTCCTCGTGTTGACAGAGCAGGTGATTCACCTCATTTCGACTCACTTTGATGGACAGGATGAGAATGGCTGAATGTCGTTGCAGCATCTCAGAGAGCATCGCGGCATGATTTGATAAGGACTGTCTGTGTTAACCCGCATCGTTCAACCGATTATTGTTTATTTCTTCTTCTACGTCGTCTGTTCACCAGTCATCTCAAGCATGGTCAGTTTCTGATAATGGTGGTCTTGTTTTGATAGAATTATCTGATGTCATGCCCCACATCGCTGGATATGATTTGCTACGTCTACCATGAATGGTCTTGTGTTGTTGGTCAATGCTGGTCAGTGCTGGTGGTCAAGTTCTGTGGTCTGTTTAGTTTTTTTTTTTTTCAGAAAATATTACTAAGATTTTTTTTTTTTGGTCTTTTTTTTTTTTTTTTTTTTTTTTTTGGGGGGGGGGGGTTAGATTTCATCGTCATCATATATTTTGTAGACCTATTTTCGACCCACATCATGCACATACACTTACTTAGGTTGTCCGGATAGAACAGATATTAGAGTTACTGTTTAACTTTGAACGGCCTCGTTAGAGCTGCCGTTATTGCGTAATGTAACTTCCTACTTTGTTCACTTGATGTTATAGTGCAACTAACAGCAAACTGCATCATATGGGAATAAGTATCGCTTCCGTTCGAGGTTATACTTTATCCGTAGATGTTTTTCCACGAGCCAACTGTCCCCTCGACACCATGGCGGTTATCTGGTAGATTATCATGGATATTGTTTAACCCTTCCATCTTGTATCACACAATACAGTAATACACATCAGGCTCACTACAATGTGTAATCCCTTTAGCCTCGGTTTGGGGAGGAATAAAGCCAAACATCCTTTCCAGTTTAGATTTTGGATTCGTTACCAAAATTCTCGGGCAAGGAAAGAACTTTCTGTCGAAGTCCATAAGACCATGTGCAAAGCATCAGGAAAAATCCTAAAAGCATCAGATTTTATTGAAAGTTCCTTCTTCAGAGTTGTGAGTATGTTGTTTCCTTATCATAATGAAAACAATTTAAGATGTTCATGGTTTAAGGTTTATTGTCTTAGTCTGTGAATGTTATACTCCATAATATTATGTTATGTCAATTGGAGCTCGTTTCAAAACAATAACATCCAAACTGCAATTTGACCGTCATTTTTCGATTGACATTGACGTCACTTTTATAAGAAGTCTACCCGTGAAATATTGTCTTTTATACGATAAAAGACAGCTTTTAAGAAAGACGAGCTTAGTTTGTAGATAAATGACGAATTAAAAAAAAAATCAGCCATGATGTTTTGATTTTGCCCTTTACTTCATCACATCGTTAGCAGAGCAAATTGACGGCGAAAGAGTTGAACGTGTTAAGTGATTATGATGATGATATTCTCGCGTTTGCTTGCTAAGTTCAGCCATTATGCATCCACGCAGCTGTTATTTAGTATACTATACGGGATGGGAATAATGAACATAACGGCCATTAGGACAGCTTTGTGGGTTATACGGGGGCAAAGACGAAACATCAACAACAAATGAGTCTACAAAAGAATCTGTGTTATAAGCAGTCTCGTGCACATCACTAATGGCTGTTCTCACTCTTGGCTGAGTGCCATCAGACCTTAGTCAGGTTTTTTTTTTTTTTTTTTTGATAGTTTATCTAATTTTCCACATTATAGTGAAGTATAACAATAAATCTTGACACAGACAACTTTAAGAATGGCTGATGGATTAGCCACAGCATATCAATTTATCTTTGTATATAGAATTGTTTAAAAAGAAAACAAATAATAGAACCTATGAAACGAGGGATGTCATCACTGTATGTAAAGTACTCTTGAATCACCCAATTTCCGATATCCGTCTTTCTAATATTATACTCCACAGCCGCATGTCTAATCAGCGGGGTTTCCACGAGTAATCGTATTATCTATTCTTGCTGCAGTCGCAAAATATACAGTGTGCCACGGACGAAACAATGCTTGATCGCAGTTTAAATGTGTAACCCGTATTTTTCAGTGCCACGTTTCAGTGTGCGTGGTTGGTGAAATCTGTTTCATACTAAAAGCTGCTGTTTTGAATAAAACAAAAGATACTCAAGATATTCCACGTAGAATAACAAGGAATGGGCACACTCTAATCAAGTTTGTGAATCGATTGTACAGTCATCTACACCGACCGTTAATTTATTATTGATGAATAAGAATATCGACATTTAATGTGATTGTCGAGGCAAATCGTTTTGATCCACACGATCTCATCCGGTAATACAAAGAATTATCTTTGTTACTTACATCGACATTTTTTTTTTCAATTTTCAAACATGTTTCCCTATAATAGGTGTACTTACTTTTCCGATGAATACATCTGTTTCTTGTTTGATAGGGTTATTTTGTTTTTGCTTCAACGCTAATATACTCGATATGTCTGTTGTACCGCGATCTTGAACGAAAATGGAGACCACACCTCCTGTGACAATTTCACATCTTGAATAGATAGCTGCGTGTATATACTTATATTATATATATATATATATATATATATATATATATATATATATATATATATATATATATATGTATATGGCCACTATCGGTGAGAATCACGAGGTGAAATGCAAAGCACGCTGCCTTGTAAGCCAAGATGTTAATCACTCAAGGTTAATAAAATTAAAGATGATGGTTATTGTACTGCCATGCCGGTGTGCATTATCCGCGTTTTGTGTTATACGTCTTGTTAATATGCCTACTCATCGTATACCCCATGCCTCTGCAATGAACAGTCGTTGAGGTCATTTTTTTTTCTGCCCACAATAGTTTGTTAGAGTGTCTGTTTGCGTCAGATGTTTTTATAGGTAGAGAGTTATCGACTGGATTTTAATTAAATCGTCTGTAGAGAGATAAATAATGGGCAAGGAATCTGATTAGATATTATTGTGGCAACCGTGACTGTATTCAACGTCTGGATCCAGCATTGTTCAGAACGGCTGCATAACGATGAGATAAGAGTCAATTTTATGATATAAGGAGTAGGCCTAAGTTGTAGCGTTGGAGCCCATTATGGACCTCTTTGGATACTATAATTAATGCTCGTCTCGCAGCAACACACATCGAAAACTAGCATGACTAGGATATCTGCATGAAGGATTTATTTCGAAATTCTCCCCTATAAATAACATGAGACTAAACACGATGGGAATAAGTACTCTTTCTTTCTCCATATTTACCGGTGTCGTGCTCGTGACTAAAACATTACTTCATGACTTATGGCTGGTGAGTATATTCGTTCATTTTGTTGATTTTTCTGGCATGCAGACAGCTCTTTATTTATTTCTGGATATCTATTTGATCAGCAAATTAGTGAGCTAGGCAAACGCCATCTTTCGTCATTTCTTTTCGCTATCACTCCCCTAAACACTGGGTGCGCGAGAACTACGATATACGCACGTGCTTCCGAGCCTGCTGCATCATCGCCTTGCATGTGTATTCTACAGTCAGGGTTCAGATAATTAATGCGCCTGACGGTTCTTGTGCAAAAGTAATAACAGTAACAATATTTATTTCAACATGTATTCCGTTTAAAAAGGGGAATAATTAGTTTAACAAGTTAATTCGACAAGTTGGTGTATTTTTGTTTTTACTTAAAGTTTCAATTTCAAGTTTCAAGTTGCAATTTATTTCATGCTTGTCATATATCAATATGACATCAAAATATAAAACACAACCAATAGCACAAGTTCTTGTACCTCGTCAATAATGTACATGCAAAAGAATAATATGTATAGTAATTATAATGATTGATGGTCGAAATTGAAATCGGGTTGTACAATTCTAAAGAGAAGTATGACGGGACCTAAATAAAAGCAAAGTAGGTGTATTTTCTCGTGATGATATTCTAGTTCTAGTTGTACCATGCACATTGTACTGAATCAAAACAAGAGTATCAAAAATACCAAGATCAAGTCTATCCTCAGAGTCATTTTTCAATGTTTGGTCAGTTTCATATGCGGTTAGGGAGAACAAAAGAAACCGGTCGAGATAAAAATATAAATTTGCACTTTACATTGTTTCATACAACCAAAGAAAATAGAACGCACATTTATCAATATACATGACAAATTAACAATCAGATTAAGAAGATAATTTTCCCTGTCCCATGGCCAGTAATGTCCTACCTAGAAACGAATCGTTATTTACTTTTAGTAAAGTAAAAATGATACATTAACAAGGGCCAATCATACTGGATCTTTGCTGTTGTGTATTGACGATTTTTATAACTGAGCCGTGATCATGAAAAAAAAAAATCATCGGCGCTGAAATCATTCTGCCATGGCAAGAATATAATACGACGGCATAGATCATTCATTCATTCTTTCATTCATTCATTTTTCCATTTCCAACAGAAATATATAGTACAATAGATAGTTAACCTTCCTCGTCAAAATCAAGATCGTTTTATTCAGTTTATGAGAGCTAAACACGTTACGGCTTTCTACACTCTTATCAATTACATTTGCTTAATTAAACATCGAGTACTATGCCTTACATTTAACGTTTAACGTAGATCGTAGATAGAGGCGACAGCAGCTATACTGAGTAGTCGTTTTATTCGAAGGTTATCAGCACGTGTGCGTGTGTGTGTGTGTGTGTGCGCGCGCGCGTGCGTGTTTGCAATGATGAAGTTGTGTATTTAATGTGTGCAGTGTGTATTTCTATGTACTATGTTTGTGTGTGTGTGTGGTATAATGTGTGTTAAGTGTCTGTGCGTGTGTGTGACCTGTTTAGTTATGCTCTATGACATACGATGTGCAATTTGGTATGTGACTACTTGTATGTGCCGTGTACGGTATTAAAGCCTGTGCTATGAATACTCTTATCCTCTCTGTCTCGGCCCATTGGAGCGCAGTAATTTCATTCATCTCAGTAAAAGAACAGTAGTTTGGAAGTAGAAAGGCCGTAATTTTCTAGAGTGTTCGCTGTTTAACCTTTTCTGCCCCTAAACCTACAAGGTCGGATTTGCATTCTGATTGTGCGCCGATGCGGCAAAAGGACGAAAGTACATGGCTACAAAGGTCTTATTTCTCTTCATATTCAAGGTATTGAGACTCTTCGACAATAATTAGATTGCGTTCTCATGTTGAGGACTGTATTTCTATTTCATTATAAAGGAGAATAGAAGAAAGTACTGTCATCGTACATTCTATCGATGTATCTCATTGGACTGTTCCTTTGGGAATCGTCTCACAATACCCCCTAGCTCTCACTCTACCTTCCGCATCTCGCCGCATCCTGTGCTTTCACTCCAACCTTGGGCAGTGGCGTGGCTCAATCAGTAACGCGTCCACCATGCAATCAACTGGCTCGGGTTCATTTCCCATCGAGTTTACAGCAAAGCAATGTTGCATGTAATCATGCAGTCTCCTCTATTATAGTAAGAGAGGATAGGATGTAAAAATGGAGGACCCACAGGTATGTGAGGGTGTCACGATTCCAGCACGTAAAAGATCTCACTTCATTCATTCATCGCAAAGAGCAGGGTGCAAAACCCGGTAACGTGGTTCACCCCACATGTAGAGCCTACCTACACACCCGAAAATGGGCGAATGATACCGACCCCTCGTGGTTCGCCCCAGGTGACTAGAAATTATGATGATGATGATAATGATGAAACAGCATTTATATAGCGCCATTTATCTGTAGAAACATTCAAAGGCGCCCAGCTCCCACAAAGTGTCACACATCATTCACAAAGTTGGTGGAAAAGATAAGTCTTCAGTTCAGACTTGAAGGTATTGAGGATTTTGCAATTCCGAAGTTGGACTGGTAGAGAGTTCCACAGACGTGGCGCAACAGAAGAGAAGGCTCTATCCCCATACATTTTTAGGTGGGTATTGGGAACATGGAGAGTAAGTCCAGTACAGCTGTCGTACACTGATAAGTGCAGACACGTAGCCAGGAGACAAGTTATGGAGAGCCTTATAAGTAAGCAGTAAGATCTTATACTGCACTCTGCGTTACACAGGCAGCCAATGAAGCTCACGAAGTATTGGAGAGATATGGTCAAACTTCTTGGTGCCGGTAAGAAGACCACATATTGTGCTATATGAAGAAGATTACAAAGAAGATCTCAATCATTCTCATGCTTGGTGCCTCTTTAACCATTATAACCTCCTCTTTAAAGGGGAAGGCTAGTAACTGATCAGTGGGAATCAGTGGAAATGCTGGGAGATGATTGTTCCAATCCTTATGGGATTCATTCAAGAGTTCATTGTATATCTATTGTTGTGTGAAAATGATTTGCTTCAGAACGGTCTCATATTCAAGTAATGTGCAGATTAATGCTCCGTCACTGACCAGGGACGCTAACCTGGAAGCATTAAACTGCACATCACTTGAATATGAGACCATTCTGAAGCAAATCATTTTCACACAACAATAGATATACAATGAACTCTTGAATGAATCCCATAAGAATTGGAACAATCATCTCCCAGCATTTCCACTGATTCCCACTGATTAGTTACTAGCCTTCCCCTTTAACCCCCCCCCCCCTTTCTCATCTGACATATCCATCCTCATCACCCTTTTCCTTCTGTTTGACATCCTTCACGCAGGCTTAAAAAAACAACAACAAACAGTCCACAACCACCAAATTATATTCTTCTCCGTAGTAAGTAATTGTAATGGAAGATGCTTGCCTTGAGTAAACAGTGTTCGCGACAGCAGAATGTCACCATTATGCACTTGTGGAGGACTCAAATGAATTAAGTTGTATAATTATGCTGCCAATGTAAAACCAATCCTTGATTTCCAGTGCCAGAGTATCCTCTGTATTCTCTTCTTTAACTCTAATTACTCTCACCACACCAAGATCCCTTCGCTTTGACCTACCTTGGTCTCACCACACCCCGAAACCACTCCTTCAGCCTACCTCTCACAATTACACCTCTCTCCACCAACATCCACTGTCGACATGACGTGCTCAAACCAGGGAGGTGGAAGAGAGACTCTCCCCTCTCTCATATATCATTACCTCAAAATGTTCTAATATATCATCGCGAGTCACCTGAACATCTGCATTCTAATTAGGACCTATCTATAGCATCATAAATCAAAGCATGTCTTGACTGTGCACTACCTGAATTTCACCGTCGTTTCACTGTCACCAGACGAACGATTAGGACGCTTTCACATTAATATCATAATGATATGCTCACTTCTCAATTGTTTTCATAACTATTTCCTTCTCACGAGTGGTTACTGTATGTCATATCCAACCGAAACTGATCTTATTATCAAGGACAGGAATCCCCACTGCAAAGAGTTCATTGGAGCAATGGTCTTCTGGGGGGCGTTTCATGAAGGAACTTGTCGGATAAAATATCTGACAAGTCAATTATATCCGACAAGTTTTGAGAAATTCCTTAGTCTGATTGGCTGATTTCTCTGAACTTGTCGGATATAATTGACTTGTCGGACATTTTATCCGACAAGTTCCTTCATGAAACGCCCCCCAGGAATTCGTTTACACGGGGAGAGGGAGGGGAAGGGGAGGGGAGGGGGAGGGGGATTAATCATTGACAGGTTTGAATCCCGACGAAAATGAAATATCCAATATCGATCACGTCCTTGTGTCAAGGTGGGGTAAACGAGTCCATCACTCGACACCTTTTAAAGATCGACCAACGACACAATTCCCATACAATTAAAGCAACATTAACTACGCGGGAAACGTGTTTAGTGGCCTTGGTGATCGGTGGATTTTGTTAATTTTAATCTGAAAACAGATAAAGCGTTGATCCTTGCCTGTAGCTGCCATTAACATTCTGATTTGATGAAGCATTTGCCTCCTGCATCGCAAATTACCCACTATCATTCGCATTTCTGAAACCCACTTTCTTAGTCAGGATTCTCAATGAAAGTGTTGGCCTCAGCTTTTGGATATTTTTGTTTGATTGAATCATTTCTTTATTCAAGAAAATGTCTATACATAACCAGGTCAATTATCCCTTTAGATAATTGCAGGTATACGTCGAAAGTTACAAATCACAATTTTAAGAACATACAATACAAATAACATCCGTGAGATTAATGCACTAGTATCAACAATATTCTCGATGATACATTATTATTCTCGATGATATTCTTATTCTGATGATCTTATTGTCGATGATATATTAGACACATTACACAATACAACAGGAACATTTTCTTTGTTGCTCTTATTACGGTTTCTGCCAAGAAAATTGGGGCAGTGCCAAATTTACTACAAGGATAGAATTTATAGAAAAATCCACTCGACGTGCAAGCAGTTAGAAAAGTTGCATCCAAATACGACTTGTGATATGAAAGTGATTGCAATGTACAATTTACATACAGTTGCTACCGATATTTTAGTATATGTAATAGCAATTTATGCCGCAGTGCATTATAAATACATGTGCATTTACGTTATACACGTCTGTATGTGTGTGTGTGTGTGTGTGTGTGTGTGTGCGCGCGCGCGCATGTCTTTGTGTGTTCTCTCTACTGGTTATTTCAAAATCAAGAGAGGGGTTAGGCAAGGTGATCCCCTGTCTCCGTATTTGTTTTTATTAGTAATTGAAACACTGGCACAAGTAGTAAGGAAAGATAACACTGTAAAAGGAATATGTTTTGGGGGAAATGAAATAAAGCAAATTTTATATGCGGATGATATTTCGTTGTTTATAAAGGACATAAAATCTTTAAATAGGTTACAGTATATTTTTGATGAATTCGGGAAAATAAGCGGTTTGATTGTAAATAAAGAAAAATTTAATTTTTTGTGGATGGGTAAGGATACAGAGAAACCTGTATTATCTGTATCTGGAAAATATGTTGATGCAGTTAAAATTTTGGGGGTGAATTTTGTAAGAGATGTGAGGGGGATGAATGAGATCAATTTTAAAGAAATATTGAGTAGAATAAAAAAGTTGTTAGGATGGTGGAAACAGCGTGATTTAACACTCATGGGAAAAATTCATTTGTTGAAAACTTATGCATTATCAAGGTTAAATTATGTTTCATCACTCATAGTTGTTCCTCAATGGATATTTCCTGAATTGGATAAGATGATTTTTGAATTTTTGTGGAATGGTAAAGACCGGGTAAAAAGGAATATTATGTATCAAGATTATGTTAATGGGGGACTGCGAATGATAAATTTTAAGTTGTTTGTCAAAACGCAACGTATTATGTGGCTGAAACGTTTATTGTATGGTGAGAAGAAATCTGGGTGGAAAATGTATTTTGATTTTAGTTTTCGATCAGTAGGAGGAAGGTTCTTATTTTTATGTGACTATGAATGGTCTAGATTGACATTGACAAATCCAGTTCCACCTTTTTATTTAGAAATGGTTAAGGTATGGCAGGAAATGGATAAATGTAGGAATTTTGAAGATGAAGTGATGAATCCAGTTATATTTAATAATAGAAAAGTATGTATAAAAGGGAAGAGTATTTTTGATTGTGATTTATATGAAAAAGGTGTTTATAATGTACATCATATTTTACAAGGAGGTTTTATTAAACCCGTTGGGTATTTTCGAAATTTAGGTATTATGGGAAATGGTATATTTAAGATAAATGATATTTATAATGTTCTTCCAGAAAAGTGGAAAGAGTCCACAGGGAGTGTAAGGTTTCAGCAAATTGATGTATTAAATTATGATATACAGGTGAAGATTTTTGGTAAGATATTAGAATTTCAAAATATTAAATCAAAAATAGTGTATGAGTATTTTGTTACAGCTTTACAAGAATTGTATACTCTGGAAATAAGATATGGTGAAGTGAAGTATGATTGCAGTGATAAGGAAATTAGAAATTTATTTCTTAGACCTAGAAGCACGACTTTACTTAGTAAACATAGGGAATTTCAGTTTAAGTTGTTACACGGGGTGATATATACAAGGGAACATTTGTTTAAGTTTGGTTTTGTGAATGATAATCTTTGTTCTTTTTGTCAATTGGAAAGGGAAACTTATTCTCATATATTTTTTGATTGTGTGAAAGTAAAGCCGATATGGCAGTTTCTTATTGAGTTTTATGATTTAGTTGAGTTAGAAGAATTAGAATGGAGAGATATTTTTTTAGGTTTACGAGGTAGTTCAAATCGAATCAAGTGCGTGAATGCCTTGATAATTTTGATGAAAATTGTAATATTTCGGTCAAGAGAACAAAATAAGTTACCCAAGAGGGAAAAGATAAAGAAAAAGAGTCAGATGTATGGTCAGTTTAGGTTTTAGCCGTATTAATGTTTAGGAATTGGTATATGTATCAGCATTATGCTGGTCACTTTTTTTTTCCCCCATGTAAAATGTTTAGTTAGCTTCGGTTTTAATTTGGTGTGGGTTTAACTGTCAAAGAAACAGGTAACCAAGATACCACAAGTATGTAGTGTGATTTGGCGTGCAAATGTTGGTGTTTGTGAGTGCGCACTGGTGGGTATGTTGTTGTTGTTTTGGTTGATGTCTAGTGCATATATGGGTGTGTGTGTGTGTTGAGGGAAGGCTACGGGGGGGGGGCATGTTAGTGGGGAAATAGGTGGGGATGGTTAGGGTTATAGGTAGATGTAGTTAGGTTAGAGTAGAGTAATGGTTAGCGGGGAAATAGGTGGGGATGGTTAGGGTTAGGTAGATGTAGTTAGGCAATGGTAGAATAATGGTTAAGGGGTCAGGCAGGAATATGGTTTGTTTTGATGATATACACATATGGTTATTTTGTGCTTGTACGGGGGGGGGGGAGGGGTGGTTGATAGGTTAGATGGAAAAAAAATGATGAGTTTTGTTCGGTTAAGTAAAGAATGCTTTTTTTATATGTTTTAGGAACTGCTGTATTCTCAAAAGAGTGTAAGAGAATTTATATAATGAAGTGGATATTGAGCAATCTGATCAAGTTGATCAAGATTTTTTTTTTATACTTTATCTGATATATTTATGTATATAGTGCGTGCTCTGCCAAAAAAAAAAAAGAAAAAAAAAAAGGAAGTTAAGTGAAAAAGTGATTGAGTAGCACACATTTCTTAGTCGGTGTGTGAGTGATAAGGCACATTCGGATTGGCTTGATTAGGCTGATCAAAATAGCTTTTTCTGAGAATTATGTAGATTTTTATGTCATTTCCCTTATAAAAACAGGGTATGATTTGGTAAAAAGAATCAAATATATTGTACTGTATGTTTGAAAAATGATTTAGCAGCACAAGAAAGAAGAATACAGCTGCTTTCTTCTTTTGTTGGTGGATGTATTAATTTTATTGTTAATATGGATTTCACATTGAATGAAACTCAAATAAAAGAATATTATAAAAAAAAAAAGTTCGTGCGTTTCTTGAGCTTCTTTGGTTTACAGACAAGATGTAATTCTAAATATCTCAAGTAATGATAAGAATATCAAAGGAGGACGAAGGTAGAGTTATCAACCTATATCCACACGAGTGACAGAACACACTAATGATATAATAAAGTTTCCATCATAGAATTCCTGGCATGTGTAATGTCGCGCGGTATACATCGCCACTATAAAAATTCATTGTGAATTTGATTCTGTAAAGTATAAGTCAGAAATGAGATTAAAGGTATCTCCAGTCGTGCAGTTGTGTGGAGAAAACAGCGCGCATACATTCAATTTGTAAATAAAGCATTACGTTTGTGAATATTCTTGTCTCCGTGTCGATAAAATTCTGTAAACATTTCTCTTCTTACACAGATTATTTATCTTTTATTCTTACGTGCTTCACAAAAATGTAGGACTATTCGATCCAAAAAATTACAATATATGAAGAAAAAAAAAGAAGAAATAGAAGGAAAAGTTCAACAGGTCTTTTGGTTTGCTGTTATTTCCTCCATCTTTACAACATTAATCGGTGTCTGTGAGTTAATTTGATTTGAATTTGATTTCATTCGATTTGATTGATTTAAGTTTGTCAGCATTGCATGTTTGAATTATTTGATTTATTGGGCATTCTGTTTGTTATATAGTCTACATCATAATTATCGTTTCATGGCATAATTATGCATAGATTTGAGTTCTTCATTATTCTCTCTCGCGCACAAATTTAGGTGGGAAAGTTAGAAGTCAGCGAGGGTCACTGATTTTCATATTGCGTGAATCTAGGAGTGATCACCTTTGAAACAGACCTTCTTTTTTTTTTTAACTGAAAGAAGAAAACAAATGTGATTGTGTCAGACAGAGTGAGAGCGAGAAGAGAGAAGAACTCAAAGCACATACATGTTTATGTTAACCCTTGTGGACCCCTATGGAATCCAGCTCTGCTTATCAGGGTGTTCTGGTACCCCATAATGTGGACATTAAAACCATCATCAGTCCATTAATTGTTATGTCACAAGTTTGTGTGTGTGAAAAAGAGTATGTTATTAGACTTGCTTTTATCGTACAGTTTGAACGAATCTATTGATAAGAATATTGAATTGAAATAAAATAGCTACCAGAAAAAGAAGCGAAACATAGAAAAGAAAGTTCAAGCAAAGATATATTTTCTGAAAGGAAATGATGTAACGTAAATGTATGAGCTTTGCGACCATGTTTCAAACCATGTCACGTCTGTAAGCGATGTGGAAGTCTTGCAATGCTGCTAAGATCATGTCCATAATAGGTGGGCCACTAGCTGCTTGGTTCACAGCCACGCTCTCACATCATCACACCCAAGCCGGGGAATTTGACCAGAAGCACGCAGCGCTTTCAAACAGTCCCGACTTCTACGAATAATTAGTGCCGCAGGGAATTGAGACATATCAGTAATTGTTACGTGCATTCGGAAGTTTCCACAAGGGTCAGATAGTATTTGTTAATGACGCAAAACTTGGACAGGGTGAGGTTGGTGTGAAAGGGTATTCCACCAATTCAAATGCCCTTGGGCTTTTCCATGTCCTTCACCAGCTCAGGCGTTGCACCGCATGTCTTTGTGTGGCTTTATTCAATTTGGGACGAACGATTAGAATCCTAATAAATAGCCTCCTACTCTTCTGTTTGCAAAGGCCGCGCTGCAATTAAATCGAGTGAGGTGTAGGAGGGTAATGAGGAGTGACGCATTACGTTTAGATCTTCCACGTGAAGTTAATTATCAACTTATGTCACAATAACTAAGACGAGTTTAGAGCAAATGACTTTGTAAACGTATAACGACCAGAGAACTGTCTGTTCAATCGACTGATGAAATTTTGCGATTATTGTAATAATGCTGTTAAATAGATCTGGGTATATCAATCGCTTTACCCCGCCATTTTATTGTGAATATGATACGGTGTGGATGAGGCTTGTGGCGGTCTAATTTCAGACATCTGCTTGTAACTAGCAACCGGCGAAAAATATTCTCAGCGATTCCTAACCTCCTTGTCATGTGGTAAGGAATAAATCTCAGTCTCCCTAGCAACGGAGAGGTAACTTGAATGCAGATATGGATCATGCCTAATTAAATTTGACACCTGTCTATAGGCGAGTTGATTCTCGCCTTCATAACAGACAGTTTCACAAGCATCATTAAAGAACAAATAGCTGGGCATGGTTATATCTTGATTAATTTCATTACTACAACTATACATTTATGACGTACAATAAAAATACAGACAGAAATTTGAAGCGATACAAGCGAAACAAGCAAAGAGTACAATCAAAGTCAAGGTGTAATGGAACAAGTAAAAGTTATTAGGGAGCTATCTCTCTGCGTGAGAAATGATATTCCAAGACAAACTTTCTGTATGGCCTATACTTACAAGTCATTTCACAAGGCGCCTCATTTTTTAGTTTAACGTTGAATACTATAGTACCAGTATTTGTATCCTTTAACGGATGTGTTCTCTGTCGCTCCCATGCAGTGAAAATGTCTGTTACAACTACATACAGCTGAATAAAGTATCTGGAATGTTCAGCTCAAAGAGTTATGAACTTTTGGATACCACATATACTATTCTCACGATGACTAATAAAACGTTATTCTTATCCCAATTCTGACCAGAATCCTATTTATCTATATGTTATAATTGCCAATGACAGATAACGATACCAGTCAATGAAAGTAAAATTCATTTCCAAGGAATCCGGGCAAGGGGTACAATGTACTTTCATCTCCCTGTCAACTTTCGAAGCAACATTTTTAACACGTGACGTCGCACTATCATTGCTATCTCTCCCGGGGGTGTTTCATAAAGCTGTTCGTAAAGTTACGAATGACTTACGAGCGACTGGTGATCAGTTCTTGCGCTGAATTATGGAAATTCTGATAAGTATAGCACATCAGAACTGATCACCAGTCACTCGTAAGTTGTTCGTAAACTTAACGAACAGCTATATGAAACAGGTCCCCGGAGTGTAAATTACGTATGAGACTTCTGACAGAGGGAGTAAACGCGATCATCAATGACGGCTTGGTAGGGAATTTAGACAAGCAGCACCAAGCAGTCACAGCCACTGAGTAGGGTGGCGTGCTTCACAACCTTGTATGTTGTAGCTGTACTTCCTCCCTCGCGTGACGAGGTGTAAAATTGATCTGCTTCTGACAAAAACACAAAAGAACCCCCCTCCCACACACACACACACACACAGAATACATCAAATTAAAAAATAGGTGAATAACATTTTCCAGGATCAAGCCATGAACGAGAAACCCCACGCACTACTCAGTTAACGCCCCCGAGGGTGAAACATTTCATATCGTATATTCCACATTGTTTCATTGTAATTGACTTCTTGTAAAAGTGTGAATTAGTTATGATGAACCTTGTCATGACGTCATATAACGTCATAAAGTTTTAGGCATATGGTCTTCGATACATTTGCAGTGGAAAGATGTAGGAACTGCATGATGTATACTGGAAGAAGATTTTTATTCATTGATGGATTGAAAATTTAAACAAAAATATTCCGAGGTAAGTGTTTCATAACAAATAAATGTGTATTAAAATGTCAAGGACAGTGTGTTAAACGGTCTTGTCGGGTTTGAAGAAACTCAAACCTTTATGAACTCTCTAAATATTTATGAACTTCATTTCTCAATAGATGTTCATCTTCATCTTTTAGATTATTATGCGCTAAGATGAATGGGAATTATTATTGTAACAATTATCATTATTTTTTTAATGATATCGCCCTCATTTTGTTATTATTCAGTATGAATAAGAAATACTATTTCTTTTAAAATGATATTAATGATTTGATCTTTTTTTAATGATATCGCCCTCATTTTGTTATTATTCAGTATGTATAAGAAATACTATTTCTTATACATACTAAATGATAACAAAATGAGGGCGATATCATTAAAAAAAGATCATATCATTAATATCATTTTAAAAAAGATGATGAACATATTTTGTTTCTTTATTCTCATTGTCACGATATCACGATGCAGCCGGGGAGAGTGGTTTCTCTTGCATAAACAAGAAGACCTAAACAAAGAAATGGTCAAGAAATCAATTGAATGATTTTTCATTAGATTTATCAATCTTCTCATTCTGTCCTCCTCCTCTTCCTCCTCCTTCTCCTGAACACTTTCCTCTCACCTCTGTTGTAGTTCTTTTCCCCTATATATGATTCATAATAATCACCATTATAACAATGATGATGATGATGATGATAATGATGAGGATGAATGTCATTAAATTTTCATTCATGTTATCTCTTACGATAAAAATATTATCTATTTTTACAATAAACTTGTTCACCTCATCTGTATCATGATCCTAATCATCTTTTCTCCACCCCTCATATTCCCCTCCTCCTCCTCCTCCTCCCTGCTGTATCCTGGATACCACAGGTGGCAAGCACAGCGAACTCAATGAGCCTCCCTTTAGCGGTGCAGATCTTTCTCACACTGATTCTCATGGTTGTCATAGTGATGGCGCTCGTCGGGAATGCCATGGTTTGTATTGCCGTGTCCAGGTCGCGCTCACTCCGATCGCAGGTAGGTGTACTCCCGAAGAATACTAATCGATTATAGCAGGGTTTAAATCTTCAAAATGTAGAGAACCATGGTCTGAGATGATGATTGCCTACTGATTGATGTGACCTTCAATTATCAACAATTGTCATGTAATTGCTTTTTCGTCTCCATTGCTGACTTCTATAACCAGATTTTATGTCGACGTTTTCATAATGTCACTCAGTTACATAGCAACCTTTAGATCTCCGACGCGAATGCTAAGACGACGCCCTTTTCCCTGGCAGGACAATGCAATTCTTTGCCGGATAACGTCGCCCTTAGCTTTCGCATCGCAGATCTAAAGCTCGCTGTTGTCATACAATAGGCAACTTTAGATCAACGACGCTGATGCTAAAATGTTGCTCTGCGCATGGCATGCATGTGCGAGACAGCTGTTCCAAACAGGCCAGTTCACATTTCCACTTAGCGCATGATCAGAAAAGGTAATTATTTCTAATTTACTGAGATAAGCATTCTGTAATGCAATGATTATTCTTGTAATTCTCATCTTGCTAGCACATACACCTGACAAACCTTGTACTTTATATTTACCAATTGTAATACATAAAGTCTGTTCATGTATTGAACAGTGTTGAATATAAAACAATTAAATGGATTCCTACCGAAGTGTCAATCCTGCATGAATTCCATACTGCTACATCGGGCAAGCATATGCATTATGACGTTTTGAAAACGAATGAAGTACCAACTGAGAAACCCCCCCCCCCAAAAAAAAAAAAAAAAACAACAACAACACAAAAACACAAAAACAAACAAAACAACAACAACAAACAAACAAACAAACAAACAAAAAACATAAGTTAATTGTGAACTGGCCTATAAATCCCACGTTGTCAAACCCGATAGAGAGGCATGTCATAGCATTAAGGTCACAGATCTAAAGCTGCCCATTTCATCAGATGTGCATAAAAATCGGGCGAATCTTAGTATAAATCCTGAGAAGTTATATCTCAACACCAGTTCATTCGTCGCCTTTGATAACATGCAACGACTTGATGAGCCGAGTTGATGCTGAAGTGATATTTGTAATTCAACGATCTTTGTTTGCTGTGGCTTCTGGCAATCAGTGCTGCAATAATGAAGGACATTGATTTCCCCAATGTGTTGGCGAAAATAATTTGAACGTGCTTCCACCCGCCCAAGTCCCGCTTTATCCTGGTGTGAGACTTCTATTAAAGGCATAATTTACCATTTGCAGATGAAATCATTAGTGCTATAAAATAGTTCTAAAATGTGAGTTAGGGATAGAAACAACCACTGTCAAAATTTGAATCCGTATAATCGATGTTAAGTGTTGTTAAATACACAAAATGTGAACAATAGTTATAATAAAAAATTTTCCAGACTAAACCGTATACAGTTACGGTTTATTGAGAAAAACCCTGATATCTCCTTATATTTTAGGTTTTATTGCAAATATTTCATATGGTAGGATGTTTTATGATACAACAGACCTACACATATGCATCAAATATGATATCTTGAAAATTTTTGAAATCACTGCTCCCAAAGGTAAACTGGACCTTTAACACTGGAGAGTTATAATCAATCGGCGGTGAAAGTATGTGACTTGGATATATAAAGATATGTGTCAAGAAGACACATGGTCGAGAATATCGGACGATAAGTACGAATGATGATGATGATGATAATAATAATAATAATAATAATAATAATAATAATAATAATAATAATAATAATAACAATGGTAATAATAATAATGATAATAATAATAATAATAATAATAATGATAATATATCAATTCATAAAGCGCAAAATCTATAGACATATATTCTTCTGCGCTGCAAAAGCTTCTGATGTGCTTGATGATAATGAACAGTTAAACGAAAAGATGTGTTTTGAGACGCGATTTAAAGACTGCTACGGTTGGGGATTTCCGCACTTCTAATGGTAGATCATTCCAGAGTTTGGGAGCTGCACAGGCAAATGCTCTGTCTCCCAGTGTTACCGCAAATATTGTCATAGAGAGCTAGGATAACCAAATCAAAAATATACATTGTTTGTTTCATTTTCATTCACTCTCCCAAAATGTCTGTTTTAATTTTCCGGGCGTTCAGGGGGAAATGGAATTAATTGCGCAGTGATTTCATCGTTTAAGTGAGATTTATGAGGGAACAGTGACAAATGGGTTCATCCTAGTAAAGATATAGTCTCATATGATGTCTTCATCTGGATTCAAAGAAGGTGTCTGTCAGTAGGTTCTTTCACCTCCTGATATATTTCATTTCTGTGTCGACCGTTTCTTCCATCCAGGTGTCAAATGTCTTCATCGTGAATCTAGCCATCACTGACATGGGGTGTGCAAGCCTCGTTATGCCTTTTTCCCTCGTCTCAGTCTGGCACGATGACTGGATCTTCGGCGGCTTCCTCTGCGACGTGGCCTGTTTCTTCAACTACTGCTTCATCATCGTCTCCATGCTTAGTCTTGCGCTGATCAGTGTCGACCGCCACATCTACGTGGTCCATCCGTTCCGCTACACCAGCCTGATGATGCACAGGAGAGCGATATTGCTCGTGTTCTGTACGTGGCTGGTCGGGTTTGTCTTCGCCGCCGCGCCACCTTTAATGCGATGGGTGATTTACGACAATGCGGAGATCATATGCGCCATTAACTGGGAAAGCAATCACCAGCAGATACTTGCCTATACCATCTCTGCCTTCGTTATCTGCTTCATGTCACCCATCTTTGTCATGGTGTACTCCTACGTCGGTATCTATAAAGTGGCGAACAGTCATGCAAAGCGAATAGCGCCCCCACAGGTGATGGGGTACTTCGTCGACAGAGATCCGGGAAATTCACCGCTGAGCGGGGAAGTGTCGAGTTACTCCCAAAGCGAATTCGCGCGCCAAGAAACTGGACATTCACCTGAGCACATTACCTCTAGGACACCTGGTATGCCACGGCGACAGAAGAAAGACGAACGGGGCAAACATAACACGCCGAGTTTCTACTCCACCAAGGCCATCCGCTCCATTCTCGTCATGATCCTGGCGTACACGATCTGTAACACACCATTTTCACTTACCAAGCTTATAAAGGTCATCAAGATCAACAATGAAGCCGTGCCTTTCTACGTCAACACGGCCGCCTCCTGGTTCGGCTTCATAAACCCCTGCTGTAACCCCATTATTTACTCCATTACGCGGGAAGACTTCCGGTCAGCATTCATCAAGCTCCTCCCAAGATGCATCACGGACAGGCTGACGAGGAGAGCGGAGAGTCACGGCGCAAACAACTCGTGCGCTCAGAGCATCTCGCCGTCAATTAACATCCGGTTCAAATCCAAGGTTCAGGTGAAAATCATTCGAGCAACTCCACAACGGAGCTCCCCAGAGCTCCTTGGGGATCCACAGGATGCAGAAAGGACACCCAATGGCTCGACAGAAAACGTGAATTCAAACAACGGAACGGCCTGTTCTGTTGATGAGAGCCGGAGTAAGCCTAATATTGATAACAGAGGTGTAGGGAGTCACACTACAGAGGAAAAAATTTGTGAACAAAGTGATAATGTTCTTCCTAGATTGAGTAATGACCAATGTGAAAAAACGGGACATAACGTCGAAAATACCATTCCTCGATCGATGTCGACTACGAGTTGGAAAAGGAGTACATCGGCTCGGAGTTTCACCTCCCCTTCTTGTCCCGAACTCCAATGTATAACTGATAATGCGTACGGTCACAAGTATTCGCCATCAGTTTCACCAGTACCCGTGTCCATATAGACAGCTGACAGGAACCAGAGTAAAGTCATAGACAAGCTCAACATACAGGTGTTTATTGGACTTGTAAACGAACCTCTTTTTCCTAAAATATTCGATATCTTTAATTCATACTGTCTGCTGAACATTGTAAGTTGCGTCACGGTGTGTCCATTGTTATAGCACTGCTCCATGGCGTGTCTCACGAGGAAACGGCGCCTTATAGTCCTTCTTGTTACAAGACATGCAGTGACATCACTCACAGCAACGTGCGCCGAATGTCCGTTGAATATTGACGGAACATTCTTGTCTGTGGTTACGATCGACGAGTAGCAGACATTTTCACTCTGAACTCCAACTTCTGTGGTAATTATCCCTTTATGCAGTTGGCTGTGACATCGGGACAAAATGCCGTTACCGAATGACTTCTTGAGTACTTTTTGTTATTGTTGTTGTTGCTTGGATTGACTTACCTTTGACTAATTGGTGCAATGTGAGTGAGCATGCATTAAGCATTGTACACCAGCTTATGGTGTCATTTGAATGAACTAGCGTACAGGGTGTATCATTTTATTGTCAATATTGCCACATCGTCTTTTTACTTTATTTAGAAGTGGTGTGAATGATCCAAGAGACGTTAAAATTAACCAAAGGAACATTGTATTTGGTGCTTCAATGCTTATAAATGCACTGGTGCTATTGTGTATCAAAAAGCAAGTACATGTATGTAAATGTGACAAGCTGTTTTGACCTTTTTGTTAATTAGTAGACTACATCTCTTTCACGTGGTCTGATAAAAACCATTATGATAAGGGCTTGAGAATGTAGCCTGTCAGAGGGGCTGAAATGACTCACGTGTGCCTACCTTATGTGGTGCAAATTTGTGTAGAACAAAAACAACAACAACAACAACAACAAAAGCATACCGGTAACTCTTGCTTGTTGAGCTGTGGCTGCTTGCCGATTGCTTTGTGCAGGGTTTAATACGTTTTACTGAACACAAAAGACTGCTCTGATGTCTGCACGCCCTATTGATGAGAGGCTCCATTGTAAAGCACCTGATTTGAGAGTTTGTAGACCTGTTTCATAAAACAGATAATGCACAGGATTAAGCTAGTGATGTTAGTGGAGATGTCAATGTCGTGCATGATGCGTCAATGTAAATACCTTCCAGCGTGGTACATCTCCACTTACGCTCTCTCACAATCACGTGCGTTATTTGTATAACAACATCACATCCCTATAGACTATTTTGGTTTGGTAGATTCAGCTTCCTTTTGAGAGCAATTAATATACGCATGTGAAAATTGTGTTAACTCAAGATTTATTGTAATATCGGTTTGTTTGTTTTTTTCAATAATGGGAGCATACCGAACTTTTACATGTCGAATTGTAAACCAACAGTCACTGATAGTGTAAGCTGATCAAGATAAATGTCCCAGAGTAACATTATAAAATTATATATATATATATATATATATGTGTATATATATATATATATATATATATACATATAAATATACATATGTATATACATATACATATACATATGTATATACATATATGGGATTAAAAAATATTTGGGACCATCCAAATGTCAGTCAATGGCGGTCACAATGCCATTGTACTTAGATAAGGCGTTTTGTTTGGGGGTTATAATCTTCTTCATGCAAGAACGTCACCTGTTTTCGACATGATCTTCATTTTTATTGAAAGTCATTTTATCTCAATATCGGCTAATCTTTCATTGCGTGTAGCCATATGTTTGGTTCATCATTTTGATTCTTCCATTAACTGTGGAATGCGATATGACCTGCACTTTTTCTTTCTTAAAGAAAAAAAGATTTTTTATCATTGCGCTGAAGAGAAAATCATTCATCACTACAGTGTTCATTGATGCAAGTGTATTCTATAAGCTGAAGGCTGAAACATAAGTATTTATCTTTTTCGAACTTCCATTTATTTTCGTACCACAGGTATTTGGGTCTACAATTATTCAAGTCTTGACAGTCAAAATTCGTGTGTGTGCTATTATATGTTAATATGTGGGCGTTCGTGCATAAATCATTTACGAGATGTTCGAAGATCATCGATTTCATTAGCGTGATATCTTGTGGTAGGTACTGTACAAGACTAATTTAATACTTGTTAGATAACAATCCCATCAGGAGTGAGATAAATCTGTGCCAAGATGGTTTTGCGATAAATCGTACCGAAACGTGACTGTTGCTGAAGTAAAGTATATAATATCGCAATCAAGCATTGTCAAGTGTGAATATTTTCTTGTTTACTACTGGATTGCGTGAAATGTCCTCATCTAATACTAGTGTGTATTCTGTGTTGATTGCAGCAAGTGAAAGCAGTCCGACAGAACAATTTTCATAGTACTCCCAAATGTCTCATAATATCTCTCTTTGTCCCACGTCTGTTGATACAGAATGTACTTATTAATTTATAAATCACTTGATATATATTGATTATTTTTCTGAAGAAATGGTAGTACATTAATAGTGATGAAAGTAATGATAATAATGACAATAATTATGATGGTATCATTTGTTGAAATACTTGCGTGGCATTGAAAAAACTTTTGCTTCACACCCCAAGCAATCATAGGTTACATAATCAAAAGTGTTAAGGAAATAGTCATGAGAAGATGGAAATGCAAGAGAGTGAGATTACACAAATTCCACTCATCAATGTATGCCAAAATTCTTTGCGTCGAATTATCACTTAAGTTGACGAGGGAAAGTGTTCCAAGGCGAACAAATTCATAATCTAGTTTTCGTAACCTAGTTTCATAACCTATTTGATCTCTGGATATCTTACCAAAATTTCATGTTCTGTCAAGTTGTTATCACTATCCCCATCATCTATATGGACATGTGAAATAGAATGGTAACCGTGAAATCACAGAGCGTCTGTGTAGTCTTTGGTGTCGGTGAAACTGATTATGATATGATATTTTGCAGATAAATTTCACCCATTACAATTTCCTAAAACTTACGTAATTCTGCACGCAGATGAAAAACAAGATTGCGCAGTTCATACGTCTTTGTGCATTTCAGTATTTAAAGATTAAAAATTTAAAGAATTTATAGAGACCAAAAATAAAACAAGACATAAATAAACAAACAAAACCTCCTTTTCTGCGAGTTACTATTTAATCCACAAGTTCCAACGCTACGAACCATTATCACTATCGTGACTATAGGCTTCAAAATGTTGACGAGAGATGAGAGGAAATATTAGTTCCTCAGGTTTGCTGAATTAATTTTGCGTGAAGTTAACTGAACAACTGCTAGACTGAAGAAGTGTCATTCGAAAAATATGAAGGACGTAGATATGAGTGTTTACGGAAAGAAAAGGAATTTTAGTTATCTGTCGCTGTCGGATGGTGTGACTCCTTTTTGGTGCTGTGGGGGCGTTTCTTTACACGTGCTGACAGGTGTACGCGCCACGAAGAAAGAGACACATACGCAGACGTTACGCACGCACCACAAAGAAACAGACACACGCACACAAAAACCCCACACGCACGCCAAAAAAAAAAAAAAAAAATGATGCTGAATGCCCCATGATGATGTCATTTGTCTCGTGTCCCCGCTTCTTCGGCCATCACAAAACGGCTTGTCGATTCGCACCTGCGCCTGTCTTACTCTCCTTCTCGTTAAATATGGTAAACACAATACTTGTTACGTTATTTGTTTGTTTGTTTTTTTGTTTTTCGCTATTGAAAGCATCACGAAATCGTTCTTTACAAGAAATATCAAAAGAATCATTATTTCCATCATCCTTAGAAATATTCTGTGTACTGCTTGACACAATATTCAGGAAAACCGGCAAAATTTGTCTACTCACTTGGTGCCTAAAGATGAAGGTTTATTTGTGTGCACTGCGTTTTATCATTCCCATTTGTTTACATGGACTTTTTCATGCACACAGACACAGACACACACACACACGTATATTATGCTTAATTATTTATTTATCTATTTGTTTATTAGTTTATTCCATTTATCTATCCATCTATCTATCAATCTATTTACATGTCACACTAAAGCACTGAAAGTTACATCGACGCAATCTTTACCATATACGTCCCATTTTTTTTAAGGGTCTGATTGTGTAGTTATTGAAGGAAAGCTGGATTTTCATAATAACCATTTAGTCCTTTCTTTTGAGCATTCGTACCAGCTCAGCATAAGTCAACTCTTATTTGCATTATGAATGTGCCTTCTTGTTTCAATACACATAATACGTAAAATGATTGTGCTCGCAACATTACTCTTGTTCTCCCTCTAATGATTCACAAAGAAACCGAATCGGAAACTTGATTTTTCCCTGTATAGTTTGAAATACAACGCTTTTATGCAACCACATTACAGGAAACATTAAAAGGAACAAATAACGCTACACTAGATTGAATCTGCAAGAAAATATCAAATAGAGGGTGAAGATTGAGGTTTGAATTTTCTTCAATTTGTCTCCCTCTAACAAATGAAATCTGTGAGATTAAATCTTTTGCCTCCTACCCCACCCTACCCCCCCCCCCCCAAGAAAAAGGCTTCTGAATGTGCCATGCAATGGCTCACCAACATTGATTACCAGCTTTAAATTTCTGTGGAAAGTATAATGACCTTAGAAAGGAAGCTGTGCGTCAAGCCAAAAGGGGTTTGATATTATTGTTCAATACGAATCTCCCACAATTTTCACGATCTTCTGCGATCCACAGCTCTTCTTTCACAAATCCGTCAAGAATTTTTCAATGATTTCGTTGAAAGTCTTCGAGTCTTGCAAGTGTAAGGCATGTTTTCCGCTTGGGAACATGATTAGCCTGATGGACAAACAGCAACAAAACATGAAACGTTAGTATCAGGGTTTGAAAAAAGAATGAAATCAATTTTGTTGTATCTCAAAGAGTCGTCAGAGACTATAGCTTGGTAATCTATTTACAGGATATCGACAGAAATAGTAATGTCAACGATTACATTGCAATTGAGGAGGATTATTGAATATCTATCGATCAATATGCTTATAAAATATGTTATTGAGGATCTTTCAGCGGTCTGTAGTCTAACGTTGTTTTGAAATGAAATCGTGTTTCAGTAATTTCATACAAAACCACCAATAATAATGAAATCATGAAAATTAGATCTTATTTGCACAAATATACAGTGTCTTTTTGGATTTAAAAAAAAAAAGAATCAAGTGCCCCAAGTAACATCTGTACCAAGTGGGACATTTTTTACAACAACAAAAATGCAGCATTTGACCTCTCGACAAGTTTACTATCAGGTGCCCATCTTCTTTTCATTTTCGGATTAAAGAACCTTCAGAACAAAGAACATCACCTCACCCCAGAAGAACACTAAGCTGCTAATGATGATTGACTTCACATTTGCATATACAGTGTCACGGGTAATTTCAGATAATAATCGGGAGAAGGACATACATTTACAGAATATGAATTTCATGAAAAGGACATCCGGGTCGCTTAAAGATTAACCTGAAAAGGAGTGTAGTAAACACTAAATAGTGAAATTTTGATTGAAACGGGAGAAAAATTAAGGAAGTTAATGAACTAATAAAAATTCGGAAAGTTTTCATAGATGTTGCAGTTCTTGAAGAGTTAATATGAAAATGAAAATAATTGAGTTGATGATGTCATTGCCTCAAAACATTATACCTGTGAAAAGTCTTGTAAGTTCTATAAGTTGTTGTTTTTATTTATTTGTTTGGTTTTTCTAATTTTAAGCGCAATTATGCCCACTTCTCACATCCTGATATATTATGATCAATCATTGTTTGACTTGAAGTTATTCAGCTAGGAACAACATTTTGTTTAACTTGTCAATATCAGAATAAAAAATGTTTTTCTTCCCCCCCCCTTTTTTTTTTGGGGGGGGGGGGTGGGGGAGGGGCAAGTTTTGTGCACACGATCAATGATGAATAAGGTTGCATTACCATATCAGCTCACTCATTATCATTGATATCAGCTCTTAGAGAACTGCTTTTCGAAAATTAGCAAAACTACTCAATTTCATAATTTTCCCTCGATTTCGATTAAATTTCCTTGATGTGCTTATAGATTGAGTTCTTTCTTTTGAGCTAACATTTGGCAGGCCCGAATTTAATCGCTTTTGATATTTTCAATTTTTAACGTACAACAAGAGTGCAAACTCGGTATAAACAAATGGGCATACAGTCATCATACGATAAAAATTCAAGGAGGACATACAATTACCCACCAGCACACACGTTATTTCTAAAAAACAAAAAACTATCAACTCATCAATCAATTTATTTCACTTTTCTTTTCCCAAAACTTTCCACTTTCGAGAGTTTCGCCGAATTTATGGATATAGAAATATGCAAGCTTGCATGCTACTAAAATGCAGCCATAAATGAACCATGAAAATGTATGCGGTTACTAGTAACTCACTGAGAATTGTGGATCTTCTTAGCCAGGTAGATGGGATGTTCCTCCGATACTAGTCCGTCCAGCTTTCCGTAGGCAATAAGAGTGGGACAGGTGATTTGCTCAGTTGCCTGCACAGCAAAAGGTATGCAGGCAGAAAATAAGTAAAGCGGATGACTAACATTAAGTTAAAAAAAAAACACACACAGTGACACTAATGCTCTGATTACGTTTAAAGAATATGAAGGAATCCACTAAACATAAACCCAAATTACACACGTGCGTATTTTGGTTTTTGTTTTGTTTTTTAACTGGGGGAATTTAGCACCACGTTTATGTTGTATGCATCAAGGCAAGAATCTTGTTTCTATTTCGCTTCCTCTGTTTTGTTCATGCTTGATCATTTTTCACAAGATACGCAATAGGTAATTCTAACTCGCGTGCAATGAATGCTACCTTGTGCGTACCCTAAGAGGTTCTATAAACCTCTTTGTGCGTACCTCATTTGCATGTGATGGCTTTCCGGCCTCATCCTTCTAACGCAATACTGTTGTTTAATCATAATGGATTATATCATTAAAGGCTGAAATTCTACAATAATCTGTAGGAGCTGAAGCTTAAGGCTGAAATTCTACAATAATCTGTAGGAGCTGAAGCTTGATCACTCCACTCTGACGATGACGCAAGGATTCATTGCAGACTCTGTTACCTTCAAAGAGCATGGGGTCCTAACCAGGCGCAGGAATGTAAACCAAGCACAAAAACTTGCTATAAATAGTGCTGGCGCCACCAACGGCGAACATACCACTTTAGATGCTTTCCTTTTTTTTTTCTTCTTTTTTTTACTTCTGCCAGTGGAGGAGGTTATGCTTTCATCGGCATTCGTTTGTTTGTTTGTTTGTTGGTTGGTTGGTTGGTTTTCAAATCAGTTCAATTCAATTCTCATTTCATTTCTTGACCAAAACCATATGCATTTCACTTCCTTTGGTAACAGAGAATATAAACAGAACATTGTAGAATGAAGAGACTGTACAACAATTGAGGAACCTAATGGTAATTATACATTGTCATGGAAACATGAAAAATGAAGTGGTCGAAATAAAGTATAATGATACGTAAAGTGCAAAAAATGGAGGAACCCACTAAAAAAGGCAGAGCTTATACAATGCGCGCACCTCTCGTCAAGAACATCGATGAAAAGATAAATCAAAGCACCGTAAAAAAAAAAAGAGAAAAAGAAAAAGAAGTCTTGAAGCTCAATGAAGAATAGGGTAACAGACAGACACACTTACACAGACGCGATTGAACATGAAACGAGACTAGACAACAATAAAACTACTGAAGGAAAGACTATAAGGAGACAAAACAGAATGGGACAAGACTAACAAACAGAAAGACAAAATAGCAAGCAATAAGGCACAACAGAGATAGCGATCTTCAGCAGAAGCATTCGAGCACCCCACTTCTCAATCGATGGGCCGTGAAACTTTCTCAGGACTGTGGCCAACAATGTCGACCAAAAGTGAAATAAAGAAGATTTATTCTTCACAGGCCATCAAAAACAATAATAATAGTAGTAGTAGTAGTAGTAATAATAACTAGACTCGGAATTTGTCAAGACTGACAAATTAGGTGATCCGATTTTTTTTTTTAATCAATGATTCGAGTCCTGATCGCAATAAGCATGACCATATAGATTTTATCTGTGTTTAGAGACATTGGCCGTGTGATATTTGGATTCTCATTTAGAAAAGAGAGTGAGGTCTACCATCTTTGGTACCAAATTCGGTATAAACCAGGGAGGTACCTCCCTGGTATAAACTATAACGAAGATACAGAATGAAGTACATTTGACCATTGACCCAACTTTGCACAGCCAAGATGGCATCTGAGCAAAAAGTGGTTATTTTGTGAAATGATCCTTGTAACATGGTCTTTACGTGTGCAAAATATGGGAAAGATAGGACATGTATTCACCAAGATACAGGTTGAAACATTTATGACCTTTGACCCTAATTTACATACCCAAGATGGTGTCTGATCAAGTAGTTGTTATTTTATGAAATAATGTACGTGACATGAACTAAACATGTGCAAAATATGGGCGTGATAGGGGCTGTTTTTCTTGAGTTATTGCAAAGAAAGTTGTAGAAAGAAAGAAATATCTCAATACATCGAAGATAAGTTTGATTTCAACCAAGTTTCTTGACGTGATCTCGGCGTCGTATGAAAAAATGGAGGGTATAGTCACGATAGCCCAAAGTCTGAGCTACAACATATTAAAATCTGGGAGAAATTCACAGAAGAGTAAGTGAGCTAGTGTTCGATAAAGACCGTCATGTCAATTTTCATTTCCAGAAAAATTCCCTCCCATAGAGATAACACGTAAACTGGTTAAATTTGACAAGGTTACATTATATCTAATTTCACGAGGTGAAGACATCATCCGATTAAAACTTTGATTGAACAAAACTTAAAGAGTATTACATTGGCTACAACATACTAAAATCTGGAAGAAATTCACCAAAGGGTAATTGAGTTAGTCGTCGATAAAGACAATCATGTCAATTTTCACATCTAGAAAAATTCCCTCCCATAGAGATAACACGTGATAATGAAGATAAAGAAAGAAGTACATATGACCTTTGACCGTACTTTGCACAGACAAGATGGCGTCTGAGCAAAAAGTGGTTATTTTGTGAAATGATTCTTGTAACATGGTCTTTACGTATGCAAAATATGGGAAAGATAAGACATGTATTCACCAAGATACAGGATGAAACATTTTTGACCTTTGACCCTAATTTACATACCCAAGAAGGTGTCCGATCAAGTAGTTGTTATTTTATGAAATAATGTACGTGACATAAACTAAACATGTGCAAAATATTGGGCTGATAGAGCTTGTTTTTCTTGAGTTATTGCAAAGAAAGTTGCAGAAAGAAAGGAATATGAAAATACATGGAAGATAAGCTTTAATTTCAACCAAGTTTTTGGGCATGATGCCGACTCCGTATGAAAAAACGAAGGGCACACTTACGATAGCCCAAAGTCTCAGCTACAACATACTAAAATATGGGAGAAATTCACCGAAGCATAAGTGAGCTAGTGCTCGATAAAGATAGTCATGTCAGTTTTCATTTCCAGAAAAACTGCACTCCCATAGAGATAACACGTAAACTGGTCAAATTTAACAATGTTACTTTTAATCCATTTTTACGAGATGATGCCGTCATCCAATCAAAATGTTGTTATTATATTACCGAAAGAGCATTTAATAAGCTACAACATACTGAAATCTAGGTGAAAATTGGCAAAGGATTAGTGAGATACGCTCGAATGAACTTAAAATTTGATGACGTCATTTTGAAAATTTACTTTTTTTACTTTATTAAGAAATTTGATATCTTTTAATCATTTTTTCAGCATCGTCAACCCATGAAATGACATGTACAACTCATCAGCTTTCAGAATATGTAAAGAAAATGGGGGGTCACCGTCCATCCTGACGAGTAAAATCGGATTTGAAATTGGCGGTTTTTTGGCATTGTTGGACTGTATATCGCCATTGACGCGCGCGCGGAATTTCAACTTTGACGGGTCTGTATGACGTCATATTGAGTCGGATTGACTTGAAACTTGGTAGAAATATTCCTTGACATTTCAGGCATCCGATAAGTGTGAAAAAACGGGAAATTTCTATTGCATATGAGCTGTGCGTGCGTATATATGCGCGCGCGTACGGGTCCGTCCAATTTTTTCAATTTTTCAAAAAATGCTCCAAATGGTCTGAAACGTGTGCAAAAAAATTTTGAGCTCGATTTGAGCATACAAATATTTCTACGCGCGCGTACGCGCACGTTTTAAGAGAAAATATGAATTTTGAGAATATGAGTAGAATCCGCATAACTTGAAATATATGTGACGTAAATTTCATTGAAAAACTCCATTCCATTAATGAGATATGAATGAAAATGTGTTTTCATATAATGACGTCATAGTGACGTCACGGTCGACTGATCACTATGATTTTATTTGACCCGTCGTCTTTGGGACATGATACATATATGGTATAATTTTGACATTGATAGGAAGAACACTTTCTGAGCTAATCGATACACAAATTTTGTCCAGAAATAAAGAAAGAAGAAGAAGAAGACCCAACTAGACTCGGAATTTGTCAAGACTGACAAATTAGGTGATCCGATTTTTTTTTTTAATCAATGATTCGAGTTTTCACCTGAGATTAGGGACATTCGTCGTGTGATGTTTGGATTCTCATTTTGAAAAGGGAGTCAGACCAGACATCTTGGGTACCGAATTCCATATACACTATCAAAGATGCAGAATGAAGTATATTTGACCTTTGACCCCACTTTGCACCCCAAGATGGCATTTGAGCAAAAAGTGGTTATTTTGTGAAATGATTCTTGTAACATGGTCTTTGCGTGTGCAAAATATGGGAAAGATAAGACATGTATTCACCAAGATACAGGATGAAACATTTATGACCATTTACCCTAATTTACATACCCAAGATGGTGTCTGATCAAGTAGTTGTTATTTTATGAAATAATGTACGTAACATAAACTAAACATGTGCAAAATATGGGGATGATAGGGGCTATTTTTCTTGAGTTATTGCAAAGAAAATTGGAAAAAGAAAGAAAGATGGAAATACATCGAAGATAACCTTTAATGTCAACCACGTTTTTGGACGTGATCCCGACACCATATGAAAAACAAAGGGTCACGTACGATCGCGCAAAGTCTCAGCTACAACATATTAAAATCTGGGAGAAATTCACCGAAGGGTAAGTGAGCTAGTGCTCGATAAAGACAATCATGTCAATTTTCACATCTAGAAAAATTCCCTCCCATAGAGATAACACGTCATAACGAAGATAAAGAAAGAAGTACATATGACCTTTGACCCCGATCTGCACAGACAAGATGGCATCTGAGCAAAAAGTGGTTATTTTGTAAAATGATCCCTGTAACAGGGTCTTTACGTGTGCAAAATATGGGGAAGATAGAACATGTATTCACCAAGATACAGGATGAAACATTTATGACCTTTGACCCTAATTTACATACCCAAGATGGCGTCTGGTGAAGTAGTTGTTATTTTATGAAATAATGCACGTGACATGAACTAAACATGTGCAAAATATGGTGGTGATAGGGTATGTTTTTCTTGAGTTATTGCAAAGAAAGTTGGAAAAAGAAAGAAATATGAAAATACATCGAAGATAGGCTTTGATTTCAACCAAGTTTTTGGACGTGATCCCGATACCGTATGAAAAAATGAAGGGCACACTTACGATAGCCCAAAGTCTCAGCTACAACATATTAAAATCTTAGAGAAATTCACCGAAGCATAGGTGAGCTAGTGCTCGAAAAAGAAAGTCATGTCAATTTTCATTTCCAGAAAAACTGCACTCCCATTAAGATAACACGTAAACTGGTCAAATTTGACAAGATTACTTTCAATCCAATATTACGAGGTGATGCCGTCATCTAATCAAAATGTTGTTATCATATTAATGAAAGAGCATTAAGTAAGTTGCAACATACTGAAATCTGGGTGAAAATTGGCCAAGGATAAATGAGATACGCTCGAGTGAACTTGTCATTTGATGACGTCATTTTGAAAATTTACTCTTTTTATTTTATTAAGAAATTTGATATCTTTTAATCATTTTTCCAGCATCGCCAACCCATGAAATGACATGTACAACTCATCAGCTTTCAGAATATGTAAAGAAAATAGGGGGTCACCGTCCATCCTGACGAGTAAAATCGGATTTAAAATTGGCGGTTTTTTGGCATTGTTGCACTGTATATCGCCATTGACGCGCGCGCGGAATTTCAACTTTGACGGGCCCGTATGACGTCATATTGAGTCGGATTGACTTGAAACTTGGTAGACATATTCCCTGACATTTCAGGCAGGCGATAAGTGTGAAAAAACGGGAAATTTCTATTGCATATGAGCTATGCGTGCGTATATGCGCGCGCGCGTACGCGTCCGTAAAATTTTTTCAATTTTTCAAAAAATGCTCTAAATGGTCTGAAACGTGTGCAAAAAAAATTTGAGCTCGATCTGAGCATACAAATATTTCAACGCGCGCGTACGCGCGCGTTTTAAAATGAATATGAATTCTGAGAATATGAGTAGAATTCGCTTGACTTAGAATATATGTCACGTAAATTTCATTGAAGAATTCCATTCTATTAATGAGATATGCATGAAAATGTGTTTTCATATAATGACGTCATAGTGACGTCACGGTCGACTGATCACTATGATTTTACTTGCGCTGTCGTCTTTGGGACACGATACATATATGGTATAAGTTTGAAATTGATAGGAAGAGGACTTTCTGAGCTAATCGATGCACAACTTTTGGGGAGAAAGAAGAAGAACTAGAGATTGTAATTTGTCATCACTGACAAATTAAGGTGATCCGATCTTTTTTTTTAATCAATGATTCAAGTCCTGATCGCAATAGGCATGACCATGCAGGTTTCATCTGTGGTCAGAGACATTGGCCGTGTGATGTTTGGATTCTCATTTAGAAAAGGGAGTCATATCTGCTATCTTTGGTACCAAATCTGTATACACTATAACGAAGATACAACAACAAGTACATATGACCTTTGACCCCACTTTGCACAACCTAGATGGCATCTGAGCAAAAAGTGGTTATTTTGTGAAATGATTCTTGTAACATGATCTTTGCGTGTGTAAAATATGGGAAAGATAAGACATGTATTCACCAAGATACAGGATGAAACATTTGTGACCTTTGACCCTAATTTACATACCCAAGATGTTGTCCGATCAAGTAGTTGTTATTTTATGAAATAATGTACGTGACATGAACTAAACATGTGCAAAATATTGGAGTGATAGGGGCTGTTTTTCTTGAGTTATTGCAAAGAAAGTTGCAGAAACATAGAAATATCTCAATACATCGAAGATAAGCTTTAATTTCAACCAAGTTTTTTAACATGATTCCGACATTGTATGAAGAATGGAAGGCACACATTCGATAGCGCACAGTCTCAGCTACAACATATTAAAATCGAGGAGAAATTCACCGAAGGGTAAGTGAGCTAGTGCTCGATAAAGACAATCATGTCAATTTTCACATTTAAAAAAATTCCCTCCCATAGAGATACCACGTCATAACGAAGATAAAGAAAGAAGTACATATGACCTTTGACCCAACTTTGCATAGACAAGATGGCATCTGAGCAAGAAGTAGTTATTTTGTGAAATTATCCTTGTAACATGGTCTTTACGTGTGCAAAATATGGGAAAGATAGGACATGTATTCACCAAGATACAGGATGAAATATTTATGACCTTTGACCCTAATTTACATACCCAAGATGGCGTCTGATCAAGTAGTTGTTATTTTATGAAATAATGTTCGTGACATGAACTAAACATGTGCAAAATATGGTGGTGATAGGGTATGTTTTTCTTGAGTTATTGCATATAAAGTTGCAAAAAGAAAGAAATATTTCAATACATCGAAGATAAACTTTAATTTCAACCAAGTTTTTTGACGTGATCCCGACATCGTATGAAAAAACGAAGGACACGCTTACGATAGCCCAAAGTCTCAGCTACAACATATCAAAATCTTGTAGAAATTCACCGAAGCATAAGTGAGCTAGTGCTCGATAAAGATAGTAATGTCAATTTTCATTTCCAGAAAAACTGCACTGCCATAGAGATTACACGTAAACTGGTCAAAGTTGACAAGGTTACTTTCAATCCATTTTTACGAGGTGATGCCGTCATTAAATCAAAATTGTGTTTTTACATTTATGAAAGAACATTTCATAAGCTACAACATATTGAAATTTGGGTGAAAAATGGCAAAGGATAAGTGAGATACGCTCGAGTAAACTTGGAATTTGATGACGTCATTTTGAAAATTTACTTTTTTGACTTTATTAAGAAATTTGATATCTTTTAATCATTTTGTAAGCATAGCCAACCCATGAAATAACATGTACAACTCATCAGCTTTCAGAATATGTCAAGAAAATGGGGGGTCACCGTCCATCCTGACGAGTAAAATCCGATTTAAAATTGGCGGTTGTTTGGCATAGTTGCACTGTGTATCCCCATTGACGCACGCGCGGAATTTTGAGTTTGACGGGCCCGTATGACGTCATATTGAGTCGGATCGACTTGAAACTTGGTAGAAATATTCCTTGACATTTTGGACATCCCATCCGTGTAAAAAAACTGAAAATTTCTATTGCATACTAGCTGTGCGTGCGAATATGTGCGCGCGCGTACGCGTCCGTCCAATTTTTTCAATTTTTCAAAAAATGCTCCAAATGATCTGAAACGTGTGCAAAAAAATTTTGAGCTCGATTTGAGCATACAAATATTTCAACGCGCGCGTACGCGCGCGTTTTAAGATAAATATGAATTTTTGAGAAAATGAGTAGAACCCGCTTGACTTGAAATATATGTGACGTAATTTACATTAAAAAATTCCATTCCATTTATGAGATATGCATGAAAATGTGTTTTCATATAATGACGTCATAGTGACGTCACGGTCGACTGATCACTATGATTTTACTTGCGCTGTCGTCTTTGCGACATGATACATATATGGTATAAGTTTGACATTGATAGGCAATGCACTTTCTGAGCTAACTCTTGCACAACTTTTGCGGAGAAATAAAGAAATAAAGAAAGAAGAATAAAGAATCAGTACAGATACAGAAGGTGATCCGAGAGGATACTCGGATCACCTAACTAGAGATTGTAATTTGTCATCACTGACAAATTAAGGTGATCCGATTTTTTTTTATCAATGATTCGAGTCCTGATCGCAATAGGCATGACCATACAAGTTTCATCTGTGTTTAGAGACATTGGCCGTGTGATGTTTGCATTCTCATTTAGCAAAGGGAGTCATATCTGCCATGTTAGGTACCAAATTCTGTATACACTATAACGAAGAAACAGCAACAAGTACATATGACCTTTGACCCACCCTTGCACTCCCAAGATTGCATCTGATGAAATAGTGGTTATTTTGTGAAATGATTCTCGCGACATCGTCTATACGTGTGAAAAATATGGGAAAGATAGGACAGGTATTCACTAAGATACAAGATGAAACATTTATGACCTTTGACCCTAATTTACATACCCAAGATGTTGTCCGATCTAGTAGTTGTTATTTTATGAAATAATGTACGAGCCATGAACTAAACATGTGCAAAATATGGGGGTGATAGGGCGTGATTTTCTTGAGTTATTGCAAAGAAAGTTGCAGAAAGAAAGAAATATCTCAATACATAGAAGATAAGCTTTAATTTCAACCAAGTTTTTTATCGTAATTCCGACATCGTATGAAAAAAACGAATGGCACATAACGATAGCGCAAAGTCTCAGCTACACAATATCAAAGTCTGGGAGAACTTCACCGAAGGGTAAGTGAGCTAATGCTCGATAAAGACAATCATGTCAATTTTCACATTTAAAAAACTTCCCTCCCATAGAGATAACACGTCATAACGAAGATACAAAAAGAAGTACATATGACCTTTGACCTGAATTTGCACAGACAAGATGGCATCTGAGTAAAAAGTGGTTATTTTGTGAAATGATCCTTGTAACATGGTCTTTGCGTGTGCAAAATATGGGAAAGATAGGACATGTATTCACTAAGATACAGGGTGAAACACTTATGACCTTTGACCCTAATTTACATACCCAAGATGGTGTCCGATCAAGTAGTTGTTATTTTATGAAATAATTCACGTGACATGAACTAAACATGTGCAAAATATGGAAGTGATAGAGTCCGTTTTTCTTGAGTTATTGCAAAGAAAGTTGCAGAAAGAAAGAAATATCTCAATACATCGAAGATAAGCCTGAATTTCAACCCAATTTTTTGACGTGATTCTGACATCGTATGAAAAAACAAAGGGCACACTTACGGTAACGTAAAGTCTCAGCTACAACATATTAAAATCTGGGAGAAATTTACCGAAGCTTAAGTGAGCTAGTGCTCGATAAAGATGGTCATGTCAATTTTCATTTCCAGAAAAACTGCACTCCCATAGAGATAACACGTAAACTGGTCAAATTTGACAAGATTAATTTCAATCCATTTTTACGAGGTGATACCGTTATCCAATCAAAATGTTGTTATTTTATGTTTGAAAGAACATTAAATAAGCTACATCATACTGAAATCTGGGTGAAAATTGACAAAGGACTAGTGAGATACGCTCGAATGAACTTGAAATTTGATGACGTCATTTTGAAAATTTCCTTTTTTTACTTTATTAAGAAATTTGATATCTTTTAATCATTTTGTCAGCATTGCCACCCCATGAAATGACATGTACAACTCATCAGCTTTCAAAATATGTACAGAAAATGGGGGGTCACCGTCCATCCTGACGAGTAAAATCGGATTTAAAATTGGCAGTTTTTTTGGCATAGTTGTACTGTATATCGCCATTGACGCGCGCGCGGAATTTCAACTTTGACGGGCCCGTATGACGTCATATTGAGTCGGATTGACTTGAAACTTGGTAGAAATATTCCTTGACATTTCAGGCAGCCGATAAATGTAAAAAAAACGGGAAATTTCTATTGCATATGAGCTGTGCGTGCGTATATGTGCGCGCGCGTACGCGTCCGTCGATTTTTTCTGAAATACTCCAAATGACCTGAAACGTGTGCAAAACAATTTTGAGCTCGATTGGAACATATTAAAATTTCAACGCGCGCGTACGCGCTCGTTTACCAGGGTCGTGATGAAATTTTATTAAATATATCGATAGAACTTGACTTGAACTATATTATATGTAAATGTCATTGAGAAATTCCATTTCATTAATGAGATACGAATGTGAACGTGATTTCAGATAATGACGTCATAGTGACGTCATGGTTGACTGATCACAAAGATACAATTGATCTGTCGTTGTTATGACGTGATACATATATGGTATAAGTTTAAAAGTCATAGGTGAATGACTTTTTGAGTTAATCGCTGCACAACATTTGAGGAGAAAGAAATAAAGAAGAAAGATTCAGTACAGATACAATAGGTGATCCGAGAGGATACTCGGATCACCTAAAAAGAAGAAGAAGAAGAAAGAATCCGTACAAAAACAGAAGGTGATCCGAGAGGATACTCGGATCACCTAACTAGACTCGGAATTTGTCAACACTGACAAATTAGGTGATCCGATCTCTTGGGAAATCAATGATTTGAGTCCTGATCCCAATAGGCATGACTATACAGGTTTCATCTGTGTTGAGAGGACATTGGCCATGTGATGTTTGGAGTCTCATTTAGAAAAGGGAGTCAGACCTGCCATCTTTGGTACCGAATTCCGTATGCACTAACGAAGATACAGAATGAAGTATATTTGACCTTTGACCCCATTTTGCACACCAAAGATGGCATCTGAGCAAAAAGTAATTATTTTGTGAAATGATTCTTGTAAAATGGTCCTTGCGTGTGCGTATGGGAAAGGTAGGACAAGTATTCACCAAGATACAGGATGAAACATTTATGACCTTTGACCCTAATTTACATACCCAAGATGGTGTCCGATCAAGTAGTTGTTATTTTATGAAATAATGTACGTGACATGAACTAAACATGTGCAAAATATGGGGGTAATAGAGGCTGTTTTTCTTGAGTTATTGCAAAGAAAGTTGCAGAAAGAAAGAAATATCTCAATACATCGAAGATAAGCTTTAATTTCAACCAAGTTTTTTTAGCATGATCCAGACATCGTATGAAAAATAAAAGGCATATTTCTGATAGCGCAAAGTCTCAGCTACAACATATTAAAATCTGGGAGAAATTCACAGAAGGGTAAGTGAGCTAGTGCTCGATAAAGACAATCATGTCAACTTTCACATCTAGAAAAATTCCCTCCAATAGAGATAACACGTCATAACGAAGATACAGAAAAAAGTACATATGACCTTTGACCCCACTTTGCACAGACAAGATGGCATCTGAGCAAAAAGTGGTTATTTTGTGAAATGATCCTTGTAACATGGTCTTTACGTGTGCAAAATATGGGAAAGAAAGGACATGTATTTATTAAGATACAGGATGAAATATTTATGACCTTTGACCTTGATTTACAAACCCAAGATGGTGTCCGACCAAGTAGTTGTTATTTTATCAAATATTGTACGTAACATGAACTAAACACGTGCAAAATATGGGGGTGATAGGGACTGTCTTTCCTGAGTTATTGCAAAGAAAGTTGCAGAAAGGAAGAAATATCTCAATACATCGAAGATAAGCTTTAATTTCAACCAAATTTTTTGACGTGATGAAGACGTCGTATGAAAAAACAAAGGGCACATTAACGATAGCCCAAAGTCTCAGCTACAACATACTAAAATCTGGGAGAAATTCACCGAAGCATAAGTGAGATAGTGCTCGATAAAGATAGTCATGTCAATTTTCATTTCCAGAAAAACTGCACTCCCATAGAGATAACACGTAAACTTGTCAAATTTGACAAGATTACTTTGAATCCATTTTTACGATGTGATGCCGTCATCCAATCAAAATGCTGTTATTATATTAATGAAAAAGCATTTAATAAGCTACAACATACTGAAATTTGTGTGAAAATTGGCAAAGGATAAGTGAGATACGCTCGAGTGAACTTGAAATTTGATGACGTCATTTTGAAAATTTACTTTTTTTACTTTATTAAGAAATTTGATATCTTTTAATCATTTTTTCAGTATCGCCAACCCATGAAATGATATGTACAACTCATCAGCTTTCAAAATATGTAAAGAAAATGGGGGGTCACCGTCCATCCTGACGAGTAAAATCGGATTTAAAATTGGCGGTTTTTTGGCATTGTTGCACTGTATATCGCCATTGACGCGCGCGCGGAATTTCAACTTTGACGGGCCCGTATGACGTCATATTGAGTCGGATTGACTTGAAACTTGGTAGAAACATTCCTTGACATTTCAGGCATCCGATCCGTGTGAAAAAATGGGAAATTTCTATTGCATATGAGCTGTGCGTGCGTATATGTGCGCGCGCGTACGCGTCCGTCCAATTTTTTCAATTTTTCAAAAAATGCTCCAAATGGTCTGAAACGTGTGCAAAAAAAAATTGAGCTCGATTTGAGCATACAAATATTTCAACGCGCGCGTACGCGCACTTTTCAATTATAAATGTGAATTTTGATAATATGAGTAGAATGCGCTTGACTTGAAATATATGTGACGTAAATTTCATTGAAAAATTCCATTCCAATAATGAGATATGAATGAAAATGTGTTTTCATATAATGACGTCATAGTGACGTCACGGTCGACTGATCACTATTATTTTACTTGCGCTGTCGTCTTTGCGACATGATGCATACATGGTATAAGTTTGACATTGAGAGGCAGTGCACTTTCTGAGCTAACCTCTGCACAAATTTTGTCCAGAAATAAAGAAGATTAAAAAGAAGAACAAAGAACTAGAGATTGTAATTTGTCATCACTGACAAATTAAGGTGATCCGATTTTTTTTTTATCAATGATTCGAGTCCTGATCGCAATAGGCATGACCATACAAGTTTCATCTGTGTTTAGAGACATTGGCCGTGTGATGTTTGCATTCTCATTTAGCAAAGGGAGTCATATCTGCCATGTTAGGTACCAAATTCTGTATACACTATAACGAAGAAACAGCAACAAGTACATGTGACCTTTGACCCACCTTTGCACTCCCAAGATTGCATCTGATGAAATAGTGGTTATTTTGTGAAATGATTCTCGCGACATCGTCTATACGTGTGAAAAATATGGGAAAGGTAGGACAGGTATTCACTAAGATACACGATGAAACATTTATGACCTTTGACCCTAATTTACCTACCCAAGATGTTGTCCGATCTAGTAGTTGTTATTTTATGAAATAATGTACGAGACATGAACTAAACATGTGCAAAATATGGGGGTGATAGGGCGTGTTTTTCTTGAGTTATTGCAAAGAAAGTTGCAGAAAGAAAGAAATATCTCAATACATAGAAGATAAGCTTTAATTTCAACCAAGTTTTTATCGTAATCCCGACATCGTATGAAAAAACGAAGTAAACAAAACGATAGCGCAAAGTCTCAGCTACAACATATTAAAATCTGGGAGAAATTCACCGAAGCATAAGTGAGCTAGTGCTCGATAAAGACAATCATGTCAATTTTCACATTAAAAAAAATTCCCTCCCATAGAGATAACACGTCATAACGAAGATACAAAAAGAAGTACATATGACCTTTGACCTCAATTTGTACAGACAAGATGGCATCTGAGTAAAAAGTAGTTATTATGTGAAATGATCCTTGTAACATGGTCTTTGCGTGTGCAAAATATGGGAAAGATAGGACATGTATTCACTAAGATACGGGGTGAAACACTTATGACCTTTGACCCTAATTTACATACCCAAGATGGTGTCCGATCAAGTAGTTGTTATTTTATGAAATAATCCACGTCACATGAACTAAACATGTGCAAAATATGGAAGTGATAGAGGCCGTTTTTCTTGAGTTATTGCAAAGAAAGTTGCAGAAAGAAAGAAATACTTCAATACATCGAAGATAAGCTTTAATTTCAACCAAGTGTTTTGACGTGATGCAGACATAGTATGAAAAAACGAAGGGCACACTTACGATAGCCCTACGTCTCAGCTACAACATATTAAAATCTTAGAGAGATTCACCGAAGCATAAGCGAGCTAGTGCTCGATAAAGATAGTCATGTCAATTTTCATTTCCATAAAAACTGCACTCCCATAGAGTTAACACGTAAACTGGTCAAATTTGACAAGATTACATTCAATCCATTTTTACGAGGTGATGCCGTCATCTAATCAAAATACTGTTAGTACGTTAATGAAAGAGCATTTAATAAGCTACAACATACTGAAATCTTGGTGAAAATTGACAAAGGATTAGTGAAATACGCTCGAATGAACTTGAAATTTGATGACGTCATTTTGAAAATTTACTTTTTTTACTTTATTAAGAAATTTCATATCTTTTAATCATTTTGTCAGCATTGCCACCCCATGAAATGACATGTACAACTCATCAGCTTTCAAAATATGTACAGAAAATGGGGGGTCACCGTCCATCCTGACGAGTAAAATCGGATTTAAAATTGGCAGTTTTTTGGCATAGTTGCACTGTATATCGCCATTGACGCGCGCGCGGAATTTCAACTTTGACGGGCCCGTATGACGTCATATTGAGTCGGATCGACTTGAAACTTGGTAGAAATATTCCTTGACATTTCAGTCATCCGATAAGTGTAAAAAAACGGGAAATTTCTATTGCATATGAGCTGTGCGTGCGTATATGTGCGCGCGCGTACGCGTCCGTCCAATTTTTTCAATTTTTCAAAAAATGCTCCAAATGATCTGAAACGTGTGCAAAAAAAATTTGAGCTCGATTGGAGCATGTCAACATTTTAACGTGCGCGTACGCGCACGGTTTAAGTGTAAACTGAAATTTGAGAAAATGTGTAGAGTGCGCTTGATTTGAACTATGTGTGACGTAAATTTCATAGAAAAATTCCATTCCATTAATGAGATATTAATGAAAATGTGCTTTCATATAATGACGTCATAGTGACGTCACGGTCCATTGATCACAATGATTTTACAAAATCTGTCGTCTTTGTGACATGATACATATATGGTATAATTTTGAAATTGATAGGCAGAGGACTTTCTGAGTTAATCTCTGCACAACTTTTGTCCAGAAATAAAGAATCAGTACAGATACAGAAGGTGATCCGAAGGATACTCGGATCACCTAACTAGAGATTGTAATTTGTCATCACTGACAAATTAAGGTGATCCGATTTCTTTTTTAATCAATGATTCGAATCGTGATAGTGCAAAGTCTCAGCTACAACATAGTAAAATCTGAGAGAAATTCACCGAAGCATAAGTAAGATAGTGGTCGATAAAGAGAGTCATGTCAATTTTCACATCTAAAAAAATTCCATCCCATAGAGATAACACGTCATAGGGAAAATAGAAAAAGAAGTACATATGACCTTTGACCCCACTTTGCACAGACAAGATGGCATCTGAGCAAAAAGTGGTTATTTTATGAAATGATCCCTGTAACATGGTCTTTACGTGTGCAAAATATGGGAAAGATAGGACATGTATTCACCAAGATACAGGATGATACATTCATGACCTTTGACCCTAATTTACATACCCAAGATGACGTCTGATCAAGTAGCTGTTATTTTATGAAATAATGTACGTGACATGAACTAAACATGTGCAAAATATGGGGGTGATAAGGCCTGTTTTTCTTGAGTTATTGTAAAGAAAGTTGCAGAAAGAAAGAAGTATCTCAATACATCGAAGATAAGCTTTGATTTCAACCACGTTTTTTGACGTGATCCCGACATCGTATGAAAAATGGAGGGCACACTTTCGATAGCCCAAAGTCTCAGCTACAACATATTAAAATCTGGGAGAAATTCACCGAAGCATAAGTGAGCTAGTGCCCGATAAAGACAATCATGTCAATTTTCACATCTACAAAAATTCCCTCCCATAGAGATAACACGTCATTACGGAGATAAAGAAAGAAGTACATATGACCTTTGACCCCACTTTGCACAGCCAAGATGGCATCTGAGCAAAAAGTGGTTATTTTGTGAAATGATCCTTGTAACATGGTCTTTACGTGTGCAAAATATGGAAAAGATAAGACATGTATTCACCAAGATACAAGATGATACATTTATGACCTTTGACCCTAATTTACATACCCAAGATGACGTCTGATCAAGTAGTTGTTATTTTATGAAATAATGTACGTGACATGAACTAAACATGTGCAAAATATGGGGATGATAGGGGGTGTTTTTCTTGAGTTATTGCAGAGAAAGTTGCAGAAATAAAGAAATATCTCAATACATCGAAGATAAGTTTGATTTCAACCAAGTTTTTTGACGTGATCTCGGCGTCGTATGAAAAAATAGAGAGAAACGTGACGACAGCTCAAAGTCTCAGCTACAACATACTAAAATCTGGGAGAAATTCACCGAAGAGTAAGTGAGCTAGTGCTCGATAAAGGCCGTCATGTCAATTTTCATTTCCAGAAAAATTCCCTCCCATAGAGATAACACGTAAACTGGTTAAATTTGACAAGGTTACATTATATCCATTTTCACGAGGTGAAGACATCATCCGATTAAAACTTTGACTAACAAAACTTAAAGAGTATTAAATTGGCTACAACATACTAAAATCTGGAAGAAATTCACCGAAGGGTAAGTGAGCTAGTCGTCGATAAAGACAATCATGTCAATTTTCACATCTAGAAAAATTCCCTCCCATAGAGATAACACGTCATAACGAAGATACAGGAAGAAGTACATATCACCTTTGACCCCACTTTGCACAGACAAGATGGCATCTGAGCAAAAAGTGGTTATTTTTTGAAATGATCCGTGTAACATGGTCTTTACGTGTGCAAAATATGGTAAAGATAGGACATGTATTCACCAAGATACCGGATAAAACATTTATGACCTTTGACCCTAATTTACATACCCAAGATGAGTCTGATCAAGTAGTTGTTATTTTGTGAAATAATGTACGTGACGTGAACTAAACATGTGCAAAATATGGTGGTGATAGCGTATGTTTTTCTTGAGTTATTGCAAAGAAAGTTGCAGAAACAAAGACATATTTCAATACATCGAAATTAAGCTTTAATTTCAACCAAGTTTTTGGACGTAATGCCGACTCCGTATGAAAAAACAAAGGGCACACTCACGATAGCCCAAAGTCTCAGCTACAACATACTAAAATATGGGAGAAATTCACCGAAGCATAAGTGAGCTAATGCTCGATAAAGATAGTCACGTCAGTTTTCATTTCCAGAAAAATTGCACTCCCATAGAGATAACACGTAAACTGGTCAAATTTGACAATGTTACTTTTAATCCCTTTTTACGAGGTGATGCCATCATCCAATCAAAATGCTGTTATTATATGAATGAAAGACCATTTAATAAGCTACAACATATTGAAATTTGGATGAAAATCAACAAAAAAATAGTGAGATATGCTTGAGTGAACTTAAAATTCGATGACGTCATTTTGAAAATTTACTTTTTTTACTTTATTAAGAAATTTGATATCTTTTCATCATTTTTTCAACATCGCCAACCCATGAAATGACATGTACAACTCATCAGCTTTCAAAATGTGTAAAGAAAATGGGGGGTCACCGTCCATCCTGACGAGTAAAATCGGATTTAAAATTGGCCGTTTTTTGGCATAGTTGCACTGTATATCGCCATTGACGCGCGCGCGGAATTTCAACTTTGACGGGCCCGTATGACGTCATACTGAGTCGGATTGACTTGAAACTTGGTAGAGATATTCCTTGACATTTCAGGCATCCGATAAATGTGAAAAAACGGGAAATTTCTATTGCGTATGAGCTGTGCGTGCGTATATGTGCGCGCGCGTACGCGTCCGTCCGATTTTTTCAATTTTTCAAAAAATGCTCCAAATGGTCTGAAACGTATGCAAAAAAATTTTGAGCTCGATTTGAGTATACAAATATTTCAACGCGCGCGTACGCGCACGTTCTAAGAGTACAGATGACTTTTGAGAACATGAGTAGAATCAACTTGATTCGAAGTATATGTGAGGTAAAGTTCATGGAAAAATTCCATTCCATTAATGAGATATGAATGAGAATGTGTTTTCATATAATGACGTCATAGTGACGTCACGGTCGACTGATCACTTTGATTTTATTAGATCTGTCGTCTTTGGGACATGATACATGAATGATATAATTTTGACATTGATAGGATGAGGACTTTCTGAGCTAACCTCTACACAACATTTGAGGAGAAAGAACTTTTTTGTGACAACGGGAAGTTTAACACTAGAACCGGAATTTGTCAACACTGACAAATTAGGTGATCCGATCTCTTCGAAAATCAATGATTTGAGTCCTGATCCAAATGTTCATGGCCATACAGGTTTCATCTGTGTTGACGGGACATTGGCCGTGTGATGTTTGGATTCTCTTTTAGAAAAGGGAGTGAGACCTGCCATCTTTGGTACCGAATTCCGTATACACTAACGGAAATACAGAATGAAGTATATTTGACCTTTGACCTAACTTTGCACACCCAAGATGGCGTCTAAGCAAAAAGTGATGATTTTATGAAATGATTCTTGTAACATGGTCTTTGCGTGTGCAAAATATGGGAAAGATAGGACATGTATTCACCAAGATACAGGATGAAACATTTATGACCTTTGACCCTAATTTACATACCCAAGATGGTGTCCGATCAAGTAGTTGTTATTTTATGAAATAATGTACGTGACATGTACTAAACATGTGCAAAATATGGGATTGATAGCCGTTGTTGTTGTTCATCTATTGCACAGAAAGTAGTAGAAAGAAAGAAAAATAAAGAAAAACTATGTTATTTTATAGAAATTTCAAGGAGAAGCATAAAAAAATCAGGAAAGGATAAAGTAAGGAAAGGGAGATTAAGATTAACTAAAGAAAAAGAAGGAAAAAAGTGTTTAAAAAATTTTAAAAAAATATTGGCAGGGGTGAGCCTCGAACCAGGGACCTTAGGGTTACGAGTCGGATGCGCTACGCAATGACCTATTTCATTCTCCATAGGCCCTGTGTATTAAGCAAAATGACGCTGCATCAAAGCCTCGTGCCATTTTCAACCAAGTTTTTCGACGTGATGCCGACATCGTATGAAAAAATGGAGGGCACACTTACGATAGCCCGAAGTCTCAGCTACAACATACTAAAATATGGGAGAAATTCACCGAAGCATAAGTGAGCTAGTGGTCGATAAAGTAGTCATGTCAGTTTTCATTTCCAGAAAAACTGCACTCCCATAGAGATAACACGTAAACTGGTCAAATTTGATAATGTTACTTTCAATCCATTTTTACGAGGTGATGCCGTCATCCAATCAAAATGTTGTTATTATATGACTGAAAGACCATGCAATAAGCTACAACATATTGAATTTTGGACGAAAATCAACAAAAGAATAAGTGAGATACGCTTGAATGAACTTAAAATTTGATGACGTCATTTTGAAAATTTACTTTTTTTACTTTATTAAGAAATTTGATATCTTTTAATCATTTTTCCAGCATCGCCAACCCATGAAATGACATTTACAACTCATCAGCTTTCAGAATATGTAAAGAAAATGGGGGGTCACCGTCCATCCTGGCGAGTAAAATCGGATTCAAAATTGGCGGTTTTTTGGCATAGTTGCACTGTATATCGCCATTGCCGCGCGCGCGGAATTTCAACTTTGACGTTCCCGTGTGACGTCATAATGAGTCGGATTGACTTGAAACTTGGTAGAAATATTCCTTGACAATTCAGGCATCCGATCAGTGTAAAAAAACGGGAAATTTCTATTGCATATGAGCTGTGCGTGCGTATATGTGCGCGCGCGTACGCGTCCGTCCGATTTTTTCAATTTTTCAAAAAATGCTCCAAATGGTCTGAAACGTGTGCAAAAAAAATTTGAGCTCGATTTGAGCATACAAATATTTCAACGCGCGCGTACGCGCATTTTTTAAGGGAAAATATGGATTCTGAAAATATGAGTAGAATGCGCATAATTTGAAATATATGTGACGTAAATTTCATTGAAAAATTCCATTCCATTAATGACATATGATTGAGAATGTGTTTTCATATAATGACGTCATAGTGACGTCACGGTCGACTGATCACTTTGATTTTAGTTCGATTGCCGTCTTTGGGACATGATACATATATGGTATGATTTTGACATTGATAAGAAGAGGACTTTCTGAGCTAATCCATACACAACTTTTGAGGAGAAAGAAGAAAAAGAAGAAGAAAGAATCAGTACAGATACAGAAGGTGATCCGAGAGGATACTCGGATCACCTAACTAGACTTGGAATTTGTCAAGACTGACAAATTAGGTGATCCGATTTGTTTTAATCGATGATTCGAGTCCTGATCGCAATAGGCATGACCATATAGGTTTCATCTGTGTTTAGAGACATTGGCCGTGTGATGTTTGGATTCCCATTTAGAAAAGAGAGTCAGGTCTGCCATCTTTGGTACCAAATTCGGTATACACTATAACGAAGATACAGAATGAAGTATATTTGACCATTGACCCAACTTTGCACAGCCAAGATGGCATCTGAGCAAAAAGTGGTTATTTTGTGAAATGATTCTTGTAACATGGTCTTTGCGTGTGGAAAATATGGGAAAGATAGGACATGTATTCACCAAGAGACAGGTTGAAACATTTATGACCTTTGACCCTAATTTACATACCCAAGATGGTGTCTGATCAAGTAGTTGTTATTTTATGAAATAATGTACGTGACATGAACTAAACATGTGCAAAATATGGGCGTGATAGGGGCTGGTTTTCTTGACTTATTGCAAAAAAAGTTGCAGAAAGAAAGAAATATCTCAATACATCGAAGATAAGGATAATTTCAACCAAGTTTTTTGACGTGATATCGGCGCCGTATGAAAAAATGGAGGGTATAGTCACGATAGCCCAAAGTCTGAGCTACAACATATTAAAATCTGGGAGAAATTCACAGAAGAGTAAGTGAGCTAGTGTTCGATAAAGACCGTCATGTCAATTTTCATTTCCAGAAAAATTCCCTCCCATAGAGATAACACGTAAACTGGTTAAATTTGACAAGGTTACATTATATCCATTTTCACGTGGTGAAGACATCATCCGATTAAAACTTTCATTAACAAAACTTAAAGAGTATTACATTGGCTACAACATACTAAAATCTGGAAGAAATTCACCGAAGGGTAATTGAGCTACTCGTCGATAAAGACAATCATGTCAATTTTCACATCTAGAAAAATTCCCTCCCATAGAGATAACACGTCATAATGAAGATAAAGAAAGAAGTACATATGACCTTTGACCCAACTTTGCACAGACAAGATGACGTCTGAGCAAAAAGTGGTTATTTTGTGAAATGATTCTTGTAACATGGTCTTTACGTATGCAAAATATGGGAAAGAGAAGACATGTATTCACCAAGATACAGGATGAAACATTTTTGACCTTTGACCCTAATTTACATACCCAAGAAGGTGCCCGATCAAGTAGTTGTTATTTTATGAAATAATGTACGTGACATAAACTAAACATGTGCACAATATTGGGCTGATAGAGCTTGTTTTTCTTGAGTTATTGCAAAGAAAGTTGCAGAAAGAAAGGAATATGAAAATACATGGAAGATAAGCTTTAATTTCAACCAAGTTTTTGGGCATGATGCCCACTCCGTATGAAAAAACGAAGGGCACACTAACGATAGCCCAAAGTCTCAGCTACAACATACTAAAATATGGGAGAAATTCACCGAAGCATAAGTGAGCTAGTGCTCGATAAAGATAGTCATGTCAGTTTTCATTTCCAGAAAAACTGCACTCCCATAGAGATAACACGTAAACTGGTCAAATTTAACAATGTTACTTTTGATCCCTTTTTACGAGGTGATGCCGTCATCCAATCAAATTGTTGTTATTATATATCTGAAAGACCATTTAATAAGCTAGAACATATTGAAATTTGGACGAAAATCAATTAAAGAATAAGTGAGATATGCTTGAATGAACTTGAAATTTGATGACGTCATTTTGAAAATTTACTTTTTTAACTTTATTAAGAAATTTGATATATTTTAATCATTTTTCAAGCATTGCCAACCCATGAAATGACATGTACAACTCATCAGCTTTCAGAATATGTAAAGAAAGTGGGGGGTCACCGTCCATCCTGACGAGTAAAATCGGATTTAAAATTGGCAGTTTTTTGGCATTGTTGTACTGTATATCGCCATTGACGCGCGCGCGGAATTTCAACTTTGACGGACCCGTAAGACGTCATTTTGAGTGGGATTGACTTGAAACTTGGTAGAAATATTCCTTGACATTTCAGACATCCGATCAAAGTGAAAAAACGGGAAATTTTCATTGCATATGAGCTGTGCGTGCGTATATGTGCGCGCGCGTACGCGTCCGTCCGATTTTTTCAATTTTTCAAAAAATGCTCCAAATGGTCTGAAACGTGTGCAAAAAAATTTTGAGCTCGATTTGAGCATACAAATATTTCAACGCGCGCGTACGCGCACGTTTTAAGGGAAAATATGAATTCTGAAAATATGAGTAGAATGCGCATAATTTGAAATATATGTGACGTAAATTTCATCGAAAAATTCCATTCCATTAGTGACATATGTTTGAAAATGTGTCTTTATATAATGACGTCATAGTGACGTCACGGTCGACTGATCACTGTGATTTTATTAGATCTGTCGTCTTTGGGACATGATACATATACGGTATGATTTTGACATTGATAGGATGAGAACTTTCTGAGCTAACCTCTACACAACATTTGAGGAGAAAAAACTTTTTTGTGACAACGGGAAGTTTAACACTAGACTCGGAATTTGTCAAGACTGACAAATTAGGTGATCCGATTTTTTTTTTTAATCAATGATTCGAGTCCTGATCGCAATAGGCATGACCATATAGGTTTCATCTGTGTTTAGAGACATTGGCCGTGTGATATTTGGATTCTCATTTACAAAAGAGAGTCAGGTCTACCATCTTTGGTACCAAATTCGGTATAAACCAGGGAGGTACCTCCCTGGTATAAACTATAACGAAGATACAGAATGAAGTACATTTGACCATTGACCCAACTTTGCACAGCCAAGATGGCATCTGAGCAAAAAGTGGTTATTTTGTAAAATGATTCTTGTAACATGGTCTTTGCGTGTGCAAAATATTGGAAAGATAGGACATGTATTCACCAAGATACAGGTTGAAACATTTATGACCTTTGACCCTAATTTTCATACCAGAGATGGTGTCTGATCAAGTAGTTGTTATTTTATGAAATAATGTACGTGACATAAACTAAACATGTGCAAAATATGGGGGTGATAGGGGCTGTTTTTCTAGAGTTATTGCAAAGAAAGTTGCAGAAAGAAAGAAATATCTCAATACATCGAAGATAAGTTTGATTTCAACCAAGTTTTTTGACGTGATCTCGGCGTCGTATGAAAAGATGGAGCGAATACCGACGATAGCCCAAAGTCTCAGCTACAACATATTAAAATCTGGGAGAAATTCACCGAGGAGTAAGTGAGCTAGTGCTCGATAAAGACCGTCATGTCAATTTTCATTTCCAGAAAAATTCCCTCCCATAGAGATAACACGTAAACTGGTTAAATTTGACAAGGTTACATTATATCCATTTTCACGAGGTGAAGACATCATCCGATTAAAATTTTGATGAACAAAACTTAAAGAGTATTAAATTGGCTACAACATACTAAAATCTGGAAGAAATTCACCGAAGGGTAAGTGAGCTAGTCGTCGATAAAGACAATCATGTCAATTTTCACATCTAGAAAAATTCCCTCCCATACAGATAACACGTCATAACGAAGATACAGGAAGAAGTACATATGACCTTTGACCCCACTTTGCACAGCCAAGATGGCATCTGAGCAAAAAGTGGTTATTTTGTGAAATGATCCTTGTAACATGGTCTTTACGTGTGCAAAATATGGTAAAGATAGGACATGTATTCACCAAGATACAGGATAAAACATTTATGACCTTTGACCCTAATTTACATACCCAAGATGGTGTCCGATCAAGAAGTTGTTATTTTATGAAATAATGTACGTGACATGAACTAAACATGTGCAAAATATGGGATTGATAACCATTGTTGTTCTTCATCTATTGCACAGAATGTAGTAGAAAGAAAGAAAAATAAAGAAAAAATTATGTTATTTTATAGAAATTTGAAGGAGAAGCATTAAAAAATCAGAAAAAGATAAAGTTAGGAAGGGAGATTAAGACTAAATAAAGAAAAAGAAGAAAAAAGAGTTTGGAAAAAAAAATAAAAAAATATTGGCAAGGGTGAGGCTCGAACCAGGGACCTTAGGATTACGAGTCGGATGCGCTATGCAATGACCTATTTCATGCTCCATAGGCCCTGTGTATTAAGCAAAATGACGCTGCATCGAAGCCACGTGCCATTTTCAACCAAGTTTTTCGACGTGATGCCGGCCTCGTATGAAAAAATGGAGGGCACACTAACGATAGCCCAAAGTCTCAGCTACAACATACTAAAATCTGGGAAAAATTCACCGAAGCATAAGTGAGCTAATGCTCGAAAAAGATAGTCATGTCAATTTTCACTGCCAGAAAAACTGCTCTCCCATAGAGATAACACGTAAACTGGTCAAATTTGACAAGATTACTTTTAATCCATTTTTACGAGGTGATGCCGCCATCCAATCAAAATGTTGTTATTACATTAATGAAAGAACATTTAATAAGCTACAACATACTGAAATCTGAGTGAAAATTGGCAGAGGATAAGTGAGATACGCCCAAGTAAACTTGAAAATTGATGACGTCATTTTGAAAATTTACTTTTTTTACTTTATTAAGAAATTTGATATCTTTTAATCACTTTTTCAGTATCGCCAACCCATAAACTGACATGTACAACTCATCAGCTTTCAGAATATGTAAAGAAAATGGGGGGTCACCGTCCATCCTGACGAGTAAAATCGGATTTAAAATTGGCGGTTTTTGGGCATTGTTGTACTGTATATCGCCATTGACGCGCGCGCGGAATTTCAACTTTGACAGTCCCGTATGACGTCATATTGAGTCGGATTGACTTGAAACTTGCTAGAAATGTTCCTTGACTTTTCAGACATCCGATAAATGTAAAAAATCGGGAAATTTCTGTTGCATATGAGCTGTACGTGCGTATATGTGCGCGCGCGTACGCGTCCGTCCAATTTTTTCAATTTTTCAAAAAATGCTGCAAATGGTCTGAAACGTGTGCAAAAAAAATTTGAGCTCGATTTGCGCATACAAATATTTCAACGCGCGCGTACGCGCACGTTTTAAGAGAAAATATGAATTTTGAGAATATGAGTAGAATGCGCATAACTTGAAATATATGTGACGTAAATTTCATTGAAAAACTCTATTCCATTAGTGAGATATGATTGAGAATGTGTTTTCATATAATGACGTCACAGTGACGTCACGGTCGACTGATCACTATTATACATTAGATCTGTCGTCTTTGGGACATGATACATATATGGTATAATTTTGAAATTGATAGGAAGAGGACTTTCTGAGCTAACCTCTACACAAATTTTGTCCAGAAATAAAGAAGAAGAAGAACCAACAAAGAATCCGTACAGATACAGAAGGTGATCCGAGAGGATTCTCGGATCACCTAACTAGACTTGAAATTTGTCAAGACTGACAAATTAGGTGATCCGATCTCTTCGGAAATCAATGATTTTAGTCCCGATCCCAATAGGTATGACCAAACAGGTTTCATCTGTGTTAATAAGGACATTGACCGTGTGATGTTTAGATTCTCATTTAGAAAAGGGAGTCAGACCTGCCATCTATGGTACACAATTCCGTATACACTAAGATACAGAATGAAGTCTATTTGATCTTTGACCCCACTTTGCACAGACAAGATGGCATCTGAACAAAACGTGGTTATTTTGTGAAATGATCCCTGTAATATGGTCTTTACGTGTGCAAAATATGGGAATGATAGGACATGCATTCACCAAGATACAGGATAAAACATTTATGAGCTTTGACCCTAATTTATATACCCAAGATGGCGTCTAATCAAGTAGTTGTTATTTTATGAAATAATGTATGTGACATGATCTAAACATGTGCAAAATATGGGGGTGATTGGGTCTGTTTTTCTTGAGTTATTGCAAAGAAAGTTGCAGAAAGAAAGAAATATCTCAATACATCGAAGATAAGCTTTAATTTCAACCAAGTTTTTTGACGTGATCCCGAAACTGTATGAAGAAACAAAGGGCACATTTACGATAGCCCAAAGTCTCAGCTACAACATATTAAAATCTGGGAGAAATTCACCAAAGGGTAAGTGAGTTAGTGCTCGATAAAGTTAGTCATGTCAATTTCCATTTCCAGAAAAACTACACTCCCATAGAGATAACACGTAAACTGGCCAGATTTGACAACGTTACACTGAATTCATTTTTACGATGTGATGCCGTCATCTAATCAAAATTTTGTAAATATAATTTGGAAAGAGCATTTAATAAGCTACAACATACTGAAATTTGAGTCAAAATTGGCAAAGGATTAGTGAAATACGCTCGAGTGACCTTGAAATTTGATGACGTCATTTTGAAAATTAACTCTCTTTATTTTATCAAGAAATTTGATATCTTTTAATCATTTTTTCAGCATCGCCACCCCATGAAATGACATGTACAACTCATCAGCTTTCAGAATATGTAAAGAAAATGGGGGGTCACCGTCCATCCTGACGAGTAAAATCGGATTTAAAATTGGCGGTTTTTTGGCATAGTTGCACTGTATATCGCCATTGACGCGCGCGCGGAATTTCAACTTTGACGGACCCTTATGACGTCATATTGAGTTGGATTGACTTGAAACTTGGTAGAAATATTCCTTGACATTTCAGACATCCGATCCAAGTGAAAAAACGGGAAATTTCTATTGCATATGAGCTGTGCATGCGTGTATGTGCGCGCGCGTACGCGTCCGTCCAATTTTTTCAATTTTTCAAAAAATGCCCCAATTGGTCTGAAACGTATGCAAAAAAATTTTGAGCTCGATTGGAGCATACAAATATTTCAACGCGCGCGTACGTGCGCGTCTTAAGCGTTAATATGAATTTTGAGAATATGAGTAGAATGCGCTTGACTTGAAATATATGTGACGTGAATTTCATTGAAAAATTCCATTCCATTAATGAGATATGAATGAGAATGTGTTTTCATATAATGACGTCATAGTAACGTCACGGTTGACTGATCACTATGATTTTATTAGATCTGTCGTCTTTGGGACATGATACATATATAGTATAATTTTGACAATGATAGGATGAGGACTTTCTGAGCTAACCTCTACACAACATTTGAGGAGAAAGAACTTTTTTGTGACAACGGGAAGTTTAACACTAGAGATTGTAATTTGTCATCACTGACAAATTAAGGTGATCCGATATTTTTTGTAATCAATGATTCGAGTCCTGATCGTAATAGGCATGACAATACAGGTTTCATCTGTGTTTAGATACATTGGCCGTGTGAGGTTTGGATTCTCATTTAGAAAACGGAGTCATATCTGCCATCTTTGGAACCAAATTCTGTATACACTGAATAACGAAGATACAGCAACGAATATATATGACCTTTGACCCACCTTTACACTCCCAAGATATCTGAAGAAAAAGAGGTTATTTTGTGAAATGATTCTCGCGACATCGTCTATATACGTGTGCAAAATATGGCAAAGATAGGACAGGTATTCACCAAGATACAAAATGCAACATTTATGACCTTTGACCCTTATTTACATTCCCAAGATATTGTCCAATCAAGTAGTTGTTATTTTATGAAATAATGTACGTGACATGAACTAAACATGTGCAAAATATGGGGCTGATAGGGCGTGTTTTTCTTGAGTTATTGCCAAGAAAGTTGCAGAAAAAATAAATATCTCAACATATAGGATATAACCTTTAATTTCAACCAAGGTTTTATCGTGATCCCGACATCGTATGAATAACAAAGGGCAATTTAACAATGGCGCAAAGTCTCAGCTACAACATATCAAAATCTGGGAGAAATTCACTGAAGGGTAAGTGAGGTAGTGCTCGATAAAGACAATCATGTCAATTTTCACATTAAAAAAAATCCCTCCCATAGAGATAACACGTCATAACGAAGATACAAAAAGAAGTACATATGACCTTTGACCTCAATTTGCACAGACAAGATGGCATCTGAGTAAAAAGTAGTTATTTTGTGAAATGATACTTGTAACATGGTCTTTGCGTGTGCAAAATATGGGAAAGATAGGACTTGTATTCACTAAGATACAGGATGAAACACTTGTGACCTTTGACCCTAAATTACATACCCAAGATGGTGTCCGATCAAGTAGTTGTTATTTTATGAAATAATGTACGTGACATGAACTAAACATGTGCAAAATATGGAAGAGATAGAGGCCGTCTTTCTTGAGTTATTGCAAAGAAAATTGCAGAAAGAAAGAAATATCTCAATACATCGAAGATAGGCCTGAATTTCAACCAAAATATTTGACGTGATCCCAACATCGTATGAAAAAACGAAGGGCACACTTACGGTAGCGCAAAGTCTCAGCTAGAACATATTAAAATCTGGGAGAAATTTACCGAAGGGTAAGTGAGCTAGTGCTCGATAAAGATAGTCATGTCAATTTTCATTTCCAGAAAAACTGCACTCCCATAGAGATAACACGTAAACTGGTCAAATTTGACAAGATTACTTTCAATCCATTTTTACGAGGTGATACCGTTATCTAATCAAAATATTGTAATTTTATGCTTGAAAGAACATTAAATAAGCTACAACATACTGAAATCTGGGTGAAAATTGACAAAGGACTAGTGAGATACGCTTGAGTGAACTTGAAATTTGATGACGTCATTTTGAAAATTTACTTTTTTTACTTTATTAAGAAATTTGATATCTTTTAATCAATTTGTCAGCATTGCCACCCCATGAAATGACATGTACAACTCATCAGCTTTCAAAATATGTAAAGAAAATGGGGGGTCACCGTCCATCCTGACGAGTAAAATCGGATTTAAAATTGGCAGTTTTTTGGCATAGTTGCACTGTATATCGCCATTGACGCGCGCGCGGAATTTCAACTTTGACGGGCCCGTATGACGTCATATTGAGTTGGATTGACTTGAAACTTGGTAGAAATATTCCTTGACATTTTAGACATGCGATCAAAGTGAAAAAACTGGAAATTTCAATTTCATATGAGCTGTGCGTGCGTATATGTGTGCGCGCGTACGCGTCCGTCCGATTTTTTCAATTTTTCAAAAAATGCTCTAAATGGTCTGAAACGTGTGCAAAAAAATTTTGAGCTCGATCTGAGCATATAAATATTTCAACGCGCGCGTACGCGCGCGTTTTGGAATAAAAAAGAATTATGAGAATATGATTAAAATTCACTTGACTTGAAATATATGTGACGTAAATTTCATTGAAATATTCCATTCCATTAATGAGATATGCATGAAAATGTGTTTTCATATAATGACGTCATAGTGACGTCACGGTCAACTGATCACTATGATTTTACTTGCGCTGTCGTCTTTGCGACATGATACATACATGGTATAAGTTTGACATCCATAGGTAATGCACTTTCTGAGCTAACCTCTGCACAATTTTTGAGGAGAAAGAAATAAAGATTCCGTACAGAAACAATAGGTGATCCGAGAGGATACTCGGATCACCTAACAAAGAATCCGTACAGATACAGAAGGTGATCCGAGAGGATACTCGGATCACCTAAAAAGGGAGTCGGGTTTGCCATCTTTGGTACCATATTCCGTATACACTATAACGAAGATACAGAATAAAGTATATTTGACCATTGACCCCACTTTGCACAGCCAAGATGGCATCTGAGAAAGAAATGGTTATTTTGTGAAATGATCCTGGTAACGTGATCTTTATGTGTGCAATATATTGGAAAGATAGGACATGTATTCACCAAGATACAGGATAAAACATTTATGACCTTTGACCCTAATTTACATACCCAAGATGGTGTCCGATCAAGAAGTTGTTATTTGATGAAATGATGTACGTGACATGAACTAAACATGTGCAAAATATGGGATTGATAACCATTGTTGTTGTTCATCTATTGCACAGAAAGTAGTAGAAAGAAAGAAAAATAAAGAAAAAATTATGTTATTTTATAGCAATTTGAAGGAGAAGCATTAAAAAATCAGAAAAAGATAAAGTTCGGAAGGGAGATTAAGACTAAATAAAGAAAAAGAAGAAAAAAAGAGTTTGAAAAAAATCTAAAAAATATTGGCAGGGGTGAGGCTCGAACCAGGGACCTTAGGATTACGAGTCGGATGCGCTATGCAATGACCTATTTCATGCTCCATAGGCCCTGTGTATTAAGCAAAATGACGCTGCATCGAAGCCACGTGCCATTTTCAACCAAGTTTTTTGACGTGATGCCGACGTCGTATGAAAAAATGGAGGACACACTTACGATAGCCCAAAGTCTCAGCTACAACATACTAAAATCTGGGAAAAATTCACCGAAGCATAAGTGAGCTAATGCTCGAAAAAGATAGTCATGTCAATTTTCACTGCCAGAAACACTGCTCTCCCATAGAGATAACACGTAAACTGGTCAAATTTGACAAGATTACTTTCAATCCATTTTTACGAGGTGATGCCGTCATCCAATCAAAATGTTGTAATTACATTAATGAAAGAACATTTAATAAGCTACAACATACTGAATTTTGGGTGAAAATTGGCAAAGGATAAGTGAGACGTCATTTTGAAAATTTACTTTTTTTACTTTATTAAGAAATTTGATATCTTTTAATCACTTTTTCAGTATCGTCAACCCATAAACTGACATGTACAACTCATCAGCTTTCAGAATATGTAAAGAAAATGGGGGGTCACCGTCCATCCTGACGAGTAAAATCGGATTTAAAATTGGCGGTTTTGGGGCATTGTTGTACTGTATATCGCCATTGACGCGCGCGCGGAATTTCAACTTTGACGGTCCCGTATGACGTCATATTGAGTCGGATTGACTTGAAACTAGGTAGAAATATTCCTTGACATTTCAGACATCCGATAAATGTAAAAAAACGGGAAATTTCTGTTGCATATGAGCTGTACGTGCGTATATGTGCGCGCGCGTACGCGTCCGTCCAATTTTTTCAATTTTTCAAAAAATGCTCCAAATGGTCTGAAACGTATGCAAAAAAATTTTGAGCTCGATTTGAGCATACAAATATTTCAACGCGCGCGTACGCGCACGTCTTAAGAGAAAATATGAATTTTGAGAATATGAGTAAAATCCGCATAACTTGAAATATATGTGACGTAAATTTCATTGAAAAACTTCATGCCATTAATGAGATATGATTGAGAATGTGTTTTCATATAATGACGTCATATTGACGTCACGGTTGACTGATCACTATGATACATTAGATTTGTCGTCTTTGGGACATGATACATATATGGTATGAGTTTGAAGTTGATACTCTGAGTACTTTCTGAGTACGTAGATACACAACTTTTGTCCAGAAATAAAGAAAGAAGAACAAAGAATCCGTACAGATACAGAAGGTGATCCGAGAGGATACTCGGATCACCTAACAAAGAATCCGTACAGATACAGAAGGTGATCCGAGAGGATACTCGGATCACCTAATGAAGCTAAGCTTTGATTACTTAAGCCGAGTTTTTCGACGTGCTTTTGACGTCGTATGAAAAAACGGAGGACACATTACGATAGCGCAAAGTCTCAGCTACAACATATTAAAATCTGGGAGAAATTCATCGAAGGGTGAGTGAGCTAGTGCTCGATAAAGACAATCATGTCAATTTTCACATCTAGAAAAAATCCCTCCCATAGAGATAACACGTCATAATGACGATAAAGAAAGAAGTACATATGACCTTTGACCCCACTTTGCAAAGACAAGATGTCATCTGAGCAAAAAGTGGTTATTTTGTGATATGATCCTTGTCACATGGTCTTTACGTGTGCAAAATATGGGAAAGATAGGAGATGTATTCACCAAGATACAGGATGAAACATTTATGACCTTTGACCCTACTTTACATAACCAAGATGGTATCTGATCAAGTAGTTGTTATTTTATGAAATAATGAACGTGACATGAACTAAGCATGTACAAAATATGGTGTTGATAGGGTATGTTTTTCTTGAGTTATTGCAAAGAAAGTTGCAGAAAGAAAGAAATATTTCAATACAACGAATATAAGCTTTAATTTCAACCACGTTTATTGACGTGATCCCGACATCGTATGAAAAAACAAAATGCACACTACCGATAGCCCAAGGTCTCAGCTACAACATATTAAAATCTGGGAGAAATTCACCGAAGCATAAGTGAGCTAGTGCTCGAAAAAGACAGTCATGTCAATTTTCATTTCCAGAAAAACTGCACTCCCATAGAGATAACACGTAAACTGGTCAAATTCGACAAGGTTACTTTCAATTCATTTTTATGAGGTCATGCTGTCATTCAATCAAAATTGTGTTATTACATAACTGATAGAGTATTAAATAAGCTACAGCATACTGAAATCTGGGTGAAAATTGACTAAGGATAAGTGAGATACGCCCGAGTAAACTTGAAATTTGATGACGTCATTTTGAAAATTTACTTGTTTTGATTTATTAAGAAATTTGATATCTTTTCATCATTTTTCCAGCATTGCCAACCCATGAAATGACATGTACAACTCATCAGCTTTCAGAATATGTAAAGAAAATGGGGGGTCACCGTCCATCCTGACGAGTAAAATCGGATTTAAAATTGGCGGTTTTTTGGCATTGTTGTACTGTATATCGCCATTGACGCGCGCGCGGAATTTCAACTTTGACGGGCCCGTATGACGTCATTTTGAGTGGGATTGACTTGAAACTTGGTAGAAATATTCCTTGACATTTCAGACATCCGATCAAAGTGAAAAAACGGGAAATTTTCATTGCATATGAGCTGTGCGTGCGTATATGTGCGCGCGCGTACGCGTCCGTCCGATTTTTTCAATTTTTCAAAAAATGCTCCAAATGGTCTGAAACGTGTGCAAAAAAATTTTGAGCTCGATTTGAGGATACAAATATTTCAACGCGCGCGCACGCGCACGTTTTAAGAGAAAATATGAATTTTGAGAATATGAGTAGAATGCGCATAACTTGAAATATATGTGACGTAAATTTCATTGAAAAACTCTATTCCATTAGTGAGATATGATTGAGAATGTGTTTTCATATAATGACGTCACAGTGACGTCACGGTCGACTGATCACTATTATACATTAGATCTGTCGTCTTTGGGACATGATACATATATGGTATAATTTTGAAATTGATAGGAAGAGGACTTTCTGAGCTAACCTCTACACAAATTTTGTCCAGAAATAAAGAAGAAGAAGAACCAACAAAGAATCCGTACAGATACAGAAGGTGATCCGAGAGGATACTCGGATCACCTAACTAGACTCGGAATTTGTCAAGACTGACAAATTAGGTGATCCGATCTGTTCGTAAATCAACGATTTGAGTCTCCTGATCCCAATAGGCATGACCATACCGGTTTCATCTGTGTTTAGTGGACATTGGCCGTGTGATGTTTGGATTCTCATTTAGAAAAGGGAGTCAAACCTGCCATCTATGGTACACAATTCCGTATACACTAACGAAGATACAGAATGAAGTATATTTGACCTTTGACCCCACTTTGCACAGACAAGATGGCATCTGAGCAAAAAGTGGTTATTTTGTGAAATGATCCTTGTAACATGGTCTTTACGTGTGCAAAATATGGGAAAGATAGGACATGTATTCACCAAGATACAGGATGATACATTTATGACCTTTGACCCTAATTTACATACCCAAGATGACGTCTGATCAAGTAGTTGTAATCGTATGAAATAATGTACGTGACATGAACTAAACATGTGCAAAATATGGGGGTGATAAGTCCTGTTTTTCTTGAGTTATTGTAAAGAAAGTTGCAGAAAGAAAAAAATATCTCAATACATCGAAGATCAGCTTTAATTTCAACCAAGTTTTTGGACGTGAACCCGACATCGTATGAAAAATGCAGGGCACACTTCCGATAGCCCAAAGTCTCAGCTACAACATATTAAAATCTGGGAGAAATTCACCGAAGCATAAGTGAGCTAGTGCTCGATAAAGACAATCATGTCAATTTTCACATCTACAAAAATTCCCTCCCATAGAGATAACACGTCATAACGAAGATAAAGAAAGAAGTACATATGACCTTTGACCCCACTTTGCACAGCCAAGATGGCATCTGAGCAAAAAGTGGTTATTTTGTGAAATGATTCTTGTAACATGGTCGTTACGTGTGCAAAATATGGAAAAGATAGGACATGTATTCACCAAGATACAAGATGATACATTTATGACCTTTGACCCTAATTTACATACACAAGATGACGTCTGATCAAGTAGTTGTTATTTTATGAAATAATGTACGTGACATGAACTAAACATGTGCAAAATATTGGGCTGATAGAGCTTGTTTTTCTTGAGTTATTATAAAGAAAGTTGCAAAAAGAAAGGAATATCTCAATACATCGAAGATAAGCTTTAATATCAACCAAGTTTTTGGACATGATCCCGACACCATATGAAAAAACGAAGGGCACACTTACGATAGCGCAAAATCTCAGCTACAACATATCAAAATCTGGGAGAAATTCACCGAAGCATAAGTGAGCTAGTGCTCGAAAAAGACAGTCATGTCAATTTTCATTTCCAGAAAAACTGCACTCCCATAGAGATAACACGTAAACTGGTCAAATTTGACAAGATTACTTTCAATCCATTTTTACGAGGTGATACCGTCATCCAATCAAAATGTTGTTATTACATTTATGAAAGAGTATTTAATAAGCTACAACATACTGAAATCTGGGTGAAAATTGGCAAAGGATAAGTGAGATACGCTCGAGTAAACTTGAAATTTGATGACGTCATTTTGAAAATTTACTTTTTTTACTTTATTAAGAAATTTGATATCTTTTAATCATTTTTCCACTATCGTCAACCCATGAATTAACATTTACAACTCATCAGCTTGCAGAATATGTAAAGAAAATGGGGGGTCACCGTCCATCCTGACGAGTAAAATGGGATTCAAAATTGGCGGTTTTCTGGCATTGTTGAACTGTATATCGCCATTGACGCGCGCGCGGAATTTCAACATTGACGGGTCCGTATGACGTCATATTGAGTCAGATTGACTTGAAACTTGGTAGAAATATTCCTTGACATTTCAGGCATCCAATAAGTGTGAAAAAATGGGAAATTTCTATTGCATATGAGCTGTGCGTGCGTATATGTGCGCGCGCGTACGCGTCCGTCCAAATTTTTCAATTTTTCAAAAAATGCTCCAAATGGTCTGAAACGTGTCCAAAAAAAATTTGAGCTCGATTTGAGCATACAAATATTTCAACGCGCGCGTACGCGCACGTTTTAAGAGAAAATATGAATTTTGAGAATATGAATAGAATGCGCATAACTTGAAATACATGTGACGTAAATTTCATTGAAAAATTCTATTCCATTAATGAGATATGATTGAGAATGTGTTTTCATATAATGACGTCATAGTGACGTCACGGTCGACTGATCACTATGATTTTATTAGACCCGTCGTCTTTGGGACATGATACATATATGGTATAAGTTTGAAATTGATAGGAAGAACACTTTCTGAGCTAATCGATACACAAATTTTGTCCAGAAATAAAGAAAGAAGAAGAAGAAGAAGAACACCCAACAAAGAATCCGTACAGATACAGAAGGTGATCCGAGAGGATACTCGGATCACCTAACTAGAACCGGAATTTGTCAACACTGACAAATTAGGTGATCCGATCTCTTCGAAAATCAATGATTTGAGTCCTGATCCAAATGTTCATGGCCATACAGGTTTCATCTGTGTTGACGGGACATTGGCCGTGTGATGTTTGGATTCTCTTTTAGAAAAGGGAGTGAGACCTGCCATCTTTGGTACCGAATTCCGTATACACTAACGGAAATACAGAATGAAGTATATTTGACCTTTGACCTAACTTTGCACACCCAAGATGGCGTCTAAGCAAAAAGTGATGATTTTATGAAATGATTCTTGTAACATGGTCTTTGCGTGTGCAAAATATGGGAAAGATAGGACATGTATTCACCAAGATACAGGATGAAACATTTATGACCTTTGACCCTAATTTACATACCCAAGATGGTGTCCGATCAAGTAGTTGTTATTTTATGAAATAATGTACGTGACATGTACTAAACATGTGCAAAATATGGGATTGATAGCCGTTGTTGTTGTTCATCTATTGCACAGAAAGTAGTAGAAAGAAAGAAAAATAAAGAAAAACTATGTTATTTTATAGAAATTTCAAGGAGAAGCATAAAAAAATCAGGAAAGGATAAAGTAAGGAAAGGGAGATTAAGATTAACTAAAGAAAAAGAAGGAAAAAAGTGTTTAAAAAATTTTAAAAAAATATTGGCAGGGGTGAGCCTCGAACCAGGGACCTTAGGGTTACGAGTCGGATGCGCTACGCAATGACCTATTTCATTCTCCATAGGCCCTGTGTATTAAGCAAAATGACGCTGCATCAAAGCCTCGTGCCATTTTCAACCAAGTTTTTCGACGTGATGCCGACATCGTATGAAAAAATGGAGGGCACACTTACGATAGCCCGAAGTCTCAGCTACAACATACTAAAATATGGGAGAAATTCACCGAAGCATAAGTGAGCTAGTGGTCGATAAAGTAGTCATGTCAGTTTTCATTTCCAGAAAAACTGCACTCCCATAGAGATAACACGTAAACTGGTCAAATTTGATAATGTTACTTTCAATCCATTTTTACGAGGTGATGCCGTCATCCAATCAAAATGTTGTTATTATATGACTGAAAGACCATGCAATAAGCTACAACATATTGAATTTTGGACGAAAATCAACAAAAGAATAAGTGAGATACGCTTGAATGAACTTAAAATTTGATGACGTCATTTTGAAAATTTACTTTTTTTACTTTATTAAGAAATTTGATATCTTTTAATCATTTTTCCAGCATCGCCAACCCATGAAATGACATTTACAACTCATCAGCTTTCAGAATATGTAAAGAAAATGGGGGGTCACCGTCCATCCTGGCGAGTAAAATCGGATTCAAAATTGGCGGTTTTTTGGCATAGTTGCACTGTATATCGCCATTGCCGCGCGCGCGGAATTTCAACTTTGACGTTCCCGTGTGACGTCATAATGAGTCGGATTGACTTGAAACTTGGTAGAAATATTCCTTGACAATTCAGGCATCCGATCAGTGTAAAAAAACGGGAAATTTCTATTGCATATGAGCTGTGCGTGCGTATATGTGCGCGCGCGTACGCGTCCGTCCGATTTTTTCAATTTTTCAAAAAATGCTCCAAATGGTCTGAAACGTGTGCAAAAAAAATTTGAGCTCGATTTGAGCATACAAATATTTCAACGCGCGCGTACGCGCATTTTTTAAGGGAAAATATGGATTCTGAAAATATGAGTAGAATGCGCATAATTTGAAATATATGTGACGTAAATTTCATTGAAAAATTCCATTCCATTAATGACATATGATTGAGAATGTGTTTTCATATAATGACGTCATAGTGACGTCACGGTCGACTGATCACTTTGATTTTAGTTCGATTGCCGTCTTTGGGACATGATACATATATGGTATGATTTTGACATTGATAAGAAGAGGACTTTCTGAGCTAATCCATACACAACTTTTGAGGAGAAAGAAGAAAAAGAAGAAGAAAGAATCAGTACAGATACAGAAGGTGATCCGAGAGGATACTCGGATCACCTAACTAGAACCGGAATTTGTCAACACTGACAAATTAGGTGATCCGATCTCTTCGAAAATCAATGATTTGAGTCCTGATCCAAATATTCATGGCCATACAGGTTTCATCTGTGTTGACGGGACATTAGCCGTGTGATGTTTGGATTCTCTTTTAGAAAAGGGAGTGAGACCTGCCATCTTTGGTACCGAATTCCGTATACACTAACGGAAATACAGAATGAAGTATATTTGACCTTTGACCTAACTTTGCACACCCAAGATGGCGTCTAAGCAAAAAGTGATGATTTTATGAAATGATTCTTGTAACATGGTCTTTGCGTGTGCAAAATATGGGAAAGATAGGACATGTATTCACCAAGATACAGGATGAAACATTTATGACCTTTGACCCTAATTTACATACCCAAGATGGTGTCCGATCAAGTAGTTGTTATTTTATGAAATAATGTACGTGACATGTACTAAACATGTGCAAAATATGGGATTGATAGCCGTTGTTGTTGTTCATCTATTGCACAGAAAGTAGTAGAAAGAAAGAAAAATAAAGAAAAACTATGTTATTTTATAGAAATTTCAAGGAGAAGCATAAAAAAATCAGGAAAGGATAAAGTAAGGAAAGGGAGATTAAGATTAACTAAAGAAAAAGAAGGAAAAAAGTGTTTAAAAAATTTTAAAAAAATATTGGCAGGGGTGAGCCTCGAACCAGGGACCTTAGGGTTACGAGTCGGATGCGCTACGCAATGACCTATTTCATTCTCCATAGGCCCTGTGTATTAAGCAAAATGACGCTGCATCAAAGCCTCGTGCCATTTTCAACCAAGTTTTTCGACGTGATGCCGACATCGTATGAAAAAATGGAGGGCACACTTACGATAGCCCGAAGTCTCAGCTACAACATACTAAAATATGGGAGAAATTCACCGAAGCATAAGTGAGCTAGTGGTCGATAAAGTAGTCATGTCAGTTTTCATTTCCAGAAAAACTGCACTCCCCTAGAGATAACACGTAAACTGGTCAAATTTGATAATGTTACTTTCAATCCATTTTTACGAGGTGATGCCGTCATCCAATCAAAATGTTGTTATTATATGACTGAAAGACCATGCAATAAGCTACAACATATTGAATTTTGGACGAAAATCAACAAAAGAATAAGTGAGATACGCTTGAATGAACTTAAAATTTGATGACGTCATTTTGAAAATTTACTTTTTTTACTTTATTAAGAAATTTGATATCTTTTAATCATTTTTCCAGCATCGCCAACCCATGAAATGACATTTACAACTCATCAGCTTTCAGAATATGTAAAGAAAATGGGGGGTCACCGTCCATCCTGGCGAGTAAAATCGGATTCAAAATTGGCGGTTTTTTGGCATAGTTGCACTGTATATCGCCATTGCCGCGCGCGCGGAATTTCAACTTTGACGTTCCCGTGTGACGTCATAATGAGTCGGATTGACTTGAAACTTGGTAGAAATATTCCTTGACAATTCAGGCATCCGATCAGTGTAAAAAAACGGGAAATTTCTATTGCATATGAGCTGTGCGTGCGTATATGTGCGCGCGCGTACGCGTCCGTCCGATTTTTTCAATTTTTCAAAAAATGCTCCAAATGGTCTGAAACGTGTGCAAAAAAAATTTGAGCTCGATTTGAGCATACAAATATTTCAACGCGCGCGTACGCGCATTTTTTAAGGGAAAATATGGATTCTGAAAATATGAGTAGAATGCGCATAATTTGAAATATATGTGACGTAAATTTCATTGAAAAATTCCATTCCATTAATGACATATGATTGAGAATGTGTTTTCATATAATGACGTCATAGTGACGTCACGGTCGACTGATCACTTTGATTTTAGTTCGATTGCCGTCTTTGGGACATGATACATATATGGTATGATTTTGACATTGATAAGAAGAGGACTTTCTGAGCTAATCCATACACAACTTTTGAGGAGAAAGAAGAAAAAGAAGAAGAAAGAATCAGTACAGATACAGAAGGTGATCCGAGAGGATACTCGGATCACCTAACTAGACCCGGAATTTGTCAAGACTGACAAATTAGGTGATCCGTTTTTTTTTTTAATCAATGATTAGAGTCCTGATCACAATAGGCATGACCATAAGGTTTCATCCTTGTTTAGAGACATTGGCCGTGTGATATTTGGATTCTCATTTAGAAAAGGGAGTGAGACCTGCCATCTTTGGTACCGAATTCCGTATACACTAACGGAAATACAGAATGAAGTATATTTGACCTTTGACCTCACTTTGCACACCCAAAATGGCGTCTAAGCAAAAAGTGATTATTTTATGAAATGATTCTTGTAACATGGTCTTTGCGTGTGCAAAATATGGGAAAGATAGGACATGTATTCACCAAGATACTGGATGAAACATTTATGACCTTTGACCCTAATTTACATACCCAAGATGGTGTCCGATCAAGTAGTTGTTATTTTATGAAATAATGTACGTGACATGTACTAAACATGTGCAAAATATGGGATTGATAGCCATTGTTGTTGTTCATCTATTGCACAGAAAGTAGAAAGAAAGAAAAATAAAGAAAAAATTATGTTATTTTATAGAAATTTGAAGGAGAAGCATAAAAAAATCAGAAAAAGATAAAGTAAGGAAAGGGAGATTAAGATTAACTAAAGAAAAAGAAGAAAAAAGTGTTTAAAAAAATTTTAAAAATATTGGCAGGGGTGAGCCTCGAACCAGGGACCTTAGGATTACGAGTCGGATGCGCTACGCAATGACCTATTTCATTCTCCATAGGCCCTGTGTATTAAGCAAAATGACGCTGCATCGAAGCCTCGTGCCATTTTCAACCAAGTTTTTCGACGTGATGCCGACATCGTATGAAAAAATGGAGGGCACACTTACGATAGCCCAAAGTCTCAGCTACAACATACTAAAATCTGGGAGAAATTCACCGAAGCATAAGTGAGCTAGTGCTCGAAAAAGAGAGTCATGTCAATTTTCACTGCCAGAAAAACTGCTCTCCCATAGAGATAACACGTAAACTGGTCAAATTTGACAATATTACTTTCAATCCATTTTTACGAGGTGATGCCGTCATCCAATCAAAATGTTGTAATTATATTAATGAAAGATCATATAATAAGCTACAACATACTGAAATCTGGGTGTAAATTGGCAAAGGATAAGTGAGATACGCTTGAGTGAACTTGAAATTTGATGACGTCATTTTGAAAATTTACTTTTTTTACTTTATTAAGATATTTGATATCTTTTAATCATTTTTCCAACATCGCCAACCCATGAAATAACATATTCAACTCATCAGCTTTCAGAATATGTAAAGAAAATGGGGGGTCACCGTCCATCCTGACGAGTAAAACCGGATTTAAAATTGGCGTTTTTTTGGCATCGTTGCACTGTATATCGCCATTGACGCGCGCGCGGAATTTCAACTTTGACGGGCCCGTATGACGTCATATTAAGTCGGATTGACTTGAAACTTGGTAGAAATATTCCTTGACATTTCAGGCATCCGATAAATGTAAAAAAAACGGGAAATTTCTATTGCATATGAGCTGTGTGTGCGAATATGTGCGCGCGCGTACGCGTCCGTCGAATTTTTTCAATTTTTCAAAAAATGCTCCAAATGGTCTGAAACGTGTGCAAAAAAAATTTGAGCTCGATTTGAGCATACAAATATTTCAACGCGCGCGTACGCGCGCGTTTTGAGATAAAAATGAATTTTGAGAATATGAGTAGAATTCACTTGACTTGAAATATGTGTGACGTAAATTTCATTGAAGAATTCCATTCTATTAATGAGATATGCATGAAAATGTGTTTTCATATAATGACGTCATAGTGACGTCACGGTCGACTGATCACTATGATTTTACTTGCGCTGTCGTCTTTGCGACATGATACATATATGGTATAAGTTTGACATTGAGAGGCAGTGCACTTTCTGAGCTAACCTCTGCACAAATTTTGTCCAGAAATAAAGAAGATTAAAAAGAAGAACAAAGAATCAGTACAGATACAGAAGGTGATCCGAGAGGATACTCGGATCACCTAACTAGAGATTGTAATTTGTCATCACTGACAAATTAAGGTGATCCGATTTTTTTTTTAATCAATGATTCGAGTCCTGATCGTAATAGGCATGACAATACAAGTTTCATCTGTGTTTAGAGACATTGGCCGTGTGAGGTTTGGATTCTCATTTAGAAAAGGGAGTCATATCTGTCATCTTTGGTACCAATTCTGTATACACTTAATAACGAAGATACAGCAAAGAATACATATGACCTTTGACCCACCTTTACACTCCCAAGATGGCATCTGAGGAAAAAGTGGTTATTTTGTGAAATGATTCTTGCGACATCGTCTATATTCGTGTGCAAAATATGGCAAAGATAGGACAGGTATTCACCAAGATGCAAAATGCAAAGTCTTAGCTACAACATAAAATCTGGGAGAAATTCACCGAAGGGTAAGTGAGAGCTAGTGCTCGATAAAGAAAAGCATGTTAATTTTCACATTAAAAAAAAATCCCTCCCATAGAGATAACACGTCATAACGACAACATAGAAAGAAGTACATATGACCTTTGACCTCACTTTGCACACCCAAGATGGCGTCTGAGCAAAAAGTGGTTATTTTGTGAAATGATCCTTGTTACATGGTCTTTGTGTGTGCAAAATATGGGAAAGATAGGACATGTATTCACCAAGATACAGGCTGAAACATGTATGACCTTTGACCCTAATTTACATACCCAAGATGGTGTCTGATCAAGTAGTTGTTATTTTATGAAATAATGTACGTGACATGAACTAAACATGTGCAAAATATGGGATTGATAGCCATTGTTGTTGTTCATCTATTGCACAGAAAGTAGTAGAAAGAAAGAAAAATAAAGAAAAAATTTGTTATTTTATAGAAATTTGAAGGAGAAGCATAAAAAATCAGAAAAAGATAAAGTTAGGAAGGGAGATTAAGACTAACTAAAGAAAAAGAAGAAAAAAAGTGTTTAAAAAATTGAAAAAAAATATTGGCAGGGGTGAGCCTCGAACCAGGGACCTTAGGTTTACGAGTCGGATGCGCTATGCAATGACCTATTTCATGCTCCATAGGCCCTGTGTATTAAGCAAAATGACGCTGCATCGAAGCCACGTGCCATTTTTAACCAAGTTTTTCGACGTGATGCCGACGTCTTATGAAAAAATGGAGGGCACACTTACGATAGCCCAAAGTCTCAGCTACAACATACTAAAATCTGGGAAAAATTCACCGAAGCAAAAGTGAGCTAGTGCTCGAAAAAGAGAGTCATGTCAATTTTCACTGCCAGAAAAACTGCTCTCCCATAGAGATAACACGTAAACTGGTCAAATTCTACAAGGATACATTCAATCCATTTTTACGAGGCGATGACGTCATTCAATCAAAATGTTGTTTTTACATTAATGAAAGAACATTTCATAAGCTGCAACATACTGAAATATGGGAGAAAATTGGCAGAGGATAAGTGAAATACGCTCGAGTGAACTTGTAATTTGATGACGTCATTTTGAAAATTTACTTTTTTTATTTTATTAAGAAATTTTATATCTTTTAATCATTTTGTGAGCATTGCCTACCCATGAAATGACATGTACAACTCATCAGCTTTCAATATATGTAAAGAAAATGGGGGGTCACCGTCCATCCTGACGAGTAAACTCGGATTTAAAATTGGCAGTTTTTTGGCTTAGTTGCACTGTATATCGCCATTGACGCGCGCGCGGAATTTCAACTTTGACGGGCCCGTATGACGTCATATTGAGTCGGATTGACTTGAAACGTGGTATAAATATTCCTTGACATTTCAGACATACGTTCAAAGTGAAAAAACTGGAAATTTCAATTGCATATGAGCTGTGCGTGCGTATATGCGCGCGCGCGTACGCGTCCGTCCGATTTTTTCAATTTTTCAAAAAATGCTTTAAATGGTCTGAAACGTGTGCAAAAAAATTTTGAGCTCGATTGACGCATACAAATATTTCAACGCGCGCGTACGCGCACGTTCTAAGAGAAAATATGAATTTTGAGAACATGAGTAGAATGCGCATAACTTGAAATATATGTGACGTGAATTTCATTGAAAAATTCTTTTTCATTAATGAGATATGATTGAGAATGTCTTTTCATATAATGACGTCATAGTGACGTCACGGTCGACTGATCACTACGATTTTACTTGACCCGTCGTCTTTGGGACGTGATGCACATATGGTGTAATTTTGACATTGATAGGAGGAGGACTTTCTGAGCTAATCGATACACAACTTTTGAGGAGAAATAAAGAAAGAATCAGTACAGATACAGAAGGTGATCCGAAGGATACTCGGATCACCTAACTAGAGATTGTAATTTGTCATCACTGACAAATTAAGGTGATCCGATTTTTTTTTATCAATGATTCGAGTCCTGATCGCAATAGGCATGACCATACAAGTTTCATCTGTGTTTAGAGACATTGGCCGTGTGATGTTTGCATTCTCATTTAGCAAAGGGAGTCATATCTGCCATGTTAGGTACCAAATTCTGTATACACTATAACGAAGAAACAGCAACAAGTACATATGACCTTTGACCCACCTTTGCACTCCCAAGATTGCATCTGATGAAATAGTGGTTATTTTGTGAAATGATTCTCGCGACATCGTCTATACGTGTGAAAAATATGGGAAAGGTAGGACAGGAATTCACTAAGATACACGATGAAACATTTATGACCTTTGACCCTAATTTACATACCCAAGATGTTGTCCGATCTAGTAGTTGTTATTTTATGAAATAATGTACGAGACATGAACTAAACATGTGCAAAATATGGGGGTGATAGGGCGTGTTTTTCTTGAGTTATTGCAAAGAAAGTTGCAGAAAGAAAGAAATATCTCAATACATAGAAGATAAGCTTTAATTTCAACCAAGTTTTTATCGTAATCCCGACATCGTATGAAAAGACGAAGTAAACAAAACGATAGCGCAAAGTCTCAGCTACAACATATTAAAATCTGGGAGAAATTCACCGAAGCATAAGTGAGCTAGTGCTCGATAAAGACAGTCATGTCAATTTTCACATTAAAAAAAAATTCCCTCCCATAGAGATAACACGTCATAACGAAGATACAAAAAGAAGTACATATGACCTTTGACCTCAATTTGTACAGACAAGATGGCATCTGAGTAAAAAGTAGTTATTTTGTGAAATGATCCTTGTAACATGGTCTTTGCGTGTGCAAAATATGGGAAAGATAGGACATGTATTCACTAAGATACAGGGTGAAACACTTATGACCTTTGACCCTAATTTACATACCCAAGATGGTGTCCGATCAAGTAGTTGTTATTTTATGAAATAATTCACGTCACATGAACTAAACATGTGCAAAATATGAAAGTGATAGAGGCCGTTTTTCTTGAGTTATTGCAAAGAAAGTTGCAGAAAGAAAGAAATACTTCAATACATGGAAGATAAGCTTTAATTTCAACCAAGTGTTTTGACGTGATGCAGACATCGTATGAAAAAACGAAGGGCACACTTACGATAGCCCTACGTCTCAGCTACAACATATTAAAATCTTAGAGAGATTCACCGAAGCATAAGCGAGCTAGTGCTCGATAAAGATAGTCATGTCAATTTTCATTTCCATAAAAACTGCACTCCCATAGAGTTAACACGTAAACTGGTCAAATTTGACAAGATTACATTCAATCCATTTTTACGAGGTGATACCGTCATCTAATCAAAATACCGTTATTATGTTAATGAAAGAGCATTTAATAAGCTACAACATACTGAAATCTTGGTGAAAATTGACAAAGGATTAGTGAAATACGCTGGAATGAACTTGAAATTTGATGACGTCATTTTGAAAATTTACTTTTTTTACTTTATTAAGAAATTTAATATCTTTTAATCATTTTGTCAGCATTGCCACCCCATGAAATGACATGTACAACTCATCAGCTTTCAAAATATGTACAGAAAATGGGGGGTCACCGTCCATCCTGACGAGTAAAATCGGATTTAAAATTGGCAGTTTTTTGGCATAGTTGCACTGTATATCGCCATTGACGCGCGCGCGGAATTTCAACTTTGACGGGCCCGTATGACGTCATATTGAGTCGGATCGACTTGAAACTTGGTAGAAATATTCCTTGACATTTCAGTCATCCGATAAGTGTAAAAAAACGGGAAATTTCTATTGCATATGAGCTGTGCGTGCGTATATGTGCGCGCGCGTACGCGTCCGTCCAATTTTTTCAATTTTTCAAAAAATGCTCCAAATGATCTGAAACGTGTGCAAAAAAAATTTGAGCTCGATTGGAGCATGTCAATATTTTAACGTGCGCGTACGCGCACGGTTTAAGTGTAAACTGAAATTTGAGAAAATGTGTAGAGTGCGCTTGATTTGAACTATATGTGACGTAAATTTCATAGAAAAATTCCATTCCATTAATGAGATATTAATGAAAATGTGCTTTCATATAATGACGTCATAGTGACGTCACGGTCCATTGATCACAATGATTTTACAAAATCTGTCGTCTTTGTGACATGATACATATATGGTATAATTTTGAAATTGATAGGCAGAGGACTTTCTGAGTTAATCTCTGCACAACTTTTGTCCAGAAATAAAGAATCAGTACAGATACAGAAGGTGATCCGAAGGATACTCGGATCACCTAACTAGAGATTGTAATTTGTCATCACTGACAAATTAAGGTGATCCGATCTTTTTTTTAATCAATGATTCGAGTCCTGAGACTGCAAAGTCTCAGCTACAACATATTAAAATCTGAGAGAAATTCACCGAAGCATAAGTAAGATAGTGCTCGATAAAGAGAGTCATGTCAATTTTCACATCTAAAAAATTCGCTCCCATAGAGATAACACGTCATAGCAAAGATAGAAAAAGAAGTACATATGACCTTTGACCCCACTTTGCACAGACAAGATGGCATCTGAGCAAAAAGTGGTTATTTTATGAAATGATTCCTGTAACATAGTCTTTACGTGTGCAAAATATGGGAAAGATAAGACATGTATTCACCAAGATACAGGATGAAACATTTATGACCTTTGACCCTAATTTACATACCCAAGATGGCGTCTGATCAAGTAGTTGTAATTTTATGAAATAATTTTCGTGACATGAACTAAACATGTGCAAAATATGAAGGTGATAGGGGCTGTTTTTCTTGAGTTATTGCAAAAAAAATGCAAAAAGAAAGAAATATTGCAATACATCGAAGATAAACTTCAATTTCAACCAAGTTTTTTCACGTGATCCCGACAACGTATGAAAAAACAAAGGGCACACTTACGATAGCCCTACATCTCAGCTACACCATGATAAAATCTTAGAGAAATTCACCGAAGCATAAGTGAGCTAGTGCTCGATAAAGATAGTCATGTCAATTTTCATTTCCATAAAAATTGCACTCCCATAGAGATTACACGTAAACTGGTCAAATTTGACAAGGTTACCTTCAATCCATTTTTTCGAGGTAATGTCGTCATCAAATCAAAATTGTTTAAATACATTTATGAAAGAACATTAAATAAGCTACAACATATTGAAATTTGGGTGAAAATTGGCAAAGGATTAGTGAGATACGCTCGAGTAAACTTGAAATTTGATGACGTCATTTTGAAAATTTACTTTTTTTACTTTATTAAGAAATTTGTTATCTTTTACTCATTTTATCAGCATAGCCAGTCCATGAAATGACATGTACAACTCATCACCTTTCAGAATATGTAAAGAAAATGGGGGGTTACCGTCCATCCTGACGAGTAAAATCCGATTTAAAATTGGCGGTTTTTTGGCATAGTTGCACTGTGTATCCCCATTGACGCACGCGCGGAATTTTGAATTTGACGGGCCCGTATGACGTCATATTGAGTCGGATCGACTTGAAACTTGGTAGAAATATTCCTTGACATTTCGGACATCCGATCCGTGTGAAAAAATTGAAAATTTCTATTTCATATTAGCTGTGCGTGCGTATATGTGCGCGCGCGTACGCGTCCGTCCGATTTTTTCAATTTTTCAAAAAATGCTCCAAATGGTCTGAAACGTGTGCAAAAAAAATTTGAGCTGGATTTGAGCATACAAATATTTCAACGCGCGCGTACGCGCGCGTTTTGAAATAAAAATAAATTTTGAGGATATGATTAAAATGCGCTTGGCTTGAAATATATGTGACGTAAATTTCATTGAAATATACAATTCCATTAATGAGATATGCATGAAAATGTGTTTTCATATAATGACGTCATAGTGACGTCACGGTCGACTGATCACAATGATACATTAGATTTGTCGTCTTTGGGACATGATGCATACATGGTATAAGTTTGAACTTCATAGGCATAGCACTTTCTGAGTTAACCTCTGCACAAATTTTGGGGAGAAATAAAGAAAAACTAGAGATTGTAATTTGTCATCACTGACAAATTAAGGTGATCCGATCTTTTTTTTAATCAATGATTCGAGTCCTGAGACTGCAAAGTCTCAGCTACAACATATTAAAATCTGAGAGAAATTCACCGAAGCATAAGTAAGATAGTGCTCGATAAAGAGAGTCATGTCAATTTTCACATCTAAAAAATTCGCTCCCATAGAGATAACACGTCATAGCAAAGATAGAAAAAGAAGTACATATGACCTTTGACCCCACTTTGCACAGACAAGATGGCATCTGAGCAAAAAGTGGTTATTTTATGAAATGATTCCTGTAACATAGTCTTTACGTGTGCAAAATATGGGAAAGATAGGACATGTATTCACCAAGATACAGGATGAAACATTTATGACCTTTGACCCTAATTTACATACCCAAGATGGCGTCTGATCAAGTAGTTGTAATTTTATGAAATAATTTTCGTGACATGAACTAAACATGTGCAAAATATGAAGGTGATAGGGGCTGTTTTTCTTGAGTTATTGCAAAAAAAATGCAAAAAGAAAGAAATATTGCAATACATCGAAGATAAACTTCAATTTCAACCAAGTTTTTTCACGTGATCCCGACAACGTATGAAAAAACAAAGGGCACACTTACGATAGCCCTACATCTCAGCTACACCATGATAAAATCTTAGAGAAATTCACCGAAGCATAAGTGAGCTAGTGCTCGATAAAGATAGTCATGTCAATTTTCATTTCCATAAAAATTGCACTCCCATAGAGATTACACGTAAACTGGTCAAATTTGACAAGGTTACCTTCAATCCATTTTTTCGAGGTAATGTCGTCATCAAATCAAAATTGTTTAAATACATTTATGAAAGAACATTAAATAAGCTACAACATATTGAAATTTGGGTGAAAATTGGCAAAGGATTAGTGAGATACGCTCGAGTAAACTTGAAATTTGATGACGTCATTTTGAAAATTTACATTTTTTACTTTATTAAGAAATTTGTTATCTTTTACTCATTTTATCAGCATAGCCAGTCCATGAAATGACATGTACAACTCATCACCTTTCAGAATATGTAAAGAAAATGGGGGGTTACCGTCCATCCTGACGAGTAAAATCCGATTTAAAATTGGCGGTTTTTTGGCATAGTTGCACTGTGTATCCCCATTGACGCACGCGCGGAATTTTGAATTTGACGGGCCCGTATGACGTCATATTGAGTCGGATCGACTTGAAACTTGGTAGAAATATTCCTTGACATTTCGGACATCCGATCCGTGTGAAAAAATTGAAAATTTCTATTTCATATTAGCTGTGCGTGCGTATATGTGCGCGCGCGTACGCGTCCGTCCGATTTTTTCAATTTTTCAAAAAATGCTCCAAATGGTCTGAAACGTGTGCAAAAAAAATTTGAGCTGGATTTGAGCATACAAATATTTCAACGCGCGCGTACGCGCGCGTTTTGAAATAAAAATAAATTTTGAGGATATGATTAAAATGCGCTTGGCTTGAAATATATGTGACGTAAATTTCATTGAAATATACAATTCCATTAATGAGATATGCATGAAAATGTGTTTTCATATAATGACGTCATAGTGACGTCACGGTCGACTGATCACAATGATACATTAGATTTGTCGTCTTTGGGACATGATGCATACATGGTATAAGTTTGAACTTCATAGGCATAGCACTTTCTGAGTTAACCTCTGCACAAATTTTGGGGAGAAATAAAGAAAACTAGAGATTGTAATTTGTCATCAATGACAAATTAAGGTGATCCGATTTTTTTTTTATCAATGATTCGAGTCCTGATACTGCAAAGTCTCAGCTACAACATATTAAAATCTGAGAGAAATTCACCAAAGCATAAGTAAGATAGTGCTCGATAAAGAGAGTCATGTCGATTTTCTCATCTAAAAAATTCCCTCCCATAGAGATAACACGTCATAGCGAAGATAGAAAAAGAAGTACATATGACCTTTGACCCCACTTTGCACAGACAAGATGGCATCTGAGCAAAAAGTGGTTATTTTATGAAATGATCCCTGTAACATGGTCTTTACGTGTGCCAAATATGGGAAAGATAGGACATGTATTCACCAAGATACAGGATGAAACATCTATGACCTTTGACCCTAATTTACATGTCCAAGATGGCGTCTGATCAAGTAGTTGTTATTTTATGAAATAATGTTTGTGACATGAACTAAACATGTGCAAAATGTGGTGGTGATAGGGTATGTTTTTCTTGAGTTATTGCACATAAAGTTGCAAAAAGAAAGAAATATTTCAATACATCGAAGATAAACTTTAATTTCAAGTAAGTTTTTTGACGTGATCCCGACATCGTATGAAAAAACGAAGGGCACACTTACGATAGCCCTACCTCTCAGCTACAACATATTAAAATCTCAGAGAAATTCACTGAAGCATAAGTGAGCTAGTGCTCGATAAAGATAGTCATGTCAATTTTCATTTCCATAAAAATTGCACTCCCCTAGAGATTACACGTAAACTGGTCAAATTTGACAAGGTTACTTTCAATCCATTTTTTCGAGGTGATGTAGTCATCTAATCAAAATTGCGTAATGACATTTATGAAAGAGCATTTCGTAAGCTACAACATATTGAAATTTGGGTGAAAATTGGCAAAGGAAAAGTGAGATACGCTCGAGTAAACTTGAAATTTGATGACGTCATTTTGAAAATTTACTTTTTTTACTTTATTATGAAATTTGATATCTTTTAATCATTTTGTCAGCATAGCCAACCCATGAAATGACATGTACAACTCATCAGCTTTCAGAATGTGTCAAGAAAATGGGGGGTCACCGTCCATCCTGACGAGTAAAATCGGATTTAAAATTGGCGGTTTTTTGGCATAGTTGCACTGTGTATCCCCATTGACGCACGCGCGGAATTTTGAATTTGACGGGCCCGTATGACGTCATATTGAGTCGGATCGACTTGAAACTTGGTAGAAATAATCCTTGACATTTTGGACATCCGATCCGTGTGAAAAAATGGAAAATTTCTATTTCATATTAGCTCTGCGTGCGAATATGTGCGCGCGCGTACGCGTCCGTCCGATTTTTTCAATTTTTCAAAAAATGCTCAAAATGGTCTGAAACGTGTGCAAAAAAAAATTGAGCTCGATTTGAGCATACAAATTTTTCAACGCGCGCGTACGCGCGCGTTTTGAAATAAAAATGAATTTTGAGCATATGAGTAGAATCCGCTTGACTTGAAATATATGTGACGTAAATTTCATTGAAATATTCCACTCCATTAATGAGATATGCATGAAAATGTGTTTTCATATAATGACGTCATAGTGACGTCACGGTCGACTGATCACTATGATTTTACTTGCGCTGTCGTCTTTGCGACATGACACATATATGGTATAAGTTTGACATTGAGAAGCAATGCACTTTCTGAGCTAACCTCTGCACAACTTTTGAGGAGAAATAAAGAAAGAAACAAAGAAAGAAGAACTAGAGATTGTAATTTGTCATCACTGACAAATTAAGGTGATCCGATCTTTTTTTTTTAATCAATGATTCAAGTCCTGATCGCAATAGGCATGACCATGCAGGTTTCATCTGTGGTCAGAGACATTGGCCGTGTGATGTTTGGATTCTCATTTAGAAAAGGGAGTCATATCTGCTATCTTTGGTACCAAATCTGTATACACTATAACGAAGATACAACAACAAGTACATATGACCTTTGACCCCACTTTGCACAACCTAGATGGCATCTGAGCAAAAAGTGGTTATTTTGTGAAATGATTCTTGTAACATGATCTTTGCGTGTGCAAAATATGGGAAAGATAAGACATGTATTCACCAAGATACAGGATGAAACATTTGTGACCTTTGACCCTAATTTACATACCCAAGATGTTGTCCGATCAAGTAGTTGTTATTTTATGAAATAATGAACGTGACATGAACTAAACATGTTCAAAATATTGGAGTGATAGGGGCTGTTTTTCTTGAGTTATTGCAAAGAAAGTTGCAGAAACATAGAAATATCTCAATACATCGAAGATAAGCTTTAATTTCAACCAAGTTTTTTAACATGATTCCGACATTGTATGAAGAAAGGAAGGCACACATTCGATAACGCACAGTCTCAGCTACAACATATTAAAATCGAGGAGAAATTCACCGAAGGGTAAGTGAGCTAGTGCTTGATAAAGACAATCATGTCAATTTTCACATTTAAAAAAATTCCCTCCCATAGAGATACCACGTCATAACGAAGATAAAGAAAGAAGTACATATGACCTTTGACCCAACTTTGCATAGACAAGATGGCATCTGAGCAAGAAGTAGTTATTTTGTGAAATTATCCTTGTAACATGGTCTTTACGTGTGCAAAATATGGGAAAGATAGGACATGTATTCACCAAGATACAGGATGAAACATTTATGACCTTTGACCCTAATTTACATACCCAAGATGGCGTCTGATCAAGTAGTTGTTATTTTATGAAATAATGTTCGTGACATGAACTAAACATGTGCAAAATATGGTGGTGATAGGGTATGTTTTTCTTGAGTTATTGCATACAAAGTTGCAAAAAGAAAGAAATATTTCAATACATCGAAGATAAACTTTAATTTCAACCAAGTTTTTTGACGTGATCCCGACATCGTATGAAAAAACGAAGGACACACTTACGATAGCCTAAAGTCTCAGCTACAACATATCAAAATCTTGTAGAAATTCACCGAAGCATAAGTGAGCTAGTGCTCGATAAAGATAGTAATGTCAATTTTCATTTCCAGAAAAACTGCACTGCCATAGAGATTACACGTAAACTGGTCAAATTTGACAAGGTTACTTTCAATCCATTTTTACGAGGTGATGCCGTCATTGAATCAAAATTGTGTTTTTACATTTATGAAAGAACATTTCATAAGCTACAACATATTGAAATTTGGGTGAAAAATGGCAAAGGATAAGTGAGATACGCTCGAGTAAACTTGGAATTTGATGACGTCATTTTGAAAATTTACTTTTTTGACTTTATTAAGAAATTTGATATCTTTTAATCATTTTGTAAGCATAGCCAACCCGTGAAATAACATGTACAACTCATCAGCTTTCAGAATATGTCAAGAAAATGGGGGGTCACCGTCCATCCTGACGAGTAAAATCCGATTTAAAATTGGCGGTTGTTTGGCATAGTTGCACTGTGTATCCCCATTGACGCACGCGCGGAATTTTGAGTTTGACGGGCCCGTATGACGTCATATTGAGTCGGATCGACTTGAAACTTGGTAGAAATATTCCTTGACATTTTGGACATCCCATCCGTGTAAAAAAACTGAAAATTTCTATTGCATACTAGCTGTGCGTGCGAATATGTGCGCGCGCGTACGCGTCCGTCCAATTTTTTCAATTTTTCAAAAAATGCTCCAAATGATCTGAAACGTGTGCAAAAAAATTTTGAGCTCGATTTGAGCATACAAATATTTTAACGCGCGCGTACGCGCGCGTTTTAAGATAAATATGAATTTTTGAGAAAATGAGTAGAACCCGCTTGACTTGAAATATATGTGACGTAATTTACATTAAAAAATTCCATTGCATTTATGAGATATGCATGAAAATGTGTTTTCATATAATGACGTCATAGTGACGTCACGGTCGACTGATCACTATGATTTTACTTGCGCTGTCGTCTTTGCGACATGATACATATATGGTATAAGTTTGACATTGATAGGCAATGCACTTTCTGAGCTAACTCTTGCACAACTTTTGCGGAGAAATAAAGAAATAAAGAAAGAAGAATAAAGAATCAGTACAGATACAGAAGGTGATCCGAGAGGATACTCGGATCACCTAACTAGACTTGGAATTTGTCAACACTGACAAATTAGGTGATCCGATCTCTTCGGAAATCAATGATTTTAGTCCCGATCCCAATAGGCATGACCAAACAGGTTTCATCTGTGTTAATAGGGACATTGGACATTGGCCGTGTGATGTTTGGATTCTCATTTAGAAACGGGAGTCAGACCTGCTATCTATGGTACACAATTCCGTATACACTAAGATACAGAATGAAGTATATTTGATCTTTAACCCCACTTTGCACAGACAAGACAACATCTGAGCAAAAAGTGGTTATTTTGTGAAATGATCCCTGTAATATGGTCTTTACGTGTGCAAAATATGGGAAAGAAAGGACATGTATTCACCAAGATACAGGATGAACCATTTATGACCTTTGACCCTAATTTACATACCCAAGATGGTGTCTGATCAAGTAGTTGTTATTTTATGAAATAATGTACGTGACATGAACTAAACATGTGCAAAATATGGGCGTGATAGGGGCTGTTTTTCTTGAGTTATTGCAAAGAAAGTTGTAGAAAGAAAGAAATATCTCAATACATCGAAGATAAGTTTGATTTCAACCAAGTTTTTTGACGTGATCTCGGCGTCGTATGAAAAAATGGAGGGTATAATCTCGATAGCCCAAAGTCTGAGCTACAACATATTAAAATCTGGGAGAAATTCACAGAAGAGTAAGTGAGCTAGTGTTCGATAAAGACCGTCATGTCAATTTTCATTTCCAGAAAAATTCCCTCCCATAGAGATAACACGTAAACTGGTTAAATTTGACAAGGTTACATTATATCCATTTTCACGAGGTGAAGACATCATCCGATTAAAACTTTGATGAAGAAAACTTAAAGAGTATTACATTGGCTACAACATACTAAAATCTGGAAGAAATTCACCGAAGGGTAATTGAGCTAGTCGTCGATAAAGACAATCATGTCAATTTTCACATCTAGAAAAATTCCCTCCCATAGAGATAACACGTCATAATGAAGATAAAGAAAGAAGTACATATGACCTTTGACCCTACTTTGCACAGACAAGATGGCATCTGAGCAAAAACTGGTTATTTTGTGAAATGATTCTTGTAACATGGTCTTTACGTATGCAAAATATGTACATATTCATGTATGTATTCACCAAGATACAGGATGAAATATTTATGACCTTTGACCCTAATTTACATACCCAAGATAGTGTCCGATCAAGTAGTTGTTATTTTATGAAATAATGTACGTAACATGAACTAAACATGTGCAAAATATAGGGGTGATAAGGGCTGTTTTTCATGAGTTATTGCAAAGAAAGTTGCAGAAAGAAAGAAATACCTCAATACATCGAAGATAAGTTTGATTTCAACCAAGTTTTTTGACGTGATTCGGACATCATATGAAAAAACAAAGGGCATGCAACGATAGCGCAAAGTCTCAGTTACAACATATTAAAATCTGAGAAAAATTCACCGAAGGGTAAGTGAGCTAGTGCTCGATAAAGACAATCATGTCAATTTTCACATCTAGAAAACTTCCCTCCCATAGAGATAACACGTCATAACGAAGAAACGGAAAGAAGTACATATGACCTTTTGACCCCACTTTGCACACACAAGATGGCATCTGAGCAAAGAGTGGTTATTTTGTGAAATGATTCTTGTAACATGATCTTTACGTGTGCAAAATATGGGAAAGATAGGACATGTATTCACCAAGATACAGGTTGAAACATTTATGACCTTTGACCCTAATTTACATACCCAAGATGGTGTCTGATCAAGTAGTTGTTATTTTATGAAATAATGTACGTGACATGAACTAAACATGTGCAAAATATGGGCGTGATAGGGGCTGTTTTTCTTGAGTTATTGCAAAGAAAGTTGTAGAAAGAAAGAAATATCTCAATACATCGAAGATAAGTTTGATTTCAACCAAGTTTCTTGACGTGATCTCGGCGTCGTATGAAAAAATGGAGGGTATAGTCACGATAGCCCAAAGTCTGAGCTACAACATATTAAAATCTGGGAGAAATTCACAGAAGAGTAAGTGAGCTAGTGTTCGATAAAGACCGTCATGTCAATTTTCATTTCCAGAAAAATTCCCTCCCATAGAGATAACACGTAAACTGGTTAAATTTGACAAGGTTACATTATATCTATTTTCACGAGGTGAAGACATCATCCGATTAAAACTTTGATTGAAGAAAACTTAAAGAGTATTACATTGGCTACAACATACTAAAATCTGGAAGAAATTCACCGAAGGGTAATTGAGCTAGTCGTCGATAAAGACAATCGTGTCAATTTTCACATCTAGAAAAATTCCCTCCCATAGAGATAACACGTCATAATGAAGATAAAGAAAGAAGTACATATGACCTTTGACCCTACTTTGCACAGACAAGATGGCGTCTGTGCAAAAAGTGGTTATTTTGTGAAATGATTCTTGTAACATGGTCTTTACGTATGCAAAATATGGGAAAGATAGGACATGTATTCACCAAGATACAGGATGAAACATTTTTGACCTTTGACCCTAATTTACATACCCAAGATGGTGTCCAATCAAGAAGTTGTTATTTTATGAAATAATGTACGTGACATGAACTAAACATGTGCAAAATATGGGATTGATAACCATTGTAGTTCTTCATCTATTGCACAGAATGTAGTAGAAAGAAAGAAAAATAAAGAAAAAATTGTTATGTTATAGAAATTTGAAGGAGAAGCATTAAAAAATCAGAAAAAGATAAAGTTAGGAAGGGAGATTAAGACTAAATAAAGAAAAAGAAGAAAAAAGAGTTTGGAAAAAAAAATAAAAAAATATTGGCAAGGGTGAGGCTCGAACCAGGGACCTTAGGATTACGAGTCGGATGCGCTATGCAATGACCTATTTCATGCTCCATATGCCCTGTGTATTAAGCAAAATGACGCTGCATCGAAGCCACGTGCCATTTTCAACCAAGTTTTTCGACGTGATGCCGGCCTCGTACGAAAAAATGGAGGGCACACTTACGATAGCCCAAAGTCTCAGCTACAACATACTAAAATCTGGGAAAAATTCACCGAAGCATAAGTGAGCGAATGCTCGAAAAAGATAGTCATGTCAATTTTCACTGCCAGAAAAACTGCTCTCCCATAGAGATAACACGTAAACTGGTCAAATTTGATAAGATTACTTTTAATCCATTTTTACGAGGTGATGCCGCCATCCAATCAAAATGTTGTTATTACATTAATGAAAGAACATTTAATAAGCTACAACATACTGAAATCTGAGTGAAAATTGGCAGAGGATAAGTGAGATACGCCCAAGTAAACTTGAAAATTGATGACGTCATTTTGAAAATTTACTTTTTTTACTTTATTAAGAAATTTGATATCTTTTAATCACTTTTTCAGTATCGCCAACCCATAAACTGACATGTACAACTCATCAGCTTTCAGAATATGTAAAGAAAATGGGGGGTCACCGTCCATCCTGACGAGTAAAATCGGATTTAAAATTGGCGGTTTTTGGGCATTGTTGTACTGTATATCGCCATTGACGCGCGCGCGGAATTTCAACTTTGACAGTCCCGTATGACGTCATATTGAGTCGGATTGACTTGAAACTTGCTAGAAATGTTCCTTGACTTTTCAGACATCCGATAAATGTAAAAAATCGGGAAATTTCTGTTGCATATGAGCTGTACGTACGTATATGTGCGCGCGCGTACGCGTCCGTCCAATTTTTTCAATTTTTCAAAAAATGCTGCAAATGGTCTGAAACGTGTGCAAAAAAAATTTGAGCTCGATTTGAGCATACAAATATTTCAACGCGCGCGTACGCGCACGTTTTAAGAGAAAATATGAATTTTGAGAATATGAGTAGAATGCGCATAACTTGAAATATATGTGAAGTAAATTTCATTGAAAAACTCTATTCCATTAGTGAGATATGATTGAGAATGTGTTTTCATATAATGACGTCACAGTGACGTCACGGTCGACTGATCACTATTATACATTAGATCTGTCGTCTTTGGGACATGATACATATATGGTATAATTTTGAAATTGATAGGAAGAGGACTTTCTGAGCTAACCTCTACACAAATTTTGTCCAGAAATAAAGAAGAAGAAGAAGAAGAAGAAGAAGAACCAACAAAGAATCCGTACAGATACAGAAGGTGATCCGAGAGGATTCTCGGATCACCTAACTAGAGATTGTAATTTGTCATCACTGACAAATTAAGGTGATCCGATTTTTTTTTATCAATGATTCGAGTCCTGATCGCAATAGGCATGACCATACAAGTTTCATCTGTGTTTAGAGACATTGGCCGTGTGATGTTTGCATTCTCATTTAGCAAAGGGAGTCATATCTGCCATGTTAGGTACCAAATTCTGTATACACTATAACGAAGAAACAGCAACAAGTACATATGACCTTTGACCCACCTTTGCACTCCCAAGATTGCATCTGATGAAATAGTGGTTATTTTGTGAAATGATTCTCGCGACATCGTCTATACGTGTGAAAAATATGGGAAAGGTAGGACAGGAATTCACTAAGATACACGATGAAACATTTATGACCTTTGACCCTAATTTAAATACCCAAGATGTTGTCCGATCTAGTAGTTGTTATTTTATGAAATAATGTACGAGACATGAACTAAACATGTGCAAAATATGGGGGTGATAGGGCGTGTTTTTCTTGAGTTATTGCAAAGAAAGTTGCAGAAAGAAAGAAATATCTCAATACATAGAAGATAAGCTTTAATTTCAACCAAGTTTTTATCGTAATCCCGACATCGTATGAAAAGACGAAGTAAACAAAACGATAGCGCAAAGTCTCAGCTACAACATATTAAAATCTGGGAGAAATTCACCGAAGCATAAGTGAGCTAGTGCTCGATAAAGACAGTCATGTCAATTTTCACATTAAAAAAAATTCCCTCCCATAGAGATAACACGTCATAACGAAGATACAAAAAGAAGTACATATGACCTTTGACCTCAATTTGTACAGACAAGATGGCATCTGAGTAAAAAGTAGTTATTTTGTGAAATGATCCTTGTAACATGGTCTTTGCGTGTGCAAAATATGGGAAAGATAGGACATGTATTCACTAAGATACAGGGTGAAACACTTATGACCTTTGACCCTAATTTACATACCCAAGATGGTGTCCGATCAAGTAGTTGTTATTTTATGAAATAATTCACGTCACATGAACTAAACATGTGCAAAATATGAAAGTGATAGAGGCCGTTTTTCTTGAGTTATTGCAAAGAAAGTTGCAGAAAGAAAGAAATACTTCAATACATGGAAGATAAGCTTTAATTTCAACCAAGTGTTTTGACGTGATGCAGACATCGTATGAAAAAACGAAGGGCACACTTACGATAGCCCTACGTCTCAGCTACAACATATTAAAATCTTAGAGAGATTCACCGAAGCATAAGCGAGCTAGTGCTCGATAAAGATAGTCATGTCAATTTTCATTTCCATAAAAACTGCACTCCCATAGAGTTAACACGTAAACTGGTCAAATTTGACAAGATTACATTCAATCCATTTTTACGAGGTGATACCGTCATCTAATCAAAATACCGTTATTACGTTAATGAAAGAGCATTTAATAAGCTACAACATACTGAAATCTTGGTGAAAATTGACAAAGGATTAGTGAAATACGCTGGAATGAACTTGAAATTTGATGACGTCATTTTGAAAATTTACTTTTTTTACTTTATTAAGAAATTTAATATCTTTTAATCATTTTGTCAGCATTGCCACCCCATGAAATGACATGTACAACTCATCAGCTTTCAAAATATGTACAGAAAATGGGGGGTCACCGTCCATCCTGACGAGTAAAATCGGATTTAAAATTGGCAGTTTTTTGGCATAGTTGCACTGTATATCGCCATTGACGCGCGCGCGGAATTTCAACTTTGACGGGCCCGTATGACGTCATATTGAGTCGGATCGACTTGAAACTTGGTAGAAATATTCCTTGACATTTCAGTCATCCGATAAGTGTAAAAAAACGGGAAATTTCTATTGCATATGAGCTGTGCGTGCGTATATGTGCGCGCGCGTACGCGTCCGTCCAATTTTTTCAATTTTTCAAAAAATGCTCCAAATGATCTGAAACGTGTGCAAAAAAAATTTGAGCTCGATTGGAGCATGTCAATATTTTAACGTGCGCGTACGCGCACGGTTTAAGTGTAAACTGAAATTTGAGAAAATGTGTAGAGTGCGCTTGATTTGAACTATATGTGACGTAAATTTCATAGAAAAATTCCATTCCATTAATGAGATATTAATGAAAATGTGCTTTCATATAATGACGTCATAGTGACGTCACGGTCCATTGATCACAATGATTTTACAAAATCTGTCGTCTTTGTGACATGATACATATATGGTATAATTTTGAAATTGATAGGCAGAGGACTTTCTGAGTTAATCTCTGCACAACTTTTGTCCAGAAATAAAGAATCAGTACAGATACAGAAGGTGATCCGAAGGATACTCGGATCACCTAACTAGACCCGGAATTTGTCAAGACTGACAAATTAGGTGATCCGATTTTTTTTTTTAATCAATGATTCGAGTCCTGATCACAATAGGCATGACCATAAGGTTTCATCCTTGTTTAGAGACATTGGCCGTGTGATATTTGGATTCTCATTTAGAAAAGGGAGTGAGACCTGCCATCTTTGGTACCGAATTCCGTATACACTAACGGAAATACAGAATGAAGTATATTTGACCTTTGACCTCACTTTGCACACCCAAAATGGCGTCTAAGCAAAAAGTGATTATTTTTTGAAATGATTCTTGTAACATGGTCTTTGCGTGTGCAAAATATGGGAAAGATAGGACATGTATTCACCAAGATACTGGATGAAACATTTATGACCTTTGACCCTAATTTACATACCCAAGATGGTGTCCGATCAAGTAGTTGTTATTTTATGAAATAATGTACGTGACATGTATTAAACATGTGCAAAATATGGGATTGATAGCCATTGTTGTTGTTCATCTATTGCACAGAAAGTAGAAAGAAAGAAAAATAAAGAAAAATTGTTATTTTATAGAAATTTGAAGGAGAAGCATAAAAAAATCAGAAAAAGATAAAGTAAGGGAAGGGAGATTAAGATTAACTAAAGAAAAAGAAGAAAAAAGTGTTTAAAAAAATTTAAAAAAATATTGGCAGGGGTGAGCCTCGAACCAGGGACCTTAGGATTACGAGTCGGATGCGCTACGCAATGACCTATTTCATTCTCCATAGGCCCTGTGTATTAAGCAAAATGACGCTGCATCGAAGCCTCGTGCCATTTTCAACCAAGTTTTTCGACGTGATGCCGACATCGTATGAAAAAATGGAGGGCACACTTACGATAGCCCAAAGTCTCAGCTACAACATACTAAAATCTGGGAGAAATTCACCGAAGCATAAGTGAGCTAGTGCTCGAAAAAGAGAGTCATGTCAATTTTCACTGCCAGAAAAACTGCTCTCCCATAGAGATAACACGTAAACTGGTCAAATTTGACAATATTACTTTCAATCCATTTTTACGAGGTGATGCCGTCATCCAATCAAAATGTTGTAATTATATTAATGAAAGATCATATAATAAGCTACAACATACTGAAATCTGGGTGTAAATTGGCAAAGGATAAGTGAGATACGCTTGATTGAACTTGAAATTTGATGACGTCATTTTGAAAATTTACTTTTTTTACTTTATTAAGATATTTGATATCTTTTAGTCATTTTTCCAGCATAGCCAGCCCATGAAATGACATGTACAACTCATCAGCTTTCAGAATATGTAAAGAAAATGGGGGGTCACCGTCCATCCTGACGAGTAAAATCGGATTTAAAATTGGCGTTTTTTTGGCATCGTTGCACTGTATATCGCCATTGACGCGCGCGCGGAATTTCAACTTTGACGGGCCCGTATGACGTCATATTGAGTCAGATTGACTTGAAACTTGGTAGAAATATTTCTTGACAATTCAGGCATCCGATAAATGTAAAAAAACGGGAAAATTCCATTGCATATGAGCTGTGTGTGCGAATATGTGCGCGCGCGTACGCGTCCGTCCAATTTTTTCAATTTTTCAAAAAATGCTCCAAATGGTCTGAAACGTGTGCAAAAAAAATTTGAGCTCGATTTGAGCATACAAATATTTCAACGCGCGCGTACGCGCACGTTTTAAGAGAAAATATGAATTTTGAGAACATGAGTAGAATGCGCATAACTTGAATTATATGTGAGGTAAATTTCATTGCAAAATTCCATTCCATTAATGAGATATGAATGAAAATGTGTTTTCATATAATGACGTCATAGTGACGTCACGGTCGACTGATCACTATGATTTTACTTGCGCTGTCGTCTTTAGGACATGATACATACATGGTATAATTTTGATATTGATAGGAAAAGGACTTTCTGAGCTAATCGATGCACAACTTTTGGGGAGAAATAAGAAAAAGAAGAAGAACTAGACTCGGAATTTGTCAACACTGACAAATTAGGTGATCCGATCTCTTGGGAAATCAATGATTTGAGTCCTGATCCCAATAGGCATGACCATACAGGTTTCATCTGTGTTGAGAGGACATTGGCCATGTGATGTTTGGAGTCTCATTTAGAAAAGGGAGTCAGACCTGCCATCTTTGGTACCGAATTCCGTATGCACTAACGAAGATACAGAATGAAGTATATTTGACCTTTGACCCCATTTTGCACACCAAAGATGGCATCTGAGCAAAAAGTAGTTATTTTGTGAAATGATTCTTGTAAAATGGTCCTTGCGTGTGCAAAATATGGGAAAGATAGGACAAGTATTCACGAAGATACAGGATGAAACATTTATGACCTTTGACCCTAATTTACATACCCAAGATGGTGTCCGATCAAGTAGTTGTTATTTTATGAAATAATGTACGTGACATGAACTAAACATGTGCAAAATATGGGGGTAATAGAGGCTGTTTTTCTTGAGTTATTGCAAAGAAAGTTGCAGAAAGAAAGAAATATCTCAATACATCGAAGATAAGCTTTAATTTCAACCAAGTTTTTTAGCATGATCCAGACATCGTATGAAAAACAAAAGGCATATTTCTGATAGCGCAAAGTCTCAGCTACAACATATTAAAATCTGGGAGAAATTCACCGAAGGGTAAGTGAGCTAGTGCTCGATAAAGACAATCATGTCAACTTTCACATCTAGAAAAATTCCCTCCCATAGAGATAACACGTCATAACGAAGATACAGAAAAAAGTACATATGTGACCGTGCACCTCAAAACGAACATAAAGTCGCACACACTGATTTTGCATGAGGACTGAAAATAGGTGAAATGGGTCAACCTAGCCGAACTTGACTTTTTCATATTTTCTGAAAAAGCGGGTCTTCTTTTATATTATGCTAAAATTTGGTATCATAAAACGGGCAGGAAAGTGTGTTGTTTTGGCAGTTTATCTCGAACATTTTTGGGAGAATAGTGTGATTAGGTGTGTCTTTAGAATCCCTTTTTCATTTCTGAAAAACCTTGTCCACACTCTTCACTTTCAACTCTAATAACTTTTGAAAGGATAGAGCTACTGCTTCGAAAGTTGGCATTAATTATGAGCAGAATGTGTTAATGAGGCATGCTTAATTTCAGTTTAATCTCATAATCCCTTCATTGTTGTTACTCTGGTGGTTTACTTCCTGTTTTTTGTCCCATTCATTGCACAGCCAGCACGGTTTGGTAAAGATTAAGCGCTTGAATAGACACTGTACTTCAGAGCCTCTTTTCTCAGTTCACACTTTTCCTGAGTTTGTGCTTTCTTTCCAATATTTAGATAGGTTTGGAGAGTCCATTTGATTTGAGTTATACATCATTTTAAAGCTTAAAGTCTGCTCTTTCAGAATATGGTCTTAACTACAAATTCATGTCAGGCGACTTTTTGTTTGTTTTGAGGTGCAGGGTCACATATGACCTTTGACCCCACTTTGCACAGACAAGATGGCATCTGAGCAAAAAGTGGTTATTTTGTGAAATGATCCTTGTAACATGGTCTTTACGTGTGCAAAATATGGGAAAGAAAGGACATGTATTTATTAAGATACAGGATGAAATATTTATGACCTTTGACCCTAATTTACAAACCCAAGATGGTGTCCGATCAAGTAGTTGTTATTTTATCAAATAATGTACGTAACATGAACTAAACATGTGCAAAATATGGGGGTGATAGGGGCTGTCTTTCTTGAGTTATTGTAAAGAAAGTTGCAGAAAGGAAGAAATATCTCAATACATCGAAGATAAGCTTTAATTTCAACCAAATTTTTTGACGTGATACCGACGTCGTATGAAAAAACAAAGGGCACACTTACGATAGCCCAAAGTCTCAGCTACAACATACTAAAATTTGGGAGGAATTCACCGAAGCATAAGTGAGATAGTGCTCGATAAAGATAGTCATGTCAATTTTCATTTCCAGAAAAACTGCACTCCCATAGAGATAACACGTAAACTGGTCAAATTTGGAAAGATTACTTTGAATCCATTTTTACGATGTGATGCCGTCATCCAATCAAAATGCTGTTAGTATATTAATGAAAAAGCATTTAATAAGCTACAACATACTGAAATTTGTGTGAAAATTGGCAAAGGATAAGTGAGATACGCTCGAGTGAACTTGAAATTTGATGACGTCATTTTGAAAATTTACTTTTTTTACTTTATTAAGAAATTTGATATCTTTTATTCATTTTTTCAGTACCGCCAACCCATGAAATGATATGTACAACTCATCAGCTTTCAAAATATGTAAAGATAATGGGGGGTCACCGTCCATCCTGACGAGTAAAATCGGATTTAAAATTGGCGTTTTTTTGGCATTGTTGCACTGTATATCGCCATTGACGCGCGCGCGGAATTTCAACTTTGACGGGCCCGTATGACGTCATATTGAGTCGGATTGACTTGAAACTTGGTAGAAACATTCCTTGACATTTCAGGCATCCGATCCGTGTGAAAAAAATGGGAAATTTCTATTGCATATGAGCTGTGCGTGCGTATATGTGCGCGCGCGTACGCGTCCGTCCAATTTTTTCAATTTTTCAAAAAATGCTCCAAATGGTCTGAAACGTGTGCAAAAAAAGTTTGAGCTCGATTTGAGCATACAAATATTTCAACGCGCGCGTACGCGCACTTTTTAATAATAAATGTGAATTTTGATAATATGAGTAGAATGCGCTTGACTTGAAATATATGTGACGTAAATTTCATTGAAAAATTCCATTCCAATAATGAGATATGAATGAAAATGTGTTTTCATATAATGACGTCATAGTGACGTCACGGTCGACTGATCACTATTATTTTACTTGCGCTGTCGTCTTTGCGACATGATACATATATGGTATAAGTTTGACATTGAGAGGCAGTGCACTTTCTGAGCTAACCTCTGCACAAATTTTGTCCAGAAATAAAGAAGATTAAAAAGAAGAACAAAGAATCAGTACAGATACAGAAGGTGATCCGAGAGGATACTCGGATCACCTAAGAAGAAGAAAGAATCCGTACAGAAACAGAAGGTGATCCGAGAGGATACTCGGATCACCTAAAAAGAAAGAATCCGTACAGATACAGAAGGTGATCCGAGAGGATACTCGGATCACCTAACTAGAGATTGTAATTTGTCATCACTGACAAATTAAGGTGATCCGATTTTTTTTTAATCAATGATTCGAGTCCTGATCGCAGTAGGCATGACCATACAAGTTTCATCTGTGTTTAGAGACATTGGCCGTGTGATGTTTGCATTCTCATTTAGCAAAGGGAGTCATATCTGCCATGTTAGGTACCAAATTCTGTATACACTATAAGGAAGACACAGCAACAAGCACATATGACCTTTGACCCACCTTTGCACTCCCAAGATTGCATCTGATGAAATAGTGGTTATTTTGTGAAATGATTCTCGCGATATCGTCTGTACGTGTGAAAAATATGGGAAAGATAGGACAGGTATTCACCAAGATACAAGATGAAACATTTATGACCTTTGACCCTAATTTACATACCCAAGATGTTGTCCGATCTAGTAGTTGTTATTTTATGAAATAATGTACGTGACATGAACTAAACATGTGCAAAATATGGGGGTGATAGGGGGTGTTTTTCTTGAGTTATTGCAAAGAAAGTTGCAGAAAGAAGAAATATATCAATACATAGAAGATAAGCTTTAATTTCAAGCAAGTTTTTTTATCGTAATCTCGACATCGTATGAAGAAACGAAGGTCAACTGAACAATAGCGCAAAGTCTCAGCTACCACATATTAAAATCTGGGAGAAATTCACCGAAGGGTAAGTGAGCTAGTGCTCGATAAAGACAATCACGTCAATTTTCACATTTAAAAAAATTCCCTCCCGTAGAGATAATACGTCATAACGAAGATACAAAAAGAAGTACATATGACCTTTGACCTCAATTTGCACAGACAAGATGGCATCTGAGTAAAAAGTAGTTATCTTGTGAAATGATCCTTGTAACATGGTCTTTGCGTGTGCAAAATATGGGAAAGATAGGACATGTATTCACTAAGATACAGGATGAAACACTTATGACCTTTGACCCTAATTTACATACCCAAGATGGTGTCCGATCAAGTAGTTGTTATTTTATGAAATGATTTACGTGACATGAACTAAACATGTGCAAAATATGGAAGTGATAAAGGCCGTTTTTCTTGAGTTATTGCAAAGAAAGTTGCAGAAGGAAAGAAATATCTCAATACCTCGAAGATAAGCCTGAATTTCAACCAAAATTTTTGACGTGATCCCGACATCGTATGAAAAAACAAAGGGCACACTTACGGTAGCGTAAAGTCTCAGCTACAACATATTAAAATCTGGGAGAAATTTACCGAAGGGTAAGTGAGCTAGTGCTCGATAAAGATAGTCATGTCAATTTTCATTTCCAGAAAAACTGCACTCCCATAGAGATAACACGTAAACTGGTCAAATTTGACAAGATTACTTTCAATCCATTTTTACGAGGTGATACCGTCATCCAATCAAAATGTTGTAATTTTATGTTTAAAATAACATTAAATAAGCTACATCATACTGAAATCTGGGTGAAAATTGACAAAGGACTAGTGAGATGCGCTCGAATAAACTTGAAATTTGATGACGTCATTTTGAAAATTTACTTTTTTTACTTTATTAAGAAATTTGATATCTTTTAATCATTTTGTCAGTATTGCCACCCCATGAAATGACATGTACAACTCATCAGCTTTCAAAATATGTACAGAAAATGGGGGGTCACCGTCCATCCTGACGAGTAAAATCAGATTTAAAATTGGCAGTTTTTTGGCATAGTTGCACTGTATATCGCCATTGACGCGCGCGCGGAATTTCAACTTTGACAGGCCCGTATGACGTCATATTGAGTCGGATTGACTTGAAACTTGGTATAAATATTCCTTTACATTTCAGACATCGGATCAAAGTGAAAAAACTGGAAATTTCAATTGCATATGAGCTGTGCGTGCGTATATGCGCGCGCGCGTACGCGTCCGTCCAATTTTTTTAATTTTTCAAAAAATGTTCCAAATGGTCTGAAACGTGTGCAAAAAAAATTTGAGCTCGATTGGAGCATACAAATATTTCAACGCGCGCGTACGCGCACGTTTTAAGAGAAAATTGAATTTTGAGAACATGAGTAGAATGCGCATAATTTGAAATATATGTGACGTAAATTTCATTGAAAAATTCTATTCCATTAATGAGATATGATTGAGAATGTGTTTTCATATAATGACGTCATAGTGACGTCACGGTCAACTGATCACAATGATGCATTAGATTTGTTGTCTTTAGGACATGATGCATATATGGTATAATTTTGAAATTGATAGGCAGAGGACTTTCTGAGCTAACCTCTGCACAACTTTTGGGGAGAAATAAAGAAATAAAGAAGAAGAACTAGAGATTGTAATTTGTCATCACTGACAAATTAAGGTGATCCGATTTTTTTTCATCAATGATTCGAGTCCTGATCGCAATAGGCATGACCATACAGGTTTCAGCTGTGTTTAGAGACATTGGCCGTGTGACGTTTGGATTCTCATTTAGAAAAGGGAATCATGTCTGCCATCTTTGGTACTATTCTGTATACACTAGATAACGAAGATACAGCAACAAATACATATGACCTTTGACCCACCTTTACACTCCCAAGACGGCATCTGAGGAAAAAGTGATTATTTTGTGAAATAATTCTCGCGACATCGTCTATACGTGTGCAAAATATGGGAAAGATAGGGCAGGCATTCATCAAGATACAAGACGGAACATTTATGACATTTGACCCTAATTTTCATACCCAAGATGGTGTCCGATCAAGTAGTTGTAATTTTATGAAATAATGTACGTGACATGAACTAAATACGTGCAAAATATGGAGGTGATAGGGGCTGTTTTTCTTGAGTTATTGCAAAGAAAGTTACAGAAAGAAAGAAATATCTGAATACATCGAAGATAAGCTTTAATTTCAACCAAGATTTTTTACGTGATTCCGACATCGTATGAAAAAACAAAGGGTATGTAACGATAGCGCAAAGTCTCAGCTACAACATATTAAAATCTAGGAGAAATTCACTGAAGGGTAAGTGAGCTAGTTGTCGATAAAGACAATCATGTCAATTTTCACATCTAGAAAAATTCCCTCCCATAGAGATAACACGTCATAACGAAGATACAGGAAGAAGTACATATGATCTTTGACCCCATTTTGCACAGACAAGATGGCCTCTGAGCCAAAAATGATAAATTTGTGAAATGATCCTTGTAACATGGTCTTTACGTGTGCAAAATATGGGAAAGATAGGACATGTATTCACCAAGATACAGGATGAAACATTTATGACCTTTGACCCTAATTTACATACCCAAGATGGTGTCTGATCAAGTAGTTGTTATTTTGTGAAATAATGTACGTGACATGAACTAAACATGTGCAAAATATGGTGGTGATAGGATATGTTTTTCTTGAGTTATTGCAAAGAAAGTTACAGAAAGAAAGAAATATTTCAATACATCGAAGATAAGCTTGAATTTCAACCAAGTTTTTGGAAGTGATGCCGACTCCGTATGAAAAAACAAAGGGCACACTCACGATAGCCCAAGGTCTCAGCTACAACATACTAAAATATGGGAGAAATTCACCGAAGCATAAGTGAGCTAGTGCTCGATAAAGATAGTCATGTCAGTTTTCATTTCCAGAAAAACTGCACTCCCATAGAGATAACACGTAAACTGGTCAAATTTGACAAAATTACTTTCAATCCATTTTTACAAGGTGATACCATCATCCAATTAAAATATTGTTATTACAACTTTGAAAGTACATTTAATAAGCTACAACATACTGAAATCTGGGGGTGAATCGGCAAAGGATAAGTGAGATACGCTCTAGTGAACTTGAAATTTGATGACGTCATTTTCAAATTTTAGTTTTTTTATTTCATTGTGAAATTTGATACCTTTTAATCATTTTGCCAGCATCGGCAACCCATGAAATGACATGTACGACTCATGAGCTTTCAGAATATGTAAAGAGAATGGGGGGTCATCGTCCATCCCGACGAGTAAAATCAGATTTAAAATTGGCGGTTTTTTGGCATAGTTGAACTGTATATCGGCATTGACGCGCGCGCGGAATTTCAACTTTGACGGGCCCGTATGACGTCATATTGAATCGGATTGACTTGAAACTTGGCAGAAATATTCCTTGACATTTCAGGCATCCGATAAGTGTGAAAAAACGGGAAATTTCTATGAAATTTGAGCTGTGCGTGCGCATATGCGCGCGCGCGTACGCGTCCGTCCAATTTTTTCAATTTTTCAAAAAATGCTCCAAATGGTCTGAAACGTGTGCAAAAAATTTTTGAGCTCAATTTGAGCATGCAAATATTTCAACGCGCGCGTACGCGCACGTTTTTAGAAAAAATATGAATTTTGAGAATATGAGTAGAATGCGCATGACTTGAAATATATGTGACGCAAATTTCATTGAAAAATTCCATTCCATTAATTAGATATGATTGAGAATGTGTTTTCATATAATGACGTCATAGTGACGTCACGGTCGACTGATCACAATGATACATTAGATTTGTTGTCTTTAGGACATGATGCATACATGGTATAATTTTGAAATTGATAGGCAGAGTACTTTCTGAGCTGACCTCTGCACAACTTTTGGGGAGAAATAAAGAAATAAAGAAGAAGAATAAAGAATCAGTACAGATACAGAAGGTGATCCGAGAGGATACTCGGATCACCTAATAAAGAACTAGACTTGGAATTTGTCAACACTGACAAATTAGGTGATCCGATCTGTTCGTAAATCAACGATTTGAGTCTCCTGATCCCAATAGGCATGACCATACAGGTTTCATCTGTGTTTAGTGGACATTGGCCGAGTGATGTTTGGATTCTCATTTAGAAAAAGTAGTCAGACCTGACATCTATGGTACACAATTCCGTATACACTAACGAAAATACAGAATGAAGTATATTTGACCTTTGACCCCAATTTGCACAGACAAGATGGCATCTGAGCAAAAAGTGGTTATTTTGTGAAATGATCCTTGTAACATGGTCTTTACGTGTGCAAAATATGGGAAAGGTAGGACATGTATTCACCAAGATACAGGATGATACATTTATGACCTTTGACCCTAATTTACATACCCAAGATGACGTCTGATCAAGTAGTTATTATTTTATGAAATAATGTACGTGACATGAACTAAACATGTGCAAAATATGGGAGTGATAAGGTCTGTTTTTCTTGAGTTATTGTAAAGAAAGTTGCAGAAAGAAAGAAGTATCTCAATACATCGAAGATAAGCTTTAATTTCAACCACGTTTTTTGACGTGATCCCGACATCGTATGAAAAATGGAGGGCACACTTTCGATAGCCCAAAGTCTCAGCTACAACATATTAAAATCTGGGAGAAATTCACCGAAGCATAAGTGAGCTAGTGCTCGATAAAGACAATCATGTCAATTTTCACATCTACAAAAATTCCCTCCCATAGAGATAACACGTCATAACGAAGATAAAGAAAGAAGTACATATGACCTTTGACCCCACTTTGCACAGCCAAGATGGCATCTGAGCAAAAAGTGGTTATTTTGTGAAATGATCCTTGTAACATGGTCTTTACGTGTGCAAAATATGGAAAAGATAAGACATGTATTCAACAAGATACAAGATGATACATTTATGACCTTTGACCCTAATTTACATACCCAAGATGACGTCCGATCAAGTAGTTGTTATTTTATGAAATAATGTACGTGACATGAACTAAACATGTGCAAAATATGGGGATGATACGGGGTGTTTTACTTGAGTTATTGCAAAGAAAGTTGCAGAAAGAAAGGAATATGAAAATACATGGAAGATAAGCTTTACTTTCAACCAAGTTTTTGGGCATGATGCCGACTCCGTATGAAAAAACGAAGGGCACACTTACGATAGCCCAAAGTCTCAGCTACAACATACTAAAATATGGGAGAAATTCACCGAAGCATAAGTGAGGTAGTGCTCGATAAAGATAGTCATGTCAGTTTTCATTTCCAGAAAAACTGCACTCCCATAGAGATAACACGTAAACTGGTGAAATTTAACAATGTTACTTTTAATCCCTTTTTACGAGGTGATGCCGTCATCCAATCAAATTGTTGTTATTATATATCTGAAAGACCATTTAATAAGCTACAACATATTGAAATTTGGACGAAAATCAATTAAAGAATAAGTGAGATATGCTTGAATGAACTTGAAATTTGATGACGTCATTTTGAAAATTTACTTTTTTAACTTTACTAAGAAATTTGATATATTTTAATCATTTTTCCAGCATTGCCAACCCATGAAATGACATGTACAACTCATCAGCTTTCAGAATATGTAAAGAAAATGGGGGGTCACCGTCCATCCTGACGAGTAAAATCGGATTTGAAATTGGCAGTTTTTTGGCATTGTTGCACTGTATATCGCCATTGACGCGCGCGCGGAATTTCAACTTTGACGGGCCCGTATGACGTCATTTTGAGTCGGATTGACTTGAAACTTGGTAGAAATATTCCTTGACATTTCAGACATCCGATCAAAGTGAAAAAACGGGAAATTTTCATTGCATATGAGCTGTGCGTGCGTATATGCGCGCGCGCGTACGCGTCCGTCCGATTTTTTCAATTTTTCAAAAAATGCTCTAAATGGTCTGAAACGTGTGCAAAAAAATTTTGAGCTCGATTGGAGCATACAAATATTTCAACGCGCGCGTACGCGCACGGCTTAAGGGTACATATGAATTTTGAGAACATAAGTAGAATCAGCTTGATTTGAACTATACGTGACGTAAATTTCATTGAAAAATTCCATTCCATTAATTAGATATTAGTGAGAATGTGTTTTCATATAATGACGTCATAGTGACGTCATGGTCGACTGATCACTATGATTTTATTAGATTTCTCGTCTTTGGGACATGATACATATATGGTATAAATTTGGCATTGATAGGATGAGGACTTTCTGAGCTAACCTCTACACAACATTTGAGGAGAAAGAACTTTTTGTGACAACGGGAAGTTTAACACTAGAGATTGTAATTTGTCATCACTGACAAATTAAGGTGATCCGATTTTTTTTTTAATCAATGATTCGAGTCCTGATCGTAATAGGCATGACAATACAAGTTTCATCTGTGTTTAGAGACATTGGCCGTGTGAGGTTTGGATTCTCATTTAGAAAAGGGAGTCATATCTGTCATCTTTGGTACCAATTCTGTATACACTTAATAACGAAGATACACCAAAGAATACATATGACCTTTGACCCACCTTTACACTCCCAAGATGGCATCTGAGGAAAAAGTGGTTATTTTGTGAAATGATTCTTGCGACATCGTCTATATTCGTGTGCAAAATATGGCAAAGATAGGACAGGTATTCACCAAGATGCAAAATGCAAAGTCTTAGCTACAACATAAAATCTGGGAGAAATTCACCGAAGGGTAAGTGAGAGCTAGTGCTCGATAAAGAAAAGCATGTTAATTTTCACATTAAAAAAAAATCCCTCCCATAGAGATAACACGTCATAACGACAACATAGAAAGAAGTACATATGACCTTTGACCTCACTTTGCACACCCAAGATGGCGTCTGAGCAAAAAGTGGTTATTTTGTGAAATGATCCTTGTTACATGGTCTTTGTGTGTGCAAAATATGGGAAAGATAGGACATGTATTCACCAAGATACAGGATGAAACATTTATGACCTTTGACCCTAATTTACATACCCAAGATGGTGTCCTATCAAGTAGTTGTTATTTTATGAAATAATGTACGTGACATGAACTAAACATGTGCAAAATATGGGATTGATAGCCATTGTTGTTGTTCATCTATTGCACAGAAAGTAGTAGAAAGAAAGAAAAATAAAGAAAAAATATGTTATTTTATAGAAATTTGAAGGAGAAGCATAAAAAAATCAGAAAAAGATAAAGTTAGGAAGGGAGATTAAGACTAACTAAAGAAAAAGAAGAAAAAAAGTGTTTAACAATTGAAAAAAAATATTGGCAGGGGTGAGCCTCGAACCAGGGACCTTAGGTTTACGAGTCGGATGCGCTATGCAATGACCTATTTCATGCTCCATAGGCCCTGTGTATTAAGCAAAATGACGCTGCATCGAAGCCACGTGCCATTTTCAACCAAGTTTTTCGACGTGATGCCGACGTCGTATGAAAAAATGAAGGGCACACTTACGATAGCCCAAAGTCTCAGCTACAACATACTAAAATCTGGGAAAAATTCACCGAAGCAAAAGTGAGCTAGTGCTCGAAAAAGAGAGTCATGTCAATTTTCACTGCCAGAAAAACTGCTCTCCCATAGAGATAACACGTAAACTGGTCAAATTCTACAAGGATACATTCAATCCATTTTTACGAGGCGATGACGTCATTCAATCAAAATGTTGTTTTACATTAATGAAAGAACATTTCATCAGCTACAACATACTGAAATATGGGAGAAAATTGGCAAAGGATAAGTGAAATACGCTCGAGTGAACTTGTAATTTGATGACGTCATTTTGAAAATTTACTTTTTTTATTTTATTAAGAAATTTTATATCTTTTAATCATTTTGTGAGCATTGCCTACCCATGAAATGACATGTACAACTCATCAGCTTTCAATATATGTAAAGAAAATGGGGGGTCACCGTCCATCCTGACGAGTAAAATCGGATTTAAAATTGGCAGTTTTTTGGCTTAGTTGCACTGTATATCGCCATTGACGCGCGCGCGGAATTTCAACTTTGACGGGCCCGTATGACGTCATATTGAGTCGGATTGACTTGAAACGTGGTATAAATATTCCTTGACATTTCAGACATACGATCAAAGTGAAAAAACTGGAAATTTCAATTGCATATGAGCTGTGCGTGCGTATATGCGCGCGCGCGTACGCGTCCGTCCGATTTTTTCAATTTTTCAAAAATTGCTCCAAATGGTCTGAAACGTGTGCAAAAAAATTTTGAGCTCGATTGACGCATACAAATATTTGAACGCGCGCGTACGCGCACGTTCTAAGAGAAAATATGAATTTTGAGAACATGAGTAGAATGCGCATAACTTGAAATATATGTGACGTAAATTTCATTGAAAAATTCTTTTTCATTAATGAGATATGATTGAGAATGTGTTTTCATATAATGACGTCATAGTGACGTCACGGTCGACTGATCACTACGATTTTACTTGACCCGTCGTCTTTGGGACGTGATGCACATATGGTGTAATTTTGACATTGATAGGAGGAGGACTTTCTGAGCTAATCGATACACAACTTTTGAGGAGAAATAAAGAAAGAATCAGTACAGATACAGAAGGTGATCCGAAGGATACTCGGATCACCTAACTAGAGATTGTAATTTGTCATCACTGACAAATTAAGGTGATCCGATTTTTTTTTAATCAATGATTCGAGTCCTGATACTGCAAAGTCTCAGCTACAACATATTAAAATCTGGGAGAACTTCACCGAAGGGTAAGTGAGCTAGTGCTCGATAAAGACAGTCATGTCAATTTTCACATTTAAAAAAATTCCCTCCCATAGAGATAACACGTCATAACGAAGATACAAAAAGAAGTACATATGACCTTTGACCTCAATTTGCACAGACAAGATGGCATCTGAGTAAAAAGTGGTTATTTTGTGAAATGATCCTTGTAACATGGTCTTTGCGTGTGCAAAATATGGGAAAGATGGAACATGTATTCACTAAGATAAAGGGTGAAACACTTATGACCTTTGACCCTAATTTACATACCCAAGATGGTGTCCGATCAAGTAGTTGTTATTTTATGAAATAATGTACGTGACATGAACTAAACATGTGCAAAATATGGAAGAGATAGAGGCCGTCTTTCTTGAGTTATTGCAAAGAAAATTGCAGAAAGAAAGAAATATCTCAATACATCGAAGATAAGCCTGAATTTCAACCAAAATATTTGACGTGATCCCAACATCGTATGAAAAAACGAAGGGCACACTTACGGTAGCGCAAAGTCTCAGCTAAAACATATTAAAATCTGGGAGAAATTTACCGAAGGGTAAGCGAGCTAGTGCTCGATAAAGATAGTCATGTCAATTTTCATTTCCAGAAAAACTACACTCCCATAGAGATAACACGTAAACTGGTCAAATTTGACAAGATTACTTTCAATCCATTTTTACGAGGTGATACCGTTATCCAATCAAAATATTGTAATTTTATGTTTGAAAGAACATTAAATAAGCTACAACATACTGAGATCTGGGTGAAAATTGACAAAGGACTAGTGAGATACGCTTGAGTGAACTTGAAATTTGATGACGTCATTTTGAAAATTTACTTTTTTTACTTTATTAAGAAATTTGATATCTTTTAATCATTTTGTCAGCATTGCCACCCCATGAAATAACATGTACAACTCATCAGCTTTCAAAATATGTAAAGAAAATGGGGGGTCACCGTCCATCCTGACGAGTAAAATCGGATTTAAAATTGGCAGTTTTTTGGCATAGTTGCACTGTATATCGCCATTGACGCGCGCGCGGAATTTCAACTTTGACGGGCCCGTATGACGTCATATTCAATTGGATTGACTTGAAACTTGGTAGAAATATTCCTTGACATTTCAGACATGCGATCAAAGTGAAAAAACTGGAAATTTCAATTTCATATGAGCTGTGCGTGCGTATATGCGCGCGCGCGTACGCGTCCGTCCGATTTTTTCAATTTTTCAAAAAATGCTCCAAATGATCTGAAACGTGTGCAAAAAAAATTTGAGCTCGATCTGAGCATATAAATATTTCAACGCGCGCGTACGCGCGCGTTTTGAGATAAGAAAGAATTATGAGAATATGATTAAAATTCACTTGACTTGAAATATATGTGACGTAAATTTCATTGAAATATTCCATTCCATTAATGAGATATGCATGAAAATGTGTTTTCATATAATGACGTCATAGTGACGTCACGGTCGACTGATCACTATGATTTTACTTGCGCTGTCGTCTTTGCGACATGATACATACATGGTATAAGTTTGACATTCATAGGTAATGCACTTTCTGAGCTAACCTCTGCACAATTTTTGAGGAGAAAGAAATAAAGAAAGATTCCGTACAGAAACAATAGGTGATCCGAGAGGATACTCGGATCACCTAATAAAGAATCAGTACAGATACAGAAGGTGATCCGAGAGGATACTCGGATCACCTAATAAGCGTTAATTTCAACCAAGTTTTTTATCGTGATGCCGACAACGTATGAAAAAACGAAGGGCACATTATCGGTAGCGTAAAGTCTCAGCTACAACATATTAAAATCTGGGAGAAATTCACCGAAGGTCAAGTGAGCTAGTGCTCGATAAAGACAATCATGTCAATTTTCACATTTAAAAAAATTCCCTCCCATAGAGATAACACGTCATAACGAAGATACAAAAAGAAGTACATATGACCTTTGACCTCAATTTGCACAGACAAGATGGCATCTGAGTAAAAAGTAGTTATTTTGTGAAATGATCCTTGTAATACGGTCTTTGCGTGTGCAAAATATGGGAAAGATAGAACATGTATTCACTAAGATACAGGATGAAACACTTATGACCTTTGACCCTAATTTACATACCCAAGATGATGTCTGATCAAGTAGTTGTTATTTTATGAAATGATTTACGTGACATGAACTTAACATGTCCAAAATATGGATGTGATAGAGGCCGTTTTTCTTGAGTTATTGCAAAGAAAGTTGCAGAAAGAAAGAAATATCTCAACACATCGAAGATAAGCCTGAATTTCAACCAAAAAATGAAGGGCACACTTACGGTAGCGTAAAGTCTCAGCTACAACATATTAAAATCTGGGAGAAATTTATCGAAGGGTAAATGAGCTAGTGCTCGATAAAGATAGTCATGTCAATTTTCATTTCCAGAAAAACTGCACTCCCATAGAGATAACACGTAAACTGGTCAAATTTGACAAGATTACTTTCAATCCATTTTTACGAGGTGATACCGTTATCCAATCAAATTTTTGTTATTTTATGTTTGTAAGAACATTAAATAAGCTACTACATACTGAAATCTGGGTGAAAATTGACAAAGGACTAGTGAGATATGCTCGAATAAACTTGAAATTTGATGACGTCATTTTGAAAATTCACTTTTTTTACTTTATTAAGAAATTTGCTATCTTTTAATCATTTTGTCAGCATTACCACCCCATGAAATGACATGTACAACTCATCAGCTTTCAAAATATGTAAAGAAAATGGGGGGTCACCGTCCATCCTGACGAGTAAAATCGGATTTAAAATTGGCAGTTTTTTGGCATAGTTGCACTGTATATCGCCATTGACGCGCGCGCGGAATTTCAACTTTGACGGGCCCGTATGACGTCATATTGAGTCGGATTGACTTGAAACTTGGTATAAATATTCCTTGACATTTCAGACATCCGATCCGTGTGAAAAAACGGGAAATTTCAATTGCATATGAGCTGTGTGTGCGCATATGTGCGCGCGCGTACGCGTCCGTCCGATTTTTTCAATTTTTCAAAAAATGCTCCAAATGGTCTGAAACGTGTGCAAAAAAAATTTGAGCTCGATTGGAGCATACAAATATTTTAACGCGCGCGTACGCGCACGTTTTAAGAGAAAATATGAATTTTGAGAACATGAGCAGAATTCGCATAACTTGAAATATATGTGACGTAAATTTCATTGAAAAATTCTTTTCCATTAATGAGATATGATTGAGAATGTGTTTTCATATAATGACGTCATAGTGACGTCACGGTCGACTGATCACAGTGATACATTAGATTTGTCGTCTTTGGGACATGATGCATACATGGTATAATTTTGAAATTGATAGGCATTGCACTTTCTGAGCTAACCTCTGCACAACTTTTGAGGAGAAATAAAGAAGAAGAAGAACTAGAGATTGTAATTTGTCGTCACTGACAAATTAAGGTGATCCGATCTTTTTTTTAATCAATGATTCAAGTCCTGATCGCAATAGGCTTGACCATGCAGGTTTCATCTGTGGTCAGAGACATTGGCCGTGTGATGTTTGGATTCTCATTTAGAAAAGGGAGTCATATCTGCTATCTTTGGTACCAAATCTGTATACGCTATAACGAAGATACAACAACAAGTACATATGACCTTTGACCCCACTTTGCACAACCTAGATGGCATCTGAGCAAAAAGTGGTTATTTTGTGAAATGATTCTTGTAACATGATCTTTGCGTGTGCAAAATATGGGAAAGATAAGACATGTATTCACCAAGATACAGGATGAAACATTTGTGACTTTTGACCCTAATTTACATACCCAAGATGTTGTCCGATCAAGTAGTTGTTATTTTATGAAATAATGTACGTGACATGAACTAAACATGTGCAAAATATGGGAGTGATAGGGGCTGTTTTTCTTGAGTTATTGCAAAGAAAGTTGCAGAAACATAGAAATATCTCAATACATCGAAGATAAGCTTTAATTTCAACCAAGTTTTTTAACATGATTCCGACATTGTATGAAGAAAGGAAGGCACACATTCGATAGCGCACAGTCTCAGCTACAACATATTAAAATTGAGGAGAAATTCACCGAAGGGTAAGTGAGCTAGTGCTCGATAAAGACAATCATGTCAATTTTCACATTAAAAAAAATTCCCTCCCATAGAGATACCACGTCATAACGAAGATAAAGAAAGAAGTACATATGACCTTTGACCCAACTTTGCATAGACAAGATGGCATCTGAGCAAGAAGTAGTTATTTTGTGAAATGATCCTTGTAACATGGTCTTTACGTGTGCAAAATATGGGAAAGATAGGACATGTATTCACCAAGATACAGGATGAAACATTTATGACCTTTGACCCTAATTTACATACCCAAGATGGCGTCTGATCAAGTACTTGTTATTTTATGAAATAATGTTCGTGACATGAACTAAACATGTGCAAAATATGGTGGTGATAGGGTATGTTTTTCTTGAGTTATTGCACATAAAGTTGCAAAAATAAAGAAATATTTCAATACATCGAAGATAAGTTTGATGTCAACCAAATTGTTTGACGTGATCCCGACATCGTATGAAAAAACGAAGGGCACACTTACGGTAGCCCAAAGTCTCAGCTACAACATATCAAAATCTTGGAGAAATTCACCGAAGCATAAGTGAGCTAGTGCTCAATAAAGATAGTAATGTCAATTTTCATTTCCAGAAAAACCGCACTGCCATAGAGATTACACGTAAACTGGTCAAATTTGACAAGGTTACTTTCAATCCATTTTTACGAGGTGATACCGTCATCCAATCAAAATATTGTTGTTTTATGTTTCAAAGAACATTAAATAAGCTACAATATACTGAAATCTGGGTGAAAATTGACAAAGGATTAGTCAGATACGCTCGAATAAACTTGAAATTTGATGACGTCATTTTGAAAATTTTCTTTTTTTACTTTATTAAGAAATTTGATATCTTTTAATCACTTTGACAGCATTGCCAACCCATGAAATGACATGTACAACTCATCAGCTTTCAAAATGTGTAAAGAAAATGGGGGGTCACCGTCCAACCTGACGAGTAAAATCGGATTTAGAATTGGCGGTTTTTTGGCATAGTTGCACTGTATATCGCCATTGACGCGCGCGCGGAATTTCAACTTTGACGGGCCCGTATGACGTCATGTAGAGCCGGATTGACTTGAAACTTGGTAGAAATATTCCTTGACATTTCAGGCATCCGATCAAAGTAAAAAACCGGGAAATTTCTATTGCATATGAGCTGTGCGTGCGTATATGTGCGCGCGCGTACGCGTCCGTCCGATTTTTTCAATTTTTCAAAATATGCTCCAAATGGTCTGAAACGTGTGCAAAAAAATTTTGAGCTCGATTTGAGCATACAAATATTTCAACGCGCGCGTACGCGCACTTCTTAAAAGTAAATATTTATTTTAAGAATATGAGTAGAATGCGCATAACTTGAAATATATGTGACGTAAATTTCATTGAAAAATTTCATTCCATTAATGAGATATGATTGAAAATGTGTTTTCATATAATGACGTCATAGTGACGTCACGGTCGACTGATCACAACGATACATTAGATTTGTCGTCTTTGGGACATGATGCATACATGGTATAAGTTTGAACTTGATAGGCATAGCACTTTCTGAGCTAACCTCTGCACAAATTTTGGGGAGAAATAAAGAAAACTAGAGATTGTAATTTGTCATCACTGACAAATTAAGGTGATCCGATCTTTTTTTTTAATCAATGATTCAAGTCCTGATCGCAATAGGCATGACCATGCAGGTTTCATCTGTGGTCAGAGACATTGGCCGTGTGATGTTTGGATTCTCATTTAGAAAAGGGAGTCATATCTGCTATCTTTGGTACCAAATCTGTATACACTATAACGAAGATACAACAACAAGTACATATGACCTTTGACCCCACTTTGCACAACCTAGATGGCATCTGAGCAAAAAGTGGTTATTTTGTGAAATGATTCTTGTAACATGATCTTTGCGTGTGCAAAATATGGGAAAGATAAGACATGTATTCACCAAGATACAGGATGAAACATTTGTGACCTTTGACCCTAATTTACATACCCAAGATGTTGTCCGATCAAGTAGTTGTTATTTTATGAAATAATGTACGTGACATGAACTAAACATGTGCAAAATATTGGAGTGATAGGGGCTGTTTTTCTTGAGTTATTGCAAAGAAAGTTGCAGAAACATAGAAATATCTCAATACATCGAAGATAAGCTTTAATTTCAACCAAGTTTTTTAACATGATTCCGACATTGTATGAAGAATGGAAGGCACACATTCGATAGCGCACAGTCTCAGCTACAACATATTAAAATCGAGGAGAAATTCACCGAAGGGTAAGTGAGCTAGTGCTCGATAAAGACAATCATGTCAATTTTCACATTTAAAAAAATTCCCTCCCATAGAGATACCACGTCATAACGAAGATAAAGAAAGAAGTACATATGACCTTTGACCCAACTTTGCATAGACAAGATGGCATCTGAGCAAGAAGTAGTTATTTTGTGAAATTATCCTTGTAACATGGTCTTTACGTGTGCAAAATATGGGAAAGATAGGACATGTATTCACCAAGATACAGGATGAAATATTTATGACCTTTGACCCTAATTTACATACCCAAGATGGCGTCTGATCAAGTAGTTGTTATTTTATGAAATAATGTTCGTGACATGAACTAAACATGTGCAAAATATGGTGGTGATAGGGTATGTTTTTCTTGAGTTATTGCATATAAAGTTGCAAAAAGAAAGAAATATTTCAATACATCGAAGATAAACTTTAATTTCAACCAAGTTTTTTGACGTGATCCCGACATCGTATGAAAAAACAAAGGACACGCTTACGATAGCCCAAAGTCTCAGCTACAACATATCAAAATCTTGTAGAAATTCACCGAAGCATAAGTGAGCTAGTGCTCGATAAAGATAGTAATGTCAATTTTCATTTCCAGAAAAACTGCACTGCCATAGAGATTACACGTAAACTGGTCAAAGTTGACAAGGTTACTTTCAATCCATTTTTACGAGGTGATGCCGTCATTAAATCAAAATTGTGTTTTTACATTTATGAAAGAACATTTCATAAGCTACAACATATTGAAATTTGGGTGAAAAATGGCAAAGGATAAGTGAGATACGCTCGAGTAAACTTGGAATTTGATGACGTCATTTTGAAAATTTACTTTTTTGACTTTATTAAGAAATTTGATATCTTTTAATCATTTTGTAAGCATAGCCAACCCATGAAATAACATGTACAACTCATCAGCTTTCAGAATATGTCAAGAAAATGGGGGGTCACCGTCCATCCTGACGAGTAAAATCCGATTTAAAATTGGCGGTTGTTTGGCATAGTTGCACTGTGTATCCCCATTGACGCACGCGCGGAATTTTGAGTTTGACGGGCCCGTATGACGTCATATTGAGTCGGATCGACTTGAAACTTGGTAGAAATATTCCTTGACATTTTGGACATCCCATCCGTGTAAAAAAACTGAAAATTTCTATTGCATACTAGCTGTGCGTGCGAATATGTGCGCGCGCGTACGCGTCCGTCCAATTTTTTCAATTTTTAAAAAAATGCTCCAAATGATCTGAAACGTGTGCAAAAAAATTTTGAGCTCGATTTGAGCATACAAATATTTCAACGCGCGCGTACGCGCGCGTTTTAAGATAAATATGAATTTTTGAGAAAATGAGTAGAACCCGCTTGACTTGAAATATATGTGACGTAATTTACATTAAAAAATTCCATTCCATTTATGAGATATGCATGAAAATGTGTTTTCATATAATGACGTCATAGTGACGTCACGGTCGACTGATCACTATGATTTTACTTGCGCTGTCGTCTTTGCGACATGATACATATATGGTATAAGTTTGACATTGATAGGCAATGCACTTTCTGAGCTAACTCTTGCACAACTTTTGCGGAGAAATAAAGAAATAAAGAAAGAAGAATAAAGAACTAGACCCGGAATTTGTCAAGACTGACAAATTAGGTGATCCGTTTTTTTTTTTAATCAATGATTAGAGTCCTGATCACAATAGGCATGACCATAAGGTTTCATCCTTGTTTAGAGACATTGGCCGTGTGATATTTGGATTCTCATTTAGAAAAGGGAGTGAGACCTGCCATCTTTGGTACCGAATTCCGTATACACTAACGGAAATACAGAATGAAGTATATTTGACCTTTGACCTCACTTTGCACACCCAAAATGGCGTCTAAGCAAAAAGTGATTATTTTATGAAATGATTCTTGTAACATGGTCTTTGCGTGTGCAAAATATGGGAAAGATAGGACATGTATTCACCAAGATACTGGATGAAACATTTATGACCTTTGACCCTAATTTACATACCCAAGATGGTGTCCGATCAAGTAGTTGTTATTTTATGAAATAATGTACGTGACATGTACTAAACATGTGCAAAATATGGGATTGATAGCCATTGTTGTTGTTCATCTATTGCACAGAAAGTAGAAAGAAAGAAAAATAAAGAAAAAATTATGTTATTTTATAGAAATTTGAAGGAGAAGCATAAAAAAATCAGAAAAAGATAAAGTAAGGAAAGGGAGATTAAGATTAACTAAAGAAAAAGAAGAAAAAAGTGTTTAAAAAAATTTTAAAAATATTGGCAGGGGTGAGCCTCGAACCAGGGACCTTAGGATTACGAGTCGGATGCGCTACGCAATGACCTATTTCATTCTCCATAGGCCCTGTGTATTAAGCAAAATGACGCTGCATCGAAGCCTCGTGCCATTTTCAACCAAGTTTTTCGACGTGATGCCGACATCGTATGAAAAAATGGAGGGCACACTTACGATAGCCCAAAGTCTCAGCTACAACATACTAAAATCTGGGAGAAATTCACCGAAGCATAAGTGAGCTAGTGCTCGAAAAAGAGAGTCATGTCAATTTTCACTGCCAGAAAAACTGCTCTCCCATAGAGATAACACGTAAACTGGTCAAATTTGACAATATTACTTTCAATCCATTTTTACGAGGTGATGCCGTCATCCAATCAAAATGTTGTAATTATATTAATGAAAGATCATATAATAAGCTACAACATACTGAAATCTGGGTGTAAATTGGCAAAGGATAAGTGAGATACGCTTGAGTGAACTTGAAATTTGATGACGTCATTTTGAAAATTTACTTTTTTTACTTTATTAAGATATTTGATATCTTTTAATCATTTTTCCAACATCGCCAACCCATGAAATAACATATTCAACTCATCAGCTTTCAGAATATGTAAAGAAAATGGGGGGTCACCGTCCATCCTGACGAGTAAAACCGGATTTAAAATTGGCGTTTTTTTGGCATCGTTGCACTGTATATCGCCATTGACGCGCGCGCGGAATTTCAACTTTGACGGGCCCGTATGACGTCATATTAAGTCGGATTGACTTGAAACTTGGTAGAAATATTCCTTGACATTTCAGGCATCCGATAAATGTAAAAAAACGGGAAATTTCTATTGCATATGAGCTGTGTGTGCGAATATGTGCGCGCGCGTACGCGTCCGTCGAATTTTTTCAATTTTTCAAAAAATGCTCCAAATGGTCTGAAACGTGTGCAAAAAAAATTTGAGCTCGATTTGAGCATACAAATATTTCAACGCGCGCGTACGCGCGCGTTTTGAGATAAAAATGAATTTTGAGAATATGAGTAGAATTCACTTGACTTGAAATATGTGTGACGTAAATTTCATTGAAGAATTCCATTCTATTAATGAGATATGCATGAAAATGTGTTTTCATATAATGACGTCATAGTGACGTCACGGTCGACTGATCACTATGATTTTACTTGCGCTGTCGTCTTTGCGACATGATACATATATGGTATAAGTTTGACATTGAGAGGCAGTGCACTTTCTGAGCTAACCTCTGCACAAATTTTGTCCAGAAATAAAGAAGATTAAAAAGAAGAACAAAGAATCAGTACAGATACAGAAGGTGATCCGAGAGGATACTCGGATCACCTAATCAGTACAGATACAGAAGGTGATCCGAGAGGATACTCGGATCACCTAAAAAAGAAAGAATCCGTACAGATACAGAAGGTGATCCGAGAGGATACTCGGATCACCTAAAAACAAAGAATCCGTACAGATACAGAAGGTGATCCGAGAGGATACTCGGATCACCTAACTAGAACCGGAATTTGTCAACACTGACAAATTAGGTGATCCGATCTCTTCGAAAATCAATGATTTGAGTCCTGATCCAAATATTCATGGCCATACAGGTTTCATCTGTGTTGACGGGACATTGGCCGTGTGATGTTTGGATTCTCTTTTAGAAAAGGGAGTGAGACCTGCCATCTTTGGTACCGAATTCCGTATACACTAACGGAAATACAGAATGAAGTATATTTGACCTTTGACCTAACTTTGCACACCCAAGATGGCGTCTAAGCAAAAAGTGATGATTTTATGAAATGATTCTTGTAACATGGTCTTTGCGTGTGCAAAATATGGGAAAGATAGGACATGTATTCACCAAGATACAGGATGAAACATTTATGACCTTTGACCCTAATTTACATACCCTAGATGGTGTCCGATCAAGTAGTTGTTATTTTATGAAATAATGTACGTGACATGTACTAAACATGTGCAAAATATGGGATTGATAGCCGTTGTTGTTGTTCATCTATTGCACAGAAAGTAGTAGAAAGAAAGAAAAATAAAGAAAAACTATGTTATTTTATAGAAATTTCAAGGAGAAGCATAAAAAAAATCAGGAAAAGATAAAGTAAGGAAAGGGAGATTAAGATTAACTAAAGAAAAAGAAGGAAAAAAGTGTTTTAAAAAATTTAAAAAAAATATTGGCAGGGGTGAGCCTCGAACCAGGGACCTTAGGGTTACGAGTCGGATGCGCTACGCAATGACCTATTTCATTCTCCATAGGCCCTGTGTATTAAGCAAAATGACGCTGCATCAAAGCCTCGTGCCATTTTCAACCAAGTTTTTCGACGTGATGCCGACATCGTATGAAAAAATGGAGAGCACACTCAAGATAGCCCAAAGTCTCAGCTACAACATACTAAAATCTGGGAGAAATTCACCGAAGTGTAAGTGAGCTAGTGCTCGAAAAAGAGAGTCATGTCAATTTTCACTGCCAGGAAAACTGCTCTCCCATAGAGATAACACGTAAACTGGTCAAATTTGACAATGTTACTTTCAATCCATTTTTACGAGGTGATGCCGTCATCCAATCAAAATGTTGTAATTATATTAATGAAAGATCATATATTAAGCTACAACATACTGAAATCTGGGTGTAAATTGGCAAAGGATAAGTGAGATACGCTCGAGTGAACTTGAAATTTGATGACGTCATTTTGAAAATTTACTTTTTTTACTTTATTAAGAAATTTGATATCTTTTAATTATTTTACCAGCATCGCCAACCCATGAAATAACATGCCCAACTCATCAGCTTTCAGAATATGTAAAGAAAATGGGGGGTCACCGTCCATCCTGACGAGTAAAATCGGATTTAAAATTGGCGTTTTTTTTGGCATCGTTGCACTGTATATCGCCATTGACGCGCGCGCGGAATTTCAACTTTGATTGGCCCGTATGACGTCATATTGAGTCGGATTGACTTGAAACTTGGTAGAAATATTCATTGACATTTTAGGCATCCGATAAGTCTAAAAAAACGGGAAATTTTCATTGCTTATGAGCTGTGTGTGCGAATATGTGCGCGCGCGTACGCGTCCGTCCAATTTTTTCAATTTTTCAAAAAATGCTCCAAATGGTCTGAAACGTGTGCAAAAAAAACTTGAGCTCGATTTGAGCATACAAATATTTCAACGCGCGCGTACGCGCACGTTTTAAGAGAAAATATGAATTTTGAGAATATGAGTAGAATGCGCATAACTTGAAATATATGTGACGTAAATTTCATTTAAAAATTCCATTCCATTAATGAGATATGATTGAGAATGTGTTTTCATATAATGACGTCATAGTGACGTCACGGTCGACTGATCACTTTGATTTTAGTTCGATTGCCGTCTTTGGGAGACGATACATATATGGTATAATTTTGAAATTGATAGGAGGAGCACTTTCTGAGCTAATCGATACACAAATTTTGAGGAGAAATAAAGAAGAAGAAAAACAAAGAATCCGTACAGATACAGAAGGTGATCCGAGAGGATACTCGGATCACCTAACAAAGAATCCGTACAGATACAGAAGGTGATCCGAGAGGATACTCGGATCACCTAATAATACAATGTAATAATGATAATAATGAAAAGCAAGAAATTGGTAAGTTCGCCGTTGGTGGCGTCAGCACTATTTAGCAAGTTTTTGTGCTTGAAAACATTCTGGCACCTGGTAAGGACTCTCAAATGCTCTTTGAATTAGGAACCAACGTGGGCCTTGGTTTGAAAAGAAAGACTGAGAAGCACGGTTCTAGAGCACTAATTCTTAAGACAGTGAGATTTTATGGATGATGCCCTTCTTATCCTCGCCGGAAAAAAAAAAAAAAAAACAAAACAAACATGAAGGCGTCTTTGGGTATAATCGAGAGGAGACTTATCAGTGGCTGCAAGAGATTCGTTTGGCTGTGCTCTTTTGAGCCTCTTTGCTAATTAACTGTCAGATATGGTCAAATTTTGATGTTTCTTTTTTTCTTATGGGGAAAGTTCTAACCTCAAATAATGAAAGCCTCCGATAAATCGTAAATTTTGCTTATATCTCACGTTTTTGCAAATATCGCCATCTGGTTCTGAAATGAAAGCGATCATGGCGTAACAAAAATTACTCCATGTGTCTCGGAAGTATTCCTCTCCGTAGACGGTGATCATCTCCTCTCGGATTGCTCTGAAAGTCCAATCATCTATATCGCGAAGAGCTGTGAAAGAGAGTGTGACAAAAAAGTAGTAAAAGAATAAAATGAATCTATGCTTTCCAGCAGAGTTGAAATAGAATATTCGATCAAACATATGGATAACACTCAAATCGTTACAAAATCAGAGTTTGATATTTTGTGCAAACTACCTGCATTTCAGGCTAAAACTAATTTGTCAGATTTTTACAACAGGGCAAACAATATCAGCCTGGCAGATGTTCATCTCCGCTCAAAAACATGTATGTCGTTTTTCAATCAAAGACTCCATTGATGAATCATACCACGTACTTTATTACTAATACAGTCAAACCTGCCTTAGCGGCCATCTGTCTGTAACGGCCACTGAAAAATCCTCCGAGAGAAAAGCAGGATAGCTGTAAAAGACTCTGTGTATAGCGGCCACCTGTCTATTGCGGCCAGCGGCCACAATTTATGTTTCCCGCGGTAGATTTTAACCTGCCTTAGTTGTAGAAGCCACAGACCCGATGGAGCCGTAGCCGAGCCGATAATTCAACGTGCTTTTCTGCTTTGTAGCCGTGCCAGTCATTCATGGACAACGTTTAGTGATCGCCACCGCTGCATTCATCAGTCGTTCAGTCATGGTAATGCACTAGTGTTAAGCTTTCTTCACAACTGTACACATGCACTGTGCAATAATTTTACAAACACCGGCATTGTCCAATGCATGAAACACACGTGTGCATACGTACACACATACATGTCCGTGTAAGTACTTACAGATGTGCAAAACGATGATACACACTAATAGGTAATGCGCACAGAGTTGGATAACCTGTCTACAGTGACCACTTGTCTATAACGGCCATTTTTTTCGTCTCCCTTGGGTGGCCGCTATAGACAGGTTTTACTGTACTCAATTTTAATCTGATACTTTGGCTTTATAAGCGATTCTTCACTTTCTGACGGAAAGTTGATTGATTTAGAGCATTGATTCTTTATCACGTGTACATAATATCATATCCTTTTGGATAAGTGACATAGAAATCCTTTTTTTTTCTTTTTTTTTTTTTTGCACTACGAAACATTCAAGAAATTAAACTGTCCAGTATACCCTCAAATTTTTCCACCAGTGTATCAGTCATGTAAGCAAACGAGCCCGAGAGCACGAGTTTATTCACATCGTCAGGATAGGTTGCCGCAAGAAGCAAGGCAGAGATGCCACCAGCACTCCAGCCGAGGACACTGAACCTGGTATAACCTAGAGCCTGTGAGATTGGAACAAGATCGAGTAAGTCAGGGAAGTCCAGCCTCAACTCATTAACCACATTAGATGCGCACACATCAAGATGCATACACACGTGCAACAACAACAACAACAACAACACAAACAATCATTTTTTTTTTGTAAATATTTTGTTGCATTCTATCTAAATCTTCTTTTGGCTTTCTAAATTGAACTAATGCTTTGCATGTAAAACTTATCAATCACAAACCAATGACAACAAATGCATATTTTCTTTCATTCCATTTTCAGCTTTCTCCTTCCTCGTCTCGGGTCGGAACCGCCGACAGAGTACTCCTTTGTCGTACTGCCAAAAAGAGAGATCAAGAAACAATAGCAGGGCCTATTTATGCTGCACTGCTGATGGTAGGGACACAAAATTTGTGCTGAAAAGGGTAGTGGACGCATTTTCTCCCATCAGTTTGGTCTATTTGTTAAAAAAAGAAATAATAATTTGTGTATCCTCCTCTCTTCATAAATCTACTTTAATGTACCTTAACTACACATGGGATGGTTTATGATTCCGTATACATAACAGGCCTGTCTGTGTGTGAATATATGTGTGTGTGTGTGTGTGTGTGTGTGTGTGTGTGTGTGTGTGTGTGTGTGTGATGAAATAGGGCTGCTTTCTTACCAAATGATAATCGAATTAGATGGTAGGAGACTTAACGGTGCACCACGTATTCTTTCTTGGGTATGTAATATATAATTGGCCCTGAAAAGGGCCTGCCCACACTCCGGACGTTTCGGCAGGCATGTTCTTGCTGCATTGAGAACATGCTTGTCGAAAGGTCGGGAGTGGGTAGGCCCTTTTCAGGGCCACATACATACCCAAGAAAGAATATGTGGCGCACCGTCAAGCCTTCTACCACCCGACGTTCCAACGTGCCACGGAAGCCTTCAAAGATTTCAATAATCGAACTAAATCCTATATAGGGCCTACTAATATAACTAATCTATAGAATTATAGAAATATAAATGCATAGACACTTCTGTCATGCTAACACTTTAGTAATCCGGAAATTCGTTGTTCCAAATGTTTGTTAGTCCGAAAAGGAAATAATTATAGGTTCGTCAATACGAAATTAAGATTAAACAGGTTACGTTGGTACACACCTTCTTTTTTTTAGATTATATTGATTTACATGGTATAGGCTTACTAGTATTTCATTACTGTTGGCAATAGAATTCTTACTCTCATGAGTTCTCTTCCATCTCTGGCATCCCTCAGCAAGAAATCCTCGGGGAAGTCTCGGCGTGGTGGTCTCGACCAACCGTAACCCCGTGGATCGAACGCTACTAGGGTGAAGATATCTCGGTCCAGATTATCGAGCTGGGGCTGAAAGCTTGACCGAATCGAAACTTATAACGGAAAAGATCAACGCATGTTATTCACAGTTTTTTTTTCTCTCTCTCTTTTTACTCGCTAATTAGTTTACGAGTCAAAGCTAATACGAAGCGTCAAATCATGTAAATCTAATAAACGACACTTGAATTGCGGTCACACTGCAAAAACATAGCGAAGTTCAAGACCGAGATCTTAAAGATCGCGATCTTTAAAATCGCGATCTTTTGCCAGTGTGACCAGTGTGGCTTACTTTTGGTTGAGATGAGGGGATTCAGATTTAAACTCTTTTATCATATGATCAAAAACCACTTATGATATATTAAAAAGCATACAATTGTAAGAGGTATTCAAAGATTATTTGATGAAAATCGGTTCAGTTGAAATGGCTGATCCGTCCCAAAACAAAATGTAACAAAGTGGTCCTAATAAAAAATATTGGTTCCGTCTTTCATTAAGACGTCTCTGTTTGTTCATTTGTTTGGTTGTTTTGTTTGTTTGTTTGTTTGTTCGTTTGTTTGTTTTTGATATCTCAGCCTTTTCAAAATCAATTTTTGTCAAATAAACTTTGAATTCCCCTCAGAATATTTTGTATGCTCTTTCAAATTAAAAAAAAAAAAAGTTTCACATATTCTCACAAGCTCAACATCTCAAAACAACAACAACAACAACAACTATACTATCCCGTTACCAGAGTGAAGTTTATTGCACGGGAATTTTTTAGTAAAATACAGAGAGCGAGACGAAGGGTAGCTAAATACTATAAAAAATGTCATTGTTCAGACTGTGAAAAGAGGCTAGGAAAAAAAAAGCTCCGACAAGATTTTATGTATGCATTCAGTTATAACAAGGAAGACGTATGGTGAAGGTAAGAAAAGAGAGAGGGAAAGAGCGCGAAAGGGAGAAAATGAACGACACATGGAGAATAGAAAAAATATCACTTTGATAAGAAAAACAAAGACAACGAACATGATTATAGGAGACAATGCATGTAAACAAGGACAAGAAATCGACATTGAAAGAATAATGATCTACTCGGCTTAAAGTTACTAAATGTCTTTACCAGCGGCTCCTGGTATTAGCAGGAGAACGTGTTGCCCACATCCAACTCTCTCGTAGTACAGTTCGACTCCATTGACCCAAACCTTGCCACGCTCTAAACCTGGTGACCTGTGTAAAGTATGGCAAACAGAATGAGAAATCAAAAGACATGATAAAAAGCATATAATGGTTCTTTGCATTATACCCTCTGGCACCAAAGATTGCACAAAGATAGATAATGTTGTCTGGCACACACACACACACACACACACACACACACACACACACACAATATATATATATATATATATATATATATATATATATATATGTATATATATATATATATATATATGTATATATCCTCCTGGGACTTAATTTGTGCCATTTCATCCACGGCAGAGTAGCAACCATGACTTTAGGTGAATGTAATCAAAGAGCGTTACTACTTTTTTCAGTTGTTGTAGTGAACCATATAGAGTACGCTTCACTGAAAGTCATAGTCTGGGTGCCAGAGGGTGAACCTTGTTTTACCGTCCACCCAATGTTTTTTGATGGTTTTACCCTATTTCGGGGGTGCTGAATCCGAATCTGGATGATGCAACTCTTGCATCCTTGAGGGTTTTGAGATATTCAAGATGGCCGCCAAAATGGCCGCCGAAACCGGAAATTCCCTCTAAATGGTGAGATATTGAAAACAATTGATGGTTTTACCCTATTTCGAGGGTGATGACTCCGAATCTGGATGATGCAACTCTTGCATCCTTGATGGTTTTGAGATATTCAAGATGGCCGCCAAAATGGCCGCCGAAACCGAAAATTCCCACGTATTTCCTTCTAAATGGTGTGAAATTGAAAATAATTGATAATTCTGTCCTATTTGGAAGGTGCTGAATCCGAATTTGGATGATGCAACTCTTGCATCCATGAGGTTTTTATAGATATTCAAGATGGCCGCCAAAATGGCCGCCAGTTAAAACCGGAAATTGCCACGTATTCCCTTCTAAATGGTGAGGTATGGAAAACAATTGAAGGTTTTACCCTATTTCGAGGGTGCTGAATCCGAAACTGGATGATGCAACTCTTGCATCCATGAAGTTTTTGAGATATTCAAGATGGCCGCCAAAATGGCCACCAATCAAAACCGAAATTTCCACGTATTTCCTTGTAAATGCTGAGATATGGAAAACATTGATGGTTTTACCCTATTTCGAGGGTGCTGAATCCGATTCTGAATGATGCAACTCTTGCATCCATGAAGTTTTTGAGATATTCAAGATGGCCGCCAAAATGGCTGCCAATTAAAACTGGAAATTCCCACGTATTTCCTTCTAAATGGTGAGATATGGAAAACGATTGATTGTTTTACCCTATTTCGAAGGTGCTGAATCCGAATCTGGATGATGCAACTCTTGCATCTATGAAGTTTTTGAGATATTCAAGATGGCCGCCAAAATGGCCGCCAATTAAAACCTGAAATTCCCACGTATTTCCTTCTTAATGGTGAGATATGGAAAACAATTGATGGTTTTACCCTATTTCGAGGGTGCTGAATGCGAATCTGGATGATGCAACTCTTGCTTCCTTGAGGATTTTGAGATATTCAAGATGGCCGCCAAAATGGCCGCCAAAACCGAAAATTCCCTCGTATTTCCTTCTAAATGGTGAGAAATTGAAAACAATTGATGGTTTTGCCCTGCATTGTTGAAGACTTGAGATATTCGATATGGCCGCCAGAATAGCCACCCAAAACGGAAGTTCCCATGTATTTCCTTCTAAATGGTGACAATTTGAAAGCAATTGATGTTTTTATCTTATTTTGACTGTGCTGAATCCGAAGCTCAGGATATAACTCTTGCATCCTTAATCTTGCAATTATTCAACCGCATTTGTAGTCTTGAAGGGTTCATTGCTGGCACATTTGTATCGCACGAACTCAAAGATATCCGGTAGAGCTGGTTTCACTGTATATACAGCAACATCAAACTGTGCCATTGACAAAAACCTGAAATCTTTCAGTCAAAAAAATAGGTTAAAACCATCAATTGTTAGCAATTTTTCACCATTCATAAGAAGGGAATACATAAGAGTTTCGGTTTTGGCGACCATCTTGACTATCTCGAGGTGCATCATCCAGATTCGGATTCAGCACCCTCGAAATAGGAGAAACCATCAATTGTTTTCTATTCCTCATCATTTAAAAGCTAATACATAGAAATTTCCGGTTTTCATTGGCGGCCACTTTGGCGGCCATTTTGGCGGCCATTTTGGCGGCCATTTTGGCGGCCATCTTGAATATCTCAATACCCTAAAGGATGCAAGGTTTGCATCATCCAGACTCGGATTCAACACCCTAGAAATAGGGTAAAACCATCAATTGTTTTTTATTTCTCACCATTTAAAAGTTAATACATATAACTTTTTTGGTTTTAATTGGCGGCCATTTTGGCGGCCATCTTGAATATCTCAATACCTTCAAGGATGCAAGGTTTGCATCATCCAGATTCGGATTCAGCACCTTCCAAATAGGATAGGATCCTCAATTATTTTCAATTTCACACCATTTAGAAGGAAATACGTGCATGGGAATTTTCGGTTTCGGCGGCCATTTTGGCGGCCATCCCGAATATCTCAAAATCCTCAAGGATGCAAGACTTGCATCATCCAGATTCGGATTCAGCACCTTCCAAATAGGTTAGGGTCCTCAATTATTTTCAATTTCACACCATTTAGAAGGAAATACGTGGGCATTTCCAGTTCGGGCGGCCATTTTGGCGGTCATCTCGAATATCTCAAAACCCTCAAGGATGCAAGAGTTGCATCATCCAGATTCGGATTCAGCACCCCCGAAATAGGGTAAAACCATCAAAAAACATTGGGTGGACGGTAAAACAAGGTTAGGCCGAAAAAGTGGCTTTGGCACCCAGACTATTATGTATCTCTTTACCTGGGGCCATCTTCCTCGTCAAGCTTAGCTTATGATGATGGTCCCCTGCATTTCACTTTTATCATTTCCTATTGCTTCATTTCATATATGATATTCGTTCTTGAAAAAAAAAAAGAAAATGTATGTAAGATCCAAACGTTACGAATATTAGCTGTGTAAATGACTATGTAAATATTTTGTTGATTTATTGATTTGTATTGATTTTGAAATGCAGAAATAAAAACTGAACTGAACTGAACTGAATTATATCTGCTTTATTTTGCTCTGTCTTTGATATCTCAGCCATTTCAAACTGATTTTCATCAAATAAAATTTTTGTTAATTAACATTTAATAAATAGTTTTTACAAAAAATCAGAATTTCCAATCTCAATCAAAACTATACGATCCTTTAATTCCACTGAACCTCGCATTCCCAAGCTTTCCTTCAAAAAAACAAAAAAAAAAAAACAACATTGCTGTAAAACTTGATAAAATGGACACGCGCTTTAACCCCGAAAAGCCCAAATGGGGCGGGGCACATTATGCCCCTACCATATTCTTATTTGTCATTCCTATGCCCTTTACCCAATTTCAATCAAATTTGGTGACTTTTCCTTTAAAAAAAATATTACAAACATATTGATACATAATTTAGCTATATCCGATATTGCTGGTTGCCATGGCAACCGTAAACCGATAACTATGTCCGTTAATTTTACATGTTTTTCTGTTCCTTTCAGATAACATTATAATAATGAATAAAATGAGGGTTTTCTTGTCTGTAATTTGGTGAATGACCAAAATGTGAAGTAGTCATGGTCGTGAATTACCCTGAAAAGGTCTTCTTATCGTTTCCTTTATTTCTTTATTATGAAGGCATTTAACAGTAGATAAAATAGCAATAACTGAAAATACAGTATTTTCAAAAGACTACCCTTTGATATTGTGTCATTTCACACAAGTTTTACCTGTCTTATCATTTGTTTATCATGATTGTTATCAATATGCAAACTCAAAATTCCAGTACAGTATATTATGGAAATATGATACATCTCAGAAGTTATACAGGAGGCACAATGTGCCATCTCCGCCCCTTGGGCCTGAACGGGTCAAAATAGCTTAAAAGCTTATCATACAACAGCGCGCATATATGACATCGACCATATCGTACTTACAGCATATAGATAGCTATTCTGGAGCGTATAGCTTCTGGGTCCGACATCGTCATTCTGAATGTTGGCAGTTAGGGCGTACCGAGGTTCGGAAATACAGCGTTCTTACAGCGCGTTCTAACGTACTATTCGGCCCAGATCTGTTTATTTTGTACTCGTAATTGAAAATTTTTGCTAAATCGTGGCGAGAGTGACCTATTAGAATTAACCACGGGCGAAACGTTCATCCACTGTTTAAAAAATACGTTAAGTTTATACATTACCTGCTTTCCAGATGCTGATTTTCCGTCATGATTAGGCTCAATTGTTGCAGTCTAGAATAAAAAGAGTTTCGTTTTCGTTCCAAAGCTCAGAAATTTGATACATTTGGTATCAGTCACAACATTCCATTTCAGTGGTAACAGTTCAAAAAACGATCGTTTTGCAACGTCATAGCTGCATTTACCTATCCCCCTAACAGCTCTTCACCATTTGAACAGGTTGAACAAGGATTTTCATAGGTCCCATAGGACGACCAGGTCCTTTGTGTAATGAGAAGATTTTCCGATGAAAGGACAAGGTTTTATAGTAACAAAAGAAAGAAAAAAGGCATACTTATGGGATTTTATCGGTTGACTGGTCTTCGAAAACGGGCTTACGTCAGTGGGTCGAAATGGGTCGTCCCTGGTCTTATTCTGAAGGAACTGTTAATTACTACACTTGATCTATGGTACTCGATCCAATAGATTCAGTAGGTCAGCTAAAATGGTCTTTTGATTTGACCAGTCAAAACAAGTCATTGGTCTTGCTTTGACGTCAAACAGTGCATAGTTCTTTGCATATATAGTTCACAACATCGTGTAGCGGAATGACCTCGTAAGCGAAAAAAAAAAAAAATGATTGTAAATTGCTTAGGCCCTGTACATGACATGTCTGAGGTTTCATTTTGCATGTGAAAAATATAACAGTTTCTGAATGGAATGTTCTGGACATATCGGGAAACCTACAAACCAAAAATTAACCATGAGACATTAGATTAAACTCTTAAGGCTGTATATAGACATCTACTGAATTTTTCATTCCTGTGATAACTTTTCTGCTATCAATCATGTAAAGAAAAGGGAAAACATCCGGGAAGACATCGCTTCAACGACACGAGAACGAAATGATCCAGTTACGAATATTCACTGAAGTGAAGGTGCTTCTGTCGTAATCTAACCCCAACCCCAATCCCAAGTTAACTGTACAAAACTGCGGGGATTTTTCTTTAAAGTTTTTAAAGGGAGAATGGTGTGTGAAATTAAAGGTTGAACGCATTCTGGTGAAACCGACGCCTGGGGAGTTTTCACGTTTTTAATGTATGCCTTTTACATTGTAGGATATGCGTGTACTCCTCTCTTTTCCCGTCTTAGCTTGCCTCACATAGTAACAAGAGCAAGGACGTCTCGTGCATTATATCTATTTTTTGCTTGAATTTTTTTCTTTGCAGGGAGTCATTTGACCAGGTGTGTTGATTTTATCAGAGCTGGTGCGGAGAAGCAGAGATGAATTGAAACTTAGGTTTAGAGCAGGGTTTTCATGGCTATAGTGTTGTACAAAGGAGGAACTGAATGGGACTGAGAAGTAATGCTCATATACCGCTGTATACCAGTGAGGTGTGTTAAAACAACAATTTAGAAACACCCGCTAATGTAGAAATTCATCAGCTATTAAGTATAGAAAATCGCCCACAATATAGAAGTTGGACAGCGCGCCCACAAAATTAGAAACGCCCTCTAATGTAGAAATAAAAATAGCATGTAATTCGCAGACGAGACGTCGCCACTGACCTGTCAGTGGACGTCGCCCACAAAATGTACAAACGGTGGAAAGGTTTGGCTTTTGTTGATGTAATTCGTACCTCATACCCGCAGCACACGAGTGTGTGTGTGTGCGTGTGTGCGAGGGTGTGTTAGTGTGTGTGTAATGAATATATTATTATTTTTCGATCTACGTCCGAGGGTACTAGTAAAATCCTTATTTTTGAGGAAATTTATAAGAAGATTATGGTATATCGGGATGAAGAAAAAGAAACTGCTTTAAAAAGAAATAGGTTCTGATTACATTTGTTAAAATGTTAAAATGGGAAAATATTTCTGAAATAAGGACCTAAGCATATTTTTTTTTGTTTTGATACATCTATAATTGCTCTATAACACTCGTAATTAACTGTATTCGTCTTTGATAATCTATTACCTCATTTAAATTACAAAATTAAAGCATGGGGAAACACGCATCAAATAATATGGATATATAAGGTTTTACCGTTTGTTATTTTTTTAATCATTATTATCATTATTATTATTATTATCATCATCATCATCCCGTCATATCTAAACAGGGTAGTCCCCTCAGTTGCTCAACTGCTTTACAGCTCTCCAGCCCTGTGTACAATTAATACATGGTAAAACACAGGAGTACAATAGATTTCATAAATGTCGCATACAAGTATAACACACATACAAAAAAAAAAAAAAAACAATTCACACTTAAAAAGATATGAGACTGACATATACTGAAATGGGCATTATCATTATTATTATCTATTACGTCAAATTTAAGCAGGGTAGTCCCCTCAGTTTCTCAACTGCTTTCTAGGGGAGCCCTGTGTACAAATACATGATAAGACACTGGAGTACAATATACTTCATAAAAAGTTATAACACACATACACAAAACAATATGTCTAAAAAGATATGAGACTGACATATACTAAAATCAGCATAGACGAAGTGAATTATTCAAGAAAAAAGCCAAAACGTATAGATTAACTGTGTAATTACTCTTATGTCGCACCGTAGGTGAAAACTGAGTTTAAAATGCAATAAAAAGGGGTAAGCGAGACCGCAAAAATCATCAAAAAATGCACACAGCGTTAGAAGGAAAGTATCACCATTATGTAAATTTTGTTTAAAAGGTATAACTCATATCAACTGATGACATAATTTTCTAATTCTTTCAAGAGAGGGGCAAGTTTGTAGGAACAGTGGTAAAAGTGTTGAATATAGCACTTCCCTGGTAAGAAAAGGAAGTTCACATGTATTCTGTCAGATCTGTCCGTGGTGCAGGCACAAAGAGGGGGCTATTTACTGCGTATCTGTGGTACGGTAGTATATTATACTGGTCTATTGATAATGAGTGGTCTTAGGTAAGACGACACTCGATCTGTCATTCAAGACAGGTAGACCATTACACATTGCTGGTATTCAAGTCTTTGTGCAATTGATTGCCACCGAAGCGTTTTTAGCAGAGGAGAAGAGGAGAATTTATCGGCATTTAAGGCCAGTCGAGCAAACTTATTCCGGCATCTCTGCAGTCTTTGCGTACTTGTTTTAGTCTTAATACCCCAGACCGTACAGCAGTAATCCAGATAGGGGACAATTAGAGAAAAATATAAATCAAGTAACGTTTTCTGATGAACATAAGGCTTAATTTTGCGGAGGCATGCATATGTTTTGGATACTTTTTTTCACAATGTGATCTACCTGACTAGACCAAATTAAATGAGAGTCTAAAATTACTCCTAAATACTTCATGGTTACAACTGTTTCCATACTCTCCTTTTGACAAGTAATGTTAAGTTCTTTATTTCTTACTCTATTTCTTGACCCAAACGGCATGACCTTTGTCTTAGCAACATTGTTAAACATATCATTGGCATACATCCAGTTAACAATGAGATTAAACTGGTTTTGTAACGAAGCTTCAATTTCTTGCAGTGACTTTCGCCTGTTGAACATTACCATGTTATCAGCAAACAACGATGGCTTGGTGGATGAGGAAAATTTGACATGACAAAGATGATTGATAAATATTGTGAACAGCAAAGGCCCTAAGGTAGACCCCTGGGGTACACCTGACTTCACTGTCAGGAAGTCACTTATCTTGTCGTCTATTTAAACACACTGTTTTCTTTCTATTATATGAGTGAAACAACAAGCCTAGTCACGTGACAGTATTCTTTTCCGGTTATGCCAAATCGTTCAAGTTTCTCCATTCAATGCCAATAGTTTATCATGCGGAATAACATCGAATGCCTTACAAAGATCTAGAAAAGTTTTGGAACTGCTTTAGGCGTATACTCTTTCAAAATTACATAAATCAAAGAGTGGTCAGATATGGCCATGGAGTACACGTCTGAAAAAAGGATTACATCAAAATCAAATCTATCTATGTTTCACTGTATCGAGTTATCCTAGTTGGCTTGGTTACAATCTGTAACATAAGTATTACACATTTGCACAGTTTCACCGGAAAAATTATTTTCAGTTCAACATATTACAATTCATATCTCCAATCACAACTATCTTATCACTAAAATTACATACATTTTTAATACTTTCCTCAAGATTTTCAAAAAAGGCTACGTCCGCGCCGGTAAGCGATATACTATTCCAACAAAATTTGGTTTATTATTTGGTATTTTGATTTCTAACCACATCAGTTCCAATGAATCTTTTTCCGGGTCTGTCTTTTTTTTTTTTTTTGTATGTGGTAGCGGCACTTATGAAAACACCAACTCCTCCCCCAGTTCTTTCTACACGGTCATATCTTTCCAGATGGTATCCGTGAACAACAGGAGAAGCAGAGGGATAATCTGCATTCAACCATGTCTCCGACACATGGAAATATATCATATGGATTGTTTTTCAGGAAAATGCATAGTTCGTCAAACTTGTTACGAATACTACGTACATTGAGATGGGCTATATATTTTTAACCCCTTTTACTTAGGGAAGTGAACAGTTGCTGATCTATCCTCGGCTATTTCAGTTTGTGAATTAATACGCCCATTGTCATCAAACTTGACAGTTCGGAAATTATACATTTCCAGCAAATCCAGTAAACACATGAGTAAAACATTTCATCGAAAACTTCACCACATTTTTGACATGCGCCCATTTCTTGCATTTAGTATATCCATAATATGGATTTTTTATTCCTCTTTACAGATTTTGCGGAGTATATGTATTTATAGTTCATATGGAAACAGTATAACATATCAAACTACTGCTATTGAGTTCTTAGTCAAATTTTTCAATGTCTCTTTCACTGTTAATGTGCACCTTCTTCTTTGATTTCAGGAAAGCCGTGATGCGACCGTCGTTTGTCCAGACTTTGAGAACTTGGGCCGATCGTTGTGTCTCGTTGAGAAGTTCTTGTCGTGATTTGGTCAGGTCCTCGTGAACGTAGATGTTTGTGCCTTTCAGTTTTTACTGACTGCGGGTAGATTTCCTGGCGCACATTGTAGCTGGTGAATTTCATGATGATGAGTCTCGGTTTCTTGAGGTCAGCTGATCCGAACCGTGGAGAGATGCGGTGACTCGGGTCTATGTCGGATGGTGTCAGTTGAATGTTCGATACAAATATTTCACAATTTGCACGATCTCCTTGCAATCCATAGCTCTTCTTTCACAAATCTGTCAAGAATTTTTCAATGATTTCGTTGAAAGTCGTTGAGTCTTGCAAGTGTAAGGCATGCTTTCCGCTTGGGAACATGATTAGCCTGATGGACAAACAGCATCAAAACATGAAACGTAAGTAGCAAGGCTTGAAAAAAGAATGAAATCAATGTTGTATCTCGAAGTGTCGACAGAAACTATTTTGATAGCTTCGTCATCTATCAGACAAGATATCGATAAAAATTATAGTGTCAACGATTACATCAGAATTGAGTATGATTACTGAATATCTACCGATCAATATGCTTATAGAGATTAATAGGATATTAAATTTTCACCTGTCTGTGGTGTAACATTCTTTTTTTTTTTTTTAATGAAACCGTATTTCAGTAATCTCATACAAAACCACCAATAATGATGACCAAATGAAAAGTAGGCCTACACGCCATAAAAGTGTGTGTGTGTGTGTGTGTGTGTGTGTGTGTATGGGGGGGGGGGAGGGGTACTAACATCATGTCCATTCTTACTGTAACACAGTGGCGGAACCACTGAGGGGTGCACGCCCAGCCTTTAATATATATTTTTTTTTAATTCAAGAAAGAAAAGTATGAAAATAAGGGAGTGATTGCGCTGAAGCATTTCTTCTTTTTTTTTCTGCTTGCTCTCGAACACCATTAATCTATCTCTCTCTCTCTCTCTCTCTCTCTCTCTCTTCTTTCCCAAAAACTTTCCACTTTTGAGTGTGTCGCCGAATCCATGAATAATGTTTTGCATGCTCTTCAAAAGCAACCATTAATGACTCATATGCATGAAAAATGTATGCTGTGAACTCACTGAGAATTTCTGATTTTCGTAGCCAGGTAGAGGGGATGTTCCTCCGATACCATTCCATCCAGCTTCCCGTAAGCGATAAGTGTGGGGCAAGTAACGCGCTCTGTCGCCTATAAACATCAAAATGTTAATATCGTGCAGACAGAAAATAAGCAAAATGGACGACTAACATACTTTATATGATTTATTCCATGGTAAACGAATGTCAAACTGACCATCAACTGTATGATAGTATGTTGTTATGCTCAGATAATGTATCCAAATAATATGAATGATCCAATAAGACGTAAACCCAATTACATGTATATACACTCTTAAAACATCCGAGTAAGAACTGACCCGGAACTGGGTCCAGCGGGGTCACACACCGTTCCGGGTCAAAAATGACTAGGATTTTGGCCATGAAGACCCCGAATGGGGTCACCCTGACCCAATTCATGACTCTGAATGGGTCATTTCTGACCCCATTCCTTGTCATTTCTGACCCGGAACGGTGTGTGACCCCAACGGGCCCAGTTCCGGGTCAGTTCTGACTCGATGTTTTAAGAGTGTACATGCATTTGTTTGTTTAATGTAAACTGGGTAGTATTTAGCAGCATGTCCATTATGTATGCATCAAGGAAAGAGTTTATTGTTGTTGTTGTTGCTAATTTGCCTTTTTTATGTTTGCTCGTCTTCAGAAAAAGATGCTGAAAAGCAGCGGGTCATTTCTGCTCCTGTGCGAGGAAAGCGACCTTGTGTGTAGGCTACCTTATTAGTGTGTTTTTGCTTCCCGTCCCTTTTTATTTCAATGTGATATTGTTGCTTTATTACAATTATCGTTAGAAGGTGGAAGTCTACAATCATCTTCAGAAGCTACAACTCGATCAGTCTATTGTGACGATGACGCAAGGATTTATTGCAGATTTTGTTACCTTCAAAAAGCATAGACCAATGGGGCCAATTAAAGCTCAAGAAAATCTTAAAGCACAAAAACCTGCCAAGTAGAGCTGGCGCCACCAATGTCGGAGTATCACAATTTACTTAGTAGTTGCTTTCGGTTATCTTTTATTTATCTATTCATTTATTTCTTTGGGTTTTTTTTCGGGGGGGGGGGGGGTATAATTTCCGTAAATCCCAGGACCGTTTGTACAATTCCATTCTGAATTTGTGGGCCATAAAATGAGTTTCACATCCATTTTGAGTAAAGGTGAATGAAGAAACAAAGAAACTAGAGGGTTAAGAGAGTGAGATTTTATGGATGTGTTACAAAGAAAAAGAAAAAAAGAAAAGAAATGGGACCCTATTAAAAAAAAGTCCCAAACAATACTGACATCAAATCAAACATTACTATTTACATTTTTATGAAATATATTCGTCTCCACGAAAGACCTCATATAATGGAAGTCTCTACACTGCAAAAAGTCCGGTGTTAAATAGTGAACACCGAGCTGGTGTTAAATTTTCGGTGCTCATTTATGGTGTTAAATTAACACCCCCGGGTGTCATTTCCAAATTTTAAACTGTTTTTTGAAGAGTTTCTTAGTAACTGCACTTCTTGTTGATTTTTAATTTAAACAAGACGATCAAGAATTTTACATTAAAATACTAGATTTTTGAAAAAATGTGAAAATAATTTTACACCAAAGTAACACCAGCTGGTGTGGTCCCTTATTGAAGCTGGACGGGTGTTAAACCATTGATATTAACACCAACAAGTATCAAATCAACACCATGTGGTGTCATTTTTTAATTAACACCAGTACAGTGTCAAAATAACACCAGGTACAGTGTCAAATTAACACCACGAAGTGTCAGGTGAACACTTTTCAACACCATCACAGTGCATTTTTAACACCTGTGGGTGTGGTCCTTTATTGAAGTTTGATCGGTGTTAGATTTAACACCCGTGGTGTTAAATCTAACACCCATGTTTTTACAGTGTACAAGGGAGCTCATAATGAATGCCTCCACGAGGGAGCTTATAATGAATGTCTCCACGAGGGAGCTCATAATACGTGTCTCCACGAGGGGGCTTATAATTAATGTCTCCACGAGGGAGCTCATAACGAATATCTCTGTAAAGGAATTTGGAAATATTCATCATTTTATGGATGATACCTCCTTTACCCTCGCCGAAAGACAATTCAAAGCTTATTTGGTTGTAATCGAGAAAGGACTTTTCAGTGGCCACAAGAGTTACAATTGCATTAGAGCTCTTCTGAGCCTGCTAATGAACTATATTCATATTTATATTCATATTTAGCTGTGTTTCTTTTTCAAACGGGAGAAGTTCTAAGCACAAATGATGAAAGCTTCCATTTGACCATAAATTTCTGCTTATTTCCCACCTCTATGCAAATATCGCCATCTGGATTTGAAATGAAAGTATTCATGGCGTCACAGAAGTTATTCCATGTGTCTCGGAAGTATTTCTCTCCGTAGACCGTGGTCAGCTCATCAACAATTGGTCTAAAAGTCCAGCTATCTATGTCACGAAGAGCTGTAAGAGAGAGTGTAATGGAAAAAAAAAGAGGGGCAGGGGAAAATATATAAGTCGATAATATCCTGCAGAGTAAAAAAAAACAACATATGAATGTTCTTACAAACATCATGTTAACATTTTAATTGTTTGGTAATCAGATTTGTCATTGGTGTTTGTCACTCTATGCAAACGACCTGTATTTCGGGAGAAAACTAAGATGCTCGAACTACCAACTGCTATGTGCTCAGTAATGTAAGTCTTTGATATATTTCATTTCTAAATTACAGCATGCAATTAATGGTGCTTTCTTAATACAGTACTCAAGTCTAATCAATCACCATGGTTAAGCGACGGAGATTAACCGATTTAGAGCCATTGAGGCTGTGTCTTTTGGATGAATGAAACAGAATCCTTAATTTACGTTACGAAACTTGTCAGAAAACAAAATGTCCAGTACTCTCAAATGTGTCCACCAGTGTATCAGTCATGTAAGCAAACGAGCCCCAGACCACGAGTTTATTCACATCGTCGGGATAGGTTGCCGCAAGAAGCAAGGCAGAGATACCACCGGCACACCAGCCTAAAATACTGAACCTGGAGTAACCTAGAGCCTGTGAGATCGGATCAAGATAAAATAAACATATAGAGGAGTCAAACTTCGCATGCAATAATACATGTAACGGGCACACACATTAATTCACGCGCGTGCACATCAGAATAACCTTTTCCCAAATGTTGGTTTAATTTCTTTTATTCATTTTGCACAATAGAGTCATACAAAAGTGAAGACCCTATTTCTCTATTTGAACGTTCAAATCAATAAATATAATAATTCAGACATTTTATGTCGATCTTTACAGAAATATCAACTGATTGATTAAAGGGATTTGATTGATATGCAACATCTCAAAGAAATACACTAAATGAAATATATCATTAAAAAGGCAACGAAAACCTCCCCCTCCCCAACGTCTTACTCCGCATCATCTCTTCTCATAACGAATCCCCATCCCATGTATTCCTCCTCCCCATCCTAACTCATATCAAAATTTACAATATCAGTAAAAAAAACAAAAACAACAAACAAAAAAGGAATAGAATCAAACAATCCGCGGACATCCCTAAAGAAATACTTATAAAAGAGTGTTTTGATTCTTATGTCAGCTTTTTGTATTTATATGATTTGTTGTCTGTTTTTCCTCTCTGTTAGTAACTATGTCTGTAAGTTTGTATTTTTGTATGTGTTGCAGGGACCTTTGGCAGGGCAGCTCAAGGTGAGCTGAAATGGCTATCCTGCTAAAGGAAAACGGAATGAGTGAGTGAATGTATGAATGAATGAATGAATGAATAGATGAATGAATTAATAAATAAATAGACGAATACGATGTCACGCTCTCACAATTTCATATTCATTTCATATACAGAAAAGACAAAAATCTCATATTTCAGTTGTACAAATGTAAAACTTGCCTTAAAACCACCCAAAATAAAAAAAGAACAAATGTTATCTCTGATATATAGTATAAGAACATGCTTTTAATTGTGCATCTGCATTGGCTAAAAATAACAATTTTTCGAATTTCATATATATAAAACATATACATGAAAAATTGTGAGGGTGTAACATCAACTCGCTCATTAGAATATTCATGAGAACTGGTCAAGAAATGTTTTCCAAAAAAAAATAAAAATGTGAAATTTCAAAATGTCATATCTTCCTTATTTCTTATACGATTTTTGTCGTTTTGTATCGTTCTGTAGGGATTGGTTTTCTCTTTCTTTTGAAGTTTACGTATTTTTGGGTGGATTTCCTCTTTAAAGACCATAGAAATCAAAACAGAAAAAAAAGAGAAAAAGAAAATATAGATAACTAACTTTTTTTTTTTTTTTGCTTTCAAACTTGAAATTGTAATTTCGATGCAAAAAAAAAAAATGTGAATCACATAGGAATGACAGCAAAATATGTACTTTCGTTTGCTCCTGTTTCAGCTATCTCGTTTCTCGTCTCGGTTCGGAGTTGCCGAAAGTACTCCATTCCGAATTTCATAGCATAGACAAAGAAGAGATAAAAAAAAAAAGGTAAGATTGGTAGATAGGGACGCAAAATGTGACCTGAAAGCGACAGTGGACCTATTTTCTTCACATTAATTTGATCTATTTTTGTTTGAAGAATATCTGTGTTTTCTGGTCTCTTCACAAACCTACTTTGTAATTATTCTTACTCTCATGAAGTTTTGTTATTTCGGAGGTTCGTCAGCTGTCCGTTAATCCGAAAATGAAAAATGAAAGAGACCAAAAAAAAAAAAAAAAAAAAAACCACACACACACAAAAAAAAAAACCACACAAAAAAAAACAACAAAAAAAAAAAACACGCAGGTTTGTTTTAATTTCCAGACGGACGAACCCTATTTCATTTTTGGACGAACGAACCTCCGTACGTAGATATATACATAGCGTTATGCCATTCCGGTTGGTAGTAGAATTCTTACTCTCATGAGTTCTCTTCCATCTCTTGCATCCCTCAGCAGGAAATCCTCGGGGAAGTCTCGGCGTGGTGGTCTCGACCAACCGTAACCCCGTGGATCAAACGCCACTAGAGTGAAGATTTCTCGGTCCAGAGTATCAAGCTGGGGCTGAAAGCTTGACCGAATTGAAGCTTGTGATGGAAAAAAAAAAATCAATTTATGATTCATGAATAGATTGCATGTGAACACAATAAGTGCTCTTCGTAATCTGATAACGTCTGTCTGACATAGTTATGACTTAATTGATTGTCAGGAGATGTTCAATATTGTATAAATTGTAATGTAACTGAAAGATAATTTGATTTGATTTGATTCTGATGCATGTGAATGTGTTCGAACATTTTAACTAAAAAAAAAAAATCCATTTTCCATTTTAATATTAACTTTCTCATCCCTGAATGCAGAATTTTTGTTTTAAAATTGTAACCATTATTCAATTATTCTTTGGAATCTTTTTGGATTCGTGAAAAGGGCTTAACATCACTGGTTTTTTTTTTAAACTCATGTATTTGTTTACGAGTCAAACCCAATAATTCATATCATATGAAATTTAAGAAACATCATTGAGAGAGAGAGAGAGAGACCATTGTTGTATGGAGATTTTAGCAAAATACAGAGTGCAAGTAGTGGAATACTGTAAAATGTTTTATAACCTTAGCCATTGCTCAAACTGATGAAAGGTTTTCGAACAAAAATACCTACAAATTCTGCATGGAGTAAATAATACGAGGCCGTATAGTGTCAATGTTTCAGTTTCAGTAAGTTTTATCTCTCCACTTGTTAAGCAAAATAAGTATGACAATATCAAACATATTATTCACAAATCATGGACATATAAACAGGACCACGAGTTCTCAGTACATGATCATGATTGTGAATAATACATATATTTCATGACGACAAAATAAATCTTTAAGTATACAGGGGGAGGAGACCGAACAGAGAGAGAGAGAGAGGGATATATAAATATATATGAATATATATATATATATACATATATATATGTGTGTATATATATATATCTAGAGAGAGAGAGAGAGAGAGAGAGAGAGAGAGAGGAAGGGAGAGAAAGAATGGGAGGAAATGAAAGAAGGAGACATGGAGAGTAGGGAAAAACGCTTTGATATGAAAAATATTTAAGAACGTTCTATGAGACACGAAAGAAGGACAAGAATACGACATTAATGATGATCTATATACTTGGCTCTGTTCATATCATGGTTACATGTCTTTACCCACGGCTCCTGGCATTAGCAGTAGAACATGCTCTCCACGTCCAACTCTCTCGTAGTACAGTTCGACTCCATTGACCCAAACCTTTCCACTCTCGAAACCTGGTGACCTGTGTAAAGTATATGGCAAACAAAATGAGAAATCAAAAGAGATATGTCTATACAGTGGTTATTTGCATTTTACCCTCTGGTACCAGAGAGGCAGATAAAAAAAAAAACACGGTGTTCTTTGGGGAGTTAGTTCGTGTTATGCTATTTATAAAGCACAGAAACAGCCATCACCTCATGTGAATTAATACAAAAGGCATTCTCATTTGTCCAGTAGTTACTAGTGAACCATACAGGGTACGCTTCACTAACAGTCAATGATAGAGGGCATGGTAATTTTTTCCATTCTGAAAATTCAAGAAAATTACCAGAGCGTATATAGTTCTATAGTCACACTAACCAACAGGCAGCATAATAAACTACTCCCCTGTTGTAAATACACATACATGCACACACACACACACACACACACACACACACACACACAAATGAAAGGACTTTTTTATCACATTTTCTTCTTTTTCAGTCAGTATAATAGGTTTAGTGAAACCTTTTATACGATTGACTAAAATGACATTTGATCCATAAATATTTTACTTTATTTTAAAGCCACATATTCCGGAGTATAGAGCAACAAGTCTACTGAACCTTTGCATTCCTTATCTTTCTTCAATAAACACCGCTTACGAGTAGGTTCTAGTATACAGATAGATGTGAACAAGCGCTGGTAGAGTTGAATGTTACTCTTCCAGTGGCGGATCCAGAGGGGGCGCAAGAGGCGCATGCCCCCCCCCCCCCCACCTTTATTTATCGTTAAAAACAAAAGAAATAAAAACAAAAAAAAATGAAATGAAACCCGGAAGTGGCACCAGAAATATTAATTACGCCCCCCCCCCCCTTTACAAAATTCCTGGATCAGCCCCTGCTCTTCGAATTGCAACAGATGAAATATATTCTCTCACTGTAGTTAGAAGGCAAGTCGGAGGAATTATTATTGAAAAAGATCTGCTTACAATATTCAAATATCAATGTAACAATGCAAATTGAATGGTGGAATACAATCACATCGTTAGAAACGATGTTGAAACATTTCATACTATATATGCAAAATATATCCAGATTATTCGGTAATTCCCACCAAAGCATTACAATTCTTATGGCACTAGTATACTTAGTCCTTGACACGATCATGTTTCAGCAACCTTTATCGCTAACTAACTTGTTTGTAAGACAGTGAAATAACTTATAAACACATTAGATGGCCAGTATATTTCAGTGAGTCTGGATTATGTTAAATCATCATTGAGAATGAGGTTAAGTTTTGCAAGAGAACTTCTTAATCAAATTTTACGGAGGAAAAAAATTATACCAAGATGCTCAAAGCTAATGCCATAACAGAATCGAAGTGTTTATCACATATATAGAAACTGTTGCTTAGACCTACAGCGCAATGTGCACCACCACATATCGTGTTAGTGGTAAGAAATGTGTTTCGGTATCCACCACTGTTTTTACCATATAGACCCCCCCCCCCCCACCACCACCACCACATACTTTGTGCATTTGACATAAGTGCATGTACACTTTTTTAAAGTAAATTTACTTTGATTGCCAAAAGTTTTGACTAGTGAATACTAAGATGGACAGAAGTTGTAAATGGGTTATCTCCTTTTGATGGATTTATGTAATAATCAGATGATAGACAGGTAATGTCTATCATCATATTCTGACTGGTAACAGTCACGTGGTATCGTTTCTAACAAATCCAGATACTGACCATCTTCTTAGCCATAAAATGCAATTGTTCTTTCATAAATTGAGCAAAATAAGCAAAGAGTGATGCGTATAAAACTTTTTTTTTCTAACAATGTCCAAGTACAAACGTAGCAAATTGAACTGATATCATGGATTTTGAAACTCTGTCAACAAGAACAGTAAACATGATTATAATGCCATTAGTCGCTTTTTAATAATAAAACTCGTGTGGCGGTCCTTACTTACATCAAAATAATGTCCGCAACTTGTTATGTTGAGTGACGGAAACAATAAAAGTGCCCATTGTCATGGTTGTAATATTCATTCTCCACATGTACTTATACTCCTTTTCAAGTCTGAAAATACTTATAGTTTCAATCATAGCAAACATCAATGATGTACTAACACGTTATTTTTCTTTTGCATCACCCCCTCCCCATAATAATGCAGCCAACACTAATATGTCTTACATAATGCCTATAATTATGTTTTGTATGACCTTGTAATCATGGGAGAATCGTTTACGAACTGTGAAAATACGTAAAATTTCTACTTTACCTGCTTTCCAGATGCTGATTTTCCGCCATGATTAGAACCTAAATCGTAGCAGCCTTATAGAGGAGTTGTCTTTTTCGTTCTACAGCTCAGAATATAATGCCCAAATTCGTATCATCACAACGTTAACCTTCCATTTCACTGTTAACAGTGTAAAGTATAATCCTTGCAATGCCATAGTATATCCCCATACACATCCGCTGGTACTACTTGGCAGCTGTTCACCCTTTGAACAAGGACTTTCATAGAAATTTGTCCGTGGGCGAGTCCGTTGTGTGATGAACATCTTTTATGATGAAAGGACAAGGTTTTGTCCTATCAAAAGAGAAAGGTCATACTTAGTGATATCATCGGTTGACCAGTCTTGGTGGGGGAGGGGGGTTAATGAGCTTAGGTCAATGAAGTTGGCCTTCTCTGCGGGGTTATTCTAAAGTACAGTGTAGCGATATTAATATCACAATAGGTCCTACGTTATATTTTGGCCTATAATGGTACTCCAACAGATGGAATAGGTCAGCTATAATGAATGGTCCTTTACTGACCGGGCATTACCATAGGGCCCACAAGTCATTGATCATGCTATGGATGCAGTTATAGGCCTATATCTTAAACAGTGGGCACAGGTTCTTAATCAGTTTGCGTAGCGTATAGGTACACCGACGTGTATAGCGGAAGGACCTCGTATTGTAAGCGGAAAAATTGTAAATTGCTGATAATAACAGTATCTGAAAGGAGTGTTTTAGACATAATGAGCCCAGAAGCTAAACATTATAGCAATGAGACTTAAGTGAAACTGCATGTAAAGGCTATAAATTCTTGAATTTTCCATTTTTGTAACTTTCCTGCTATTAGTTATTGTGAATTTAAGTGAAGGGAAAACATCGCTCTAACGAAAAAAAAAAACCAAAAACAAAACAGCAAAATGATCCACGAATTACATAATGCAGTAGGCTTACCTCACCGAAGTGCTTCTGTCGTAATCCAACCGTGCAGGCCCACTGCGACTATAATATTATAAAGGAGACTGCATAATAAGTTATTGTGTACGTGACACCTTTACACGCACTCTGATTGTCTTAGGTGGTGGTAAAGGAGTTCATCAAGATTGATTACACAATACTTTGTGCCACCCTTACACTTGGTAAACTGTTCATCACATGACATTCCCCCTTTCTCAGTCTATTTGGTCATTTACCCTTCCGTTAAGAAATGAGAATATTACTTGAAAATCGGATTGAGCTCAAGAAATAAGAAGAACCTTAATTAAAACTGCAACGTTTCACCACCAAAAAAAAGAAAAAAAGTTGTGGATTCTATTTTACATTCGGTTAGTTTTCTTGGAGCAGTGATATCAGTCCCAAATTATTAGATATCATCATACATATTGTCGTCATGGCTCACCATGGATGTTTCCTTCTAAGCTATAGGCCCTATACGCAGCACCATTTTCTCCTTCAATTAAAAAAAAAAAAATGGACAGGCTGTAAGAAATCAAGTCCTTAACCTTAATTTTTGCATTTCACGGCAATGCCGATTTTTTAAAGGAATGGAAAGACATAAATAGTTGCTATAGGCCCTATTCATAAATAAATGATTGACAAATCATTTCTTCGCTACAAATAATTCATCTAGGCCTACATTTAGGGCCTACACGTGAATATGACAGACGATATCTTCTGCGAAAACATGTTAAACTTTGAAATTCATTGTGTAATCTTCGTATTTAGTTAATGAGCGACTTTACATGACGAACATTCCGCGAAATTGCTCTACTAAAAGGACTAAACTTCTGTCTCGAACTAACTGTATAAAACTGGGGTGATTTAAACGTCTTCAAGAGAACGGTGTGTGAAGGGGTTGAACTCACCCTGGTGAAGCCGACACCTGGGCCCCGTCTTATAAAGCCTTCAAATCAATCATAAGTCCCCAAATCAATCGCAACTTGCATTGCAGCACACAAAAACTTGTGATTGATTTCTATCACAAGTCTTTATAAGACAGGCCCCTGGGCCGAATATGATGGGGGGGGGGGGGGGTAGTGCCTTTTTCATTGTGATGTGCTCACTCTCCCTGTTCGGCTCTAAAAGCTTGCCTCACTTAGCAACAAGCGCTGGTACTTCTCATGCATTCTATTTTTCGCATGAAATTCTTCTTTGCAAGGAGCCTTTGCATTTTTGCAAGGAGTCATTGAGTGCTGATTTTATCAAAGCAGGTGCGGAGATGAAGTGGAACTTGGTTTAGAGCAGGGTTTTCACAGTTTTAGTGTTGTTGTGTTTGCTCACCTCCCTTACATCCTCCAATGATGAGCCTCGAGGACGTCCAACGAAAGGGACGGGGCGGATGCGGTGGGTCGGTCCTTCCTTGCCGCCCGCCCGCCCGCCCGCGCCCCCGCAATTAAACGACCTCCATACGCCGTGCGCCTGGCAAAGCGGCTGATGGCGCATGGCACTAGCACTCGACTCGGTACGGTACTCGCGCACTGGCCACGATTCGGAGACTAGTGACTTGGGTGAACGAGACGTGTAGGACGGTCTTAAAGTGTAACTTGGTCTTTAAGTGTAACTCGATGCCTAGAGGCTTCTGAAAATGTGTCAGTCGCATATCGAGCTCCACCTGTGGTTGTGGATACATTATGAGCCCGTTGTTTCTGTCGTCTGCTCACTCACTACCCGTGGTTTTGAGTACGTTATCAGCCAGTTCTTTTGTCGTTTACTCGCTCGCTATAAAAATTGCACTTTGAAAGATTCGAGAATGAATTGCAGAGTATTGTTATTGTGGTGTTTCTTCCTGTTTTCATTGCTGTTGAGTATCAATGTCAACCACGTCCAGACATACAGAGAGAGATGATGATTTTCAAAAAGCGGCTGAAAATGCGAAAATTCAATTGGCGATCGCTTCAGAACGAAAGAAATTGCAGCCGCTGCTCCATGAAACATTTTGCCTGCTAAATATAAAATGACATGTGTGAACACAATAGACACTGTCATTTTGTCATCATCACGTTTTGTTCTTACCTTCTTTTTTACATAAATTTTGGCGAGCGAGCGCAGCAAGCGAGCCGAAAATTTGTGTATTTCAGCTCATAGAACATGGAATTTTTGTGTGAACACAATAAACATTGTCATTAGCTTTTGTCCGCGTCATCATCATGTTTTGTTTTTATCTTGTTTGATTTGGTTTTCTGCCCCTTCCCCCCCCCCCCCCCCACCATTCTCCCTCCCCCTTCCGGGCGAGGTTTTTTTTTTCCTTCTTCTTCTCCTTTTTTTTTTTCTTCTTCTTCTTCGTTATTTTTTTCGTTTTTTTTGCGCCCCCAAGGAGTGGCGCCCGGGGCACGTGCCCCCCTTGCCCCCCCCCCCCTAGATACGCCACTGCCCCTCCCCCTATCAGGGCACGCCTAGATACCGCCATAATCAAACATGAAACTTCAGTCATTACTGTCTTCATAGCACTTAGCTCTATCATATTATTCAGTTCTAATCAAGAAGATAAAGAGAAAATCCAGAGCTTAGGGACTCTGAGGCTTCAACAACCCCCCCCCCCCCCCCCCCGCCCAAGAAGGTTTGGGGAGGGGCAGCTCATTTAAATGAATGTAAATGTAAGATCTCATCAAATTAAAGATGTTATCTGCCAAGTGTGGTGAAAATCTGTTTGGGGTTTTAAAGAAAATGAAAATGGTAAAGATTCGTGGGCAGTTTTCATAGACATCAAGTTCATCGTTATTGTACCATCGGTAATACCGATGATTTGAACAAAACAACATTCCCTGGCAGCGTTTGTATACATTTCCCGTCAAAAATTGAATGTTTATAAATTTTCCGGCTCCACACGGGGTCCTTCTCACAATAAGACCCCGCAAAATTGTATCAATCGCTTGATATAAAAAGTGCACATAAGCGATTAGAAATTTGTATTTCTAAGTTTATACTTTATTTTCTCTCACCTCCCTGTTTCTATATACGCAGAACTATACACGTTCTTGCTTAACACTTAAAGTTTCAATTTAAGAAAAAAATCCTCATAACTTTCTCAGCACGCCTACCTGTTATCAACAGTTCTTGATTATTTTAAGAATGAACAAGACCAGACCCAATGTTGGAAACTTAAACATTTGACTTTCTTCTTTACTTGATTTCTTATCTACATTGTATTTCAGCCCCCTTCATAAAGTGCCATCATGTTCTGAACTAGTTTTCATTTCACCACATCTCGGTCTTTAATCCAACAAAAACTCCTCAAACGCTGTATATCTAGGTTTTCCCAGTCAATTTCGTGCCTCTTTCAGTTCAATTCCTTATTGCTGCATTCAGTTTAGCAAAATTAAGCCTAGATGACATGTTCGGTATTTCAATTTTGTGATCTTTATTCAAATTCATTTTGGAGCATTCGAATTACAGCCCTCATTCTAACCAACACTTTTTTTTTCAACTCCAGCACCTCTTCGCTATTCTTTCATTCAATTTAGAATGATACAATCTCGTTATGCTTAGCCCGTTCATTCCAATTCATTTTGGGCATCCAATTTAACATGTTCTGGAGTCACTTTAGCAGACATGTTTATGCTTTGGTTCTTTCTTTACTTTCTTTCATCACAGTTATTGTTTTGTAAGCATCATAACATTTAATATTTTCTTATTTATGTTAGAGATTTAGACAACAATTTTTTTTTCTCAATGTGCTAATTGAGTCTCCCAGTCCGAAGATAGAGAATTTGGCCACAACTTATCTGACCGTTGACGCTTTAAGTGTGTTGGCCAGTTCTATTGGTAGTCAAGGTTATGATCCTCAGATGATTTTATATATATTTTTTTCTCTGTCTTCTTGAGATATACGTCTGTATCTAATTTGTGCTGTCATGACTGTATCCAAGAAGGTGAAGTGAGTCTGCAGGTACTGGTACATGTAGGCCTCTAATGATATATATGACAGAAAAGGGGTGTTAAAGAACAACATATAGGGTAAAAAATATGATGCTTTTACAATGCGTGAATGAAACAAAAAGTCACATTGAAATACACATGTTTATATGTTTCACCTTTTCAAAACAGAAATAGCATGACGTAAATTAGAATAAATTATATATTTGAAATTTGACTGCACATTCGCGCGATTGAATGACTCATATACCCTTTTCGGTCAGTGATGGCGAATTTGAATGAACGTACAGTACCTGCCAATTTGAATACCGTTTTCACGAATTCGAAAGCCACATACTATATTGTTGTGCAAATTTTAGTGATCGAAATGCTGACTTGAGCGCACAAGTTGCAATTTTTAAAGACAGACTGTGCGATAACGAGAGTTTTTGTAAATTGAATGAGCCTTTATCAAATGCACTTTCAAAAGTGTGAAATTGGCCGGGAAAACCTATGTTTTTTGTAGGCATGCACAGTTTATACAATGTCCTTTCCATTAAAAAAACGGTAGCTATATATAGTCAGCCTTTGAAAATATTGTTAAAATCTTTATTCGATAGGACATTTGTCCTGAAAAAATATTGCATATCTACCTTCCTTTCCTTGTTCTTATCAGACTTCTTATCGGAAGCAGACTGTTAATCCATAGGAAATTGCCTTAGACAATCTACGTTAGACGCACATGGAGTTTGCCTTGCCAGTCTATTGTATAAAATGTTAGTTCATTTACATTTTTTAATTGGTGATCGGCATGGACTATATATATATTTTTTTTTCTATTTTTTTTTTTTTTTTTGGTGGGGAGGATGTCCGATATAATTTTTGGAAATAGATACACAGGGGAAAAAAGATCAGCAAAGCCACATATTGACAGCCTCGAACATGTACAGAATGATGTTACCCTTAACATACGTGAGTAGCGAGTCGAGGGAATGTGTACTATTTTTTATAATGAATTTTTGTGGAATTCTCTTTACATTTTCCATACATCGTTCTACACATGTGACATCATACACTTTAGTAGTCTTCTCATCCAGCAATGACTGTGTTGGCACTGCAAGAATTGCAAGAATAAACGGATTGTCCGATTTTTCCTCAAACTCTCGCTGATGACAGTGTGAATTCTACAGTATTGCTGCATTCACTCAATCCTTATGTATATGAAGGTATAGTCCTTTCAATTTATCATACCCAAGACATCCATTGATGCATTTAAGTACTCATTCTTTCCAAGGACAATTTGGATCTGGAAGCGTCTACCTATAGATGGTGCATGTCACGACCTTGACAATATTTAGAGAGGCTGCTATTCCCTCTATTACATCCTTGCAACCTTCTTCTTGATCCCTCGTCCTTAAAAAAAAAGAGATGTATTCAGATTTTACTCGCACAGCGCACACTTTTATTGTAAAAAGAGATCATCACTGTATAGCACCTCCCGACAGCACGCAAGTGTAGTTCATCCCAGTATAGCTTCTTGGAGCTGGAAAAGGGATTACAGTATCAAGTATGAAGTATCAAGTAATCAAGGAGGTAAAGAGCATAATGACGGTTATAGGAGTTCAAACTTGCTGTAATTCTCCAAACAGATTTCTATTGATGTGCAAAAGAATTTCACAGGTGTATTTGGGCCTTTGATGATCGATAATCGATGCTGCAGTCTTGCTGATCAATCTGACGATTATTTGAACGTTAACATAGTATTGGCTGAATTTTGTTTGTTTATTTATTGAATGAAATGAAGTCTCACTTATTGATAAAGCATATAAATCAAAAGTCAAGCCAGTCAAGAGATTTGCGCAAAAGTGTAAATCAGAGCTATGTCATGTGAAGTGTTTAAAACTGTTCCATTCTAAAAAGCCGGTTTTTTCACTTTTCAGCTTAATTCCCACAAATAAAAATGATATGGAATAATCTTCAAGGATAATTCTTTATCGATAGATATATCAGATTAGTGCCCATGCATGCCCAGTCGAGTAATTTTCACTTTTATTTGCAGAGTTTTTGCGCAATTTCCATTCCCGCATCCTTATGCCTTTACCATTACATATCACCTTTCTTTTATAAGTAGGGAAAGCGAAAAGTATTTACCATCACAAAGACATATCTTCCCTAGAAAGGATAGCTGATGATTATACAATAGTGCACGAGTCAAAACATTGTCGTCCTATCAGTTATCGGTATACCTCATGGTATTACACAGCTGAGCGGTTTACCAATAAAAAAAAAAAAAGTAATTCAACATGGCAAAACTTATAAATAATCGGGTAATTATATAGGGGTTATGATGTTGATAACCTCTTCTGAACAGGAAAAGGGGAGGTAGAAGGAGAGAAGAAGAGAAGAAAGAAAAAAGGCTTAAGTAGAGAGAGAGAGAGGGAGGGAGAGAGGGAGAATGAGGAAACGTAAAAGAATGAAGAGGCATGATAAATTATCGTTCTTTACAACCAGATACTTGTTGCAGTCGTCTTAACAATAAAATTCAAAACAACTTACATTGATTTAGAATTCAAAAGTCTTGAAAGGTAAGGAATTGCACTATTCTTGAAAAGCTTTAATAGTGCCACATCTTTTCTCCATGCAGCGTTTGGTTAGTCTGAGTTTTCAACAGGACGCATTCAGTACAAAACAATTCTGGAAGTATATTGATTTCGCAGGCCAGGTTTCCTGACCTGCCACGTTTTCAAGCATTCGTTTATAGTGGCAGTCCTTCAGAATATTTTCTTTGGTAATTACTTACCTTATATACCCTACGGTAAAGTACTTAATAATACAATATATTTTGGTAATAGAATTAATGTACTCATATCATTTTTTCCCATTAAATCATATACATTGTAATTTGATGTTTTCTAAGATATTGCTGAAAAGAATTTTGATTCATGTACAAAATCATGTTGAAGAAATAAATCAGACAAACAAACAAATACAATATAAAAAGTCGTAATAGCTTAGTTCTTTTTATTGCCGTTTTTGCTCTTGTTGTTGTTCTTTTTGTTCTCTTTCTTTTTATGTATTTAACATAATTTTATAACTCAGTCTGCATCCCTCTCCCTATATCATATTCTGAAGTATGGCATCTTGTCGTAGTATTGTCCGTGCTCGTGTGTCTATGTGGTGTGCTGTGTTGTGTAGTAATTGTGTTCATTCCTTAGTTCTTTCTTTAAGGGTAAAATCAAGACAGTTTTTTTTTTTATTAAGGCTAAAGTCAAGACAGTTTTTTTATGCCTCCGCCACGAAGTGGTGCCGGAGGCATTATGTTTTCGGGTTGTCCGTCCGTACGTACGTACGTCCGTACGTCCGTCCGCTTTCGTTTACGCAATAACTTGAGTGATATTTACTGGAATTTCACCAAACTTGGTCCAAGTATGAAGTATGATGGGGCAATTATTTGGTTAGATTTTGGGTGAAATCGGCTAAAGGTCAAAGGTCAAAGGTCAAGGTCAAATCATGAAATTGTATCCGTTTACGCGATAACTCAAGACTGGATGGAGCAAATTTCACCAAACTTGTTGGAGGATGATGTATGATGGGACAATTACTTGATTAGTTTTTCAGTGAAATCGGAAAGAGGTCAAAGGTCAAAGATCAAGGTCAAATCCTAAAATTTATCTGTTTACGTGATAACTCAAAACTGGATGAAGCAGCTTTCACCAAACTTGGTCCAAGGATGATGTATGATGGGACAATTAGTTGAGTAGATTTTAGTGACATTGGCAAGAGGTCAAAGGTCAAAAGGTCAAGGTTAAATGCTACAAATGCTGCAATTTCCCCCATATCTATGCAATGCACAAAGGTATTTTCTTGAAACTTGGTGTGGACATGTACTACTGCGTAAAGATTTTCCAGAGAGAGTTTCATGTCATAAGGTCAAAGGTCAAAAGGTCAAAGGTTAGGTGAAAATGTTGCAATATCACTTTTCTTGCAAATGGTTCAATGTATCTTCGTGGAATTTGGTACATATGCATGTACTGTCTGGCAGGGATTATCTAGGGAATTTAGGGGTCATGGGTCAATAGTCAGGGGTCAAAGGTCAAGGTCAACTCCTCAAAATTTTACTATTTCCCTCATATACTAGTATATGCAATGCTTGTATTATTAGTTTCAAAACTTAATACATGCATTACCTAATGGAGATTCTCCGGGAAATTTCCAGCCAGAAGGTCAAAGGTTAAGGGTCAAAGGCCAGGTTTCAATGCCCCCCCCCCCCAAAAAAAAAAAAAAAAAAACACACACACACACACACACACACAAAAATCTATTTTGTACCATCATCACACTCTTTCTTCATACCTTGGAAATTACTCAATGCATAAACTTCCCCAAAATTCCCCAAATATGTGTACCTGCACTTTTAGAAAATTATAGCAAACCCAGTTCAAGACATTTCTGACAAACATGTCATTTCAATATATGGCAGTTATGTGAAACTGTCATGGATCACACATTGTGAAGACATTGTACTATACGCCTATTGGGAGAATCATGCATTATGGCGGAGGCATCAGTCGCCATAGCGACATTTCTAGTTTTTCGTTGTTTCAGCAAAACCAGAATTAAAATTAGACAGTTTACGGGATTTCAACGTTTCACCTACATGCATGTTTTCACCAAATTTACGCAGTACACATTTGCATTGCCATGATGGTCCCAACAACGTAAGCAAACTCGAAAAGGAGATGTTATATAGGTGTCCTTTATCGTTTTCTCACAGTTCTAGCTATGCAATGGCATTAACAAGGTGTTAACAATTCAGGAGCCATCTTATTCGTCTTGGCTTAGAATCAAAATGAAAGAGGAAATGTGAAGATTTGTATACAGATCAACGAAGACTCAAGCTGACGACGTCATCACTTAAAGTTGCATTTTGAGGTTGCAACAGATGTCCCCCTTTCGTGAAAATGTCATGATTTGATAGTTCTGTGAAAAGTTTTATTATTAAGTATATTATTTTGTTGCTTTGAGTGCGTATAACAGAGTGTAGGATTCAGAGAAGAGTTCACAGATTTGAGTCTCTTTGTAATGTAATGTAATGTAGATTGTAAGGTTTGACCAGTTTAGATGCGTACAAGGGCTATGATCATACGTTTGTATTAGTCCTGTACTATAATTTCCTACACGTGAAAAATTCTCCTCTGTGGATGTACGTGTGCACGAGAGTGAAACAGTAGTCACATGTGCAGTACTTTCTTCCCGGATGCCCGGTTCTATTTCCTGGTAGGCACCTATGGCAATCATAAACTTCGACTCGTTCGTAACAGCTCACCCTAATGTATCCATACTTGGGGGTGCCGTCATAAAATTCGATAGTACCATTGAAAATGGAGGCTATCATAACACGTAAACAAAGTGTGCAGTTTGGCTCCTGTCACGCAGTGTAATGGCTCGGTCACAAATAAAAATTAAGAACTGCTACGAACGCCGTACAAATGATTTTTAGACAATTTCGTAAGATCTTCTTAAGAAGTCCGTACGAAACCAGCGTTTGTAGACCGTTCGTAGACCGTTCTTAAGTTCTTAGCCTGGTCGATGATCTTGTCCAAGATTTTTTTTTCTTCATTTCGCAAGATTAATTAGGGTCGAGAGACAATTCTAGAAGCCTTGAATACTCATTATTCTATTCTGGCCCCGTCGCCAGCCGGTAAATTCTGGAATTACATGACCTGACGTGACGTCACAGCAGGCAATATAACAATTCTGATTCTCGCTGCATTAGTCACGCGACTACGTTATGACCAATCACCAACAGTATTTTATGTTGACCATTTGATATAATTAAAAGCTATCTACGATAACTAAAACATTGGAAGGGGTAGAGTTAAGGGCTTCTAGTTATCCCGAGTATAGGTAATTCCTCAGTTCTTTTTGCAAAACAGTAATTTTGAATTTGCTTTCTTTCTCTTCCTCGCTCCAGTTTTCTATAAATCTATTTTCTTTAGAGTAGTTATACTTTGAGGGGTACACATCAAACTATTGCTTTCTAGTAAACCCCTATACGTTCTTCGTTTAATGCATGTAATTAATCTGCAATAGGACAACATAAGTTTTGTTATTGCATTGCGTGACAAAATAAGTTCATGCCTTTATGTAGCTTGTATTCGTTTATGATGACTATGTACTCATTCATAATAATGAATTCATTTATATTCTGTTGAAAACGAATTAACTAAATTGAATTGAAACGATTGAATGCGCCTGATGATAAACGTTTTCAGGTAGGCCCACACCCTGCATAATTTTTCTCTCTGTTTCTTTCCTTATTCTTTTCCTTTCTTTCTAACTGTATCTTCCTGTGTGTGTGTGTGTGTGTGTGTGTGTGTGTGTGTGTGTGTGTGTGTGTGTGTGTGTGTGTGTGTGTGTGTGCGTGTGTGTTTTTGTAATCATTATTGACATATCGATTTTCCCCTTTACTTCTTTTTTATCTTATTTTTTTTCGGTGAGATTATTTACCGCCGCGGAACCGGTACGGATGCCAACACATTGGACTATGAAATGTGTGCGCGACGCGATGCACGCGACCGCATCCGCGTCGCTCTGACACATTTTCAGGAGCCTAAGGCATCGAGTTACACTTTAAGACCCGAGTTACACTTTAATACCGTAATTAGGCGTAACAGACGTGGGATCACCTCAAAGTCGCAAAGTGTCCCCCGAAAGTTAAATGGTACGAGGTAAGTGTATTTTCTTATTCTGCTATTCTTTGCACGAAATAGGAGTAAGCTGACCCTGATATTTATTATAGTGGACGGTAAACTGTGAATAAAAGCTGGCAAAGCCTGACCTGAAGTACCGACTCACGAATGAACAACACAATTTTAAATAGGTGGGACTATATAATGATGAGTTATGTGATAGCTGACCATAATAATAAATACCATCCTGCCTGTTAAGTGTTAGTGTTATAGTATTAAGCTGATGCGTTTGGCTAGTGTTGCAGTGTTGTGATAGTCAAACACGGATGAATGACACCAGGGGGGCATTTCATGAAGGAACTTGTCGGATAAAATGTCCGACAAGTCAATTAATAATATCCGACAAGTTCAGAGAAATCAGCCAATCAGACTTAAAGAATTTCTCAAAACTTGTCGGATATAATCGACTTTTCAGACATTTTATCCGACAAGTTCCTTCATGAAATGTCCCCCAGGGCCCCATTTTATCAAAAAGTATAATCGATTATAAATTGTCTTGCTTCACAGGCTGCCATATAAACTTAAAATAGGAATCAACTATAGATCTATAATCAATTATTAAAAGCTCTTGTTTAGACCTCTAGTCTAGCTCATAAAACATAGTAAATTTATACACAGTCTAGTCGCGTCGCTGTAACAGGTTTTAGTGTTACACTACCAGCGACTGGGCTGTTTTATAGTTACATAAAACAGGGCCCAGGGGCAGTATTACAATTAACGACTGTTATGAAACAATGGGATGGTATGCGCAGTGCCAATTTAGAATATGTAGAGAAGCAGTCGTTCAAATACTATCGAAATGTTCAGTTAACAATGATCAGAGAGTCTTTTGGTCTGTGGTCCATGCCAGCTCTAGCAATTTTTTTGGTGGATACCGGTAATTCAGTTGTAAATCAGTGCTATAGTCATATAGGTCTGATACAAATTAGAACTCCTACATGTCAATATGTTGTATTCAACCTGTATCGGCACCCACACCAAGGTTCGACCTCCCGTGCCAAGGTTAGATTGACCGTGTGCAAAAGCATTAGGATCTAGGATAAGAATAGTACCTGGTAAGTTTATAGGTTTCTTACAAGTGGCAGGCAGTCAAATTTTGGATGGTGCTGTGGTTGAATTATGGCTTGTGTTAACTGTAAATGATTGTACATCAGACTCTTTTCTGTCTGTGCACTGTTGTAACCTCACAGACAGACATTCCAGGGTGGTCCACAACTTTAAATTTGAGCATGTTGCAAGCTCAGAATCTGAGAGTATTGCAGAAATTATAAGTATCGTGAGCACGTAGTACGCAATATTTCGTGGCTTATTGTGCTGCTTACATTCAATGTTCTCTCTCGTGTTTTGCACACAAATATATAAGTACCAAGTAGTTTGATTTTCTTATGTTTGCACATGTTTGACTACATTTTGTTTTGAGCTGGTTGCAAATTCTTGAGGATGTTGCATAGCATGTTGCTGGCTTTTGAGGATGTTGAACAAGAATTTTAGCATGTTGCAGCAACATGCTAAAACCCCTCATGGACTACCCTGCATTCAGTGTTTTGTGCTTGTAATATCCTATCGCTTTTATAGATTCATTGTCAAGATGCGCATCAATGAAGCGACCTGTATCATCGGGAGCAATGTGGTCCTGGTTCCATACAAGGAATATCATGTCCCAAGGTTAGTTTATCAACTTCTACATCACCCATCCTGTCTGTCACAGACTTATGACTGCCTTTGAGAGTGATGACTACAATATGTTTTCCAAATTTTATTCTAATTATCATGTAGAGTCAATTCAGCATGCCTTGTAAATTAATGAACAGTGTGAGTTAATCCTAAACATATACATGTATGTTTTTGCACTTTAATACTATATCACATATTCAACATTTTGATTGACAATGGCATTGCTTTTTTTCTTTGCAAGGATGAAATAGCAAAGAAGAGAGGGAGAAAAAAACAGAGGAGGAAGAAGAATAGATGAGAAATGGAAAAGGAAAATAAGGAGACGGGTAAGGAGAACAGATGGAATATATGGTAGTGAGACAAATTAAAATGTGAAGATGAAAAGAGAAGAAGAGATCAGGTGGATTGCGATTGATTTTTTGTATCGTTTGCCAGGTATCATGAATGGATGCAGTCGAGTGAGCTTCAGGAGTTGACTGCCTCCGAACCTCTCTCCATGGAACAGGAGTACCAGATGCAGGAGAGCTGGCATCTTGATGAAAACAGTAAGCCTAGCAGTCTGCAAGGAGTACAGTGGACTCCTGTTATAATGAAGTCCTCAGGACTGGCAGTTTTCTTTCGTTATAAATATGGAAATTTCATTATAACTGAAGAAATAAACAATAAATCACAGAGAGCCAATAATCTTGCGGCTGAATTTTTACTTCATTGTAACCGGAGTTTCCTTATAATCGTGTTTGTTATAACAGGAGTGCAATGTAGTACACTGCATTGATGGTGCACTGCTCAAAATTTTAGACTCTTGGCTGAGTTTGGCTCTGGAAAAATTCTATTTATCACCCACTATTACACATTTTTAGCAGTGGTGTTTCTTTCCCCACCCCGTAATGCCAGGTGTAAGTAAGGAGAACACCCAAAGAGTGGTCCTCAGTCACTTAGGATAACAGCATAGCTGAGATAAATAATATTGTACAATATATTACGTTGAGTGAAATTTTAAACATTTTTTAGAAAGGTCTGAATATCCCAACACAGCTCTCTACCTGCATTTAGGAGTTTCCTGCTGGTGCAGGATAGTAATGATGGTGCAAATTGTGTGCATTAAGTATTTCAGGCTGTCTTCAGGGATAAATGCCACAATGAGTTGAGACAAAATACAGAGAAAACAAAAGGAAAAGATTCGGGAAGTGAAAATATGCAGCTTTGTTTAGTAAAGTCACGCTAGTATTACTAAGGTTACACTCTTTCAGAGATTAGTGGATGAACTCCTGTAACAGTCTTACTGCTGAGACTGTTGAGGCATCATCAGTTGAGTCTAAGCTCAATGACTGTGGGAAACTGAAATTTAATCAATCTATTCCAGGCTACATAAACTGACCACCCTGTGGTTTGCACTGGGTACATCGTATTGAATTGTCCATTCTCAGAATTAGACCTGTTGAATGGTCCTCTACAAGTCTTTGACTTACTGGGCATCATTATCTAAATCAGGTAGTCAAATGATTCAGTCAAGTTTTGATATCAAATCTTGCCTGTTGGTTCTTTGGTCTCCTATGTTCTGTTGATCTGTACTGGATTTGATTTTAATGAAGTCTTCCAGTCCTCTTATCACCTGTGCTGTGAAATACAGAATAATAGAAGAGGGAACACAACAAATTCTTTGACACACCTTTGATATGTCTTAGAACACCTTCCCCCCCCCCCCCCCCCCATCATGCTTCCACATCAAGGTTATGTTGCTGCTTTGATTTATGACTACTTGTTATATTTTGTGATCTTACCAGAAGATATTGATAATTTGATTGATTGATTGATTGATTGATTGATTGATTGATTGATTGATTGATTGATTGATTAAGGGTAGGCCTACCTTTATTTCATCCAATAGTCATTAATTGCAGACTAAGGCTGAAGTTCAAATGATTTCACAAAGTATAGATGTAGTATACTTAGAAAAAAAAATGGTAAAATAACATAATGCATATATATATATTATATGATCTTAAATAAACAAGTACAATTTGATATTGAGTCAATACACCATTTTATCAATTCAGCTTTGCAGTACGAAGGGGGGAAAATGCAAAAAAAAAAAACCCACAAAAACCCAAACAAACAAACAAACAAACGAGGAGAGGAAGAATAAAGATCTTTGTGTGAGGCCCTTTTATTTTTGGGTGAATCACCATGTGACAGTTTTTCATGAGTCATTGATAATAATTATATATTTCTTTTTTACTCACTGATATTTTTGTTAAATGAGTACTTCAAGATTTGTTTGCAAACAATAAAATAATGACTTTATTCTTTATTGTTTCAACTCTTATCAGAATGCACATTCATATTACTGGACAGAAGCAAGTGGGAAGCAGGAGAAAATGAAATAGGTGAGTTGTATCGAAATTCTTCAAGCTGCTTACTGGATGAGTGACTTAGATATAAGATAGCCTTGTGTCAGACTACCAGTATGTGAACATTTATATGCACTGCTAGTAGCACTCACAGCTTAAAAGGGCTGGTATAGTAATTTGAAAACCAACATGCACACAATAACTTGCCTGGTGTTAAAGGATTGTTCTCAAAACTGTGTTATTGACAAACTGAATAGGGCAGTGAGTCTAAATGCAATGTAATATAATGTGCTAGCTAGTCCTTTCTTAATCTAGTTTATTAGCCGTTATCACCTAGAGCTCTGGATAACTGTGATGGACAAAAAGTTAAGGTAGAGTTCACAGCTGTTATTTCAGAAATTTCAAAAAAGATTTGAAATGAATTTTATAGGTACATGTTTGTATCTCCTCTGTATTGCCAATGTGGAAAGCTTTTGTTACAAGATTCAAATCAGTGAATATCACATATAGTCAGTATTGCTGAATATTGCCATTATTTTTGGTTTATAGATGCTATGTGTGGTGATGTGAATTTGTTCTTCAATGTATCTGAAGATCCGTCATCAGCCGAGATTGAAATCATGGTTGCAGGTGAGTGTTAGTTCTGCAACCTTCACTTGCCACAGTGATGTATACACTTCACCGACTACAATAACTGTATATCCCATATGTTCAGCGAGTCTAATTTTTCATGTATCAGGACCTTTCTGCAATTTTGAAGGTGGTTAGATTAGCAATTGTAGAGTAGAGTACATGAAAGGAGAGATGTATGTGTGCACATTGCATTTATGTAGGCTTCATAGTTAATATTTTAGCTTGCTGTTAATTTCACGATTAGCATCATACTCACAAAATTTGCGAAATGAAAACCTTGCAAAATATATTGAGTAGATCATTGATCTCCTTTAAAATACTTCCACTGACTGCAATGCTTACCCACATTACAAAATGTCACTATACTGCTACCATCAATTTAATAGATTCCTCCCATAGAACCTTGTACCAAACTTGTCTACAACATGTCCCCGTAAATGCGTTTTTCACTACATGGATGTTTGTATGCATAGTTGTAGTTGTCCTGTCGGGCAAGCTTTCTGATTATCAAATATAATCTGTGTATAGTATGCATGTGATTGATTATGATCCCAAATCAATCCATTCGTTTAGTCTTGTATCAGTGGATGTGAGCTCATTATTTGTACTGCTCTCTTGCTCTTGTTTCCCTAAGTAATCCTGTGAAGACTCATAACAATTGATATCTAGTAGTTTCAGTCCTCGACATTTTAAAATGAAATTGTTACTGGAAGATGACATCTTCACACTTGCTATAAACACTCTTGGTATGTTCGTGGAAGAGGAAACAATGCTATTGGTTGGATGAATGTATTTGCGTAGGTCTGTTATTCAGTCAACTAATCAGGCCCCAAATTGGCTTGTGGAAGCTTGACCCCTTGCCCTCTTTAATAGTCAGTTTTTAAACTTGCTTGCATGATTAAAAGATGTACACTGTACATGAATCAGAACATGATATGATTGTGTCTTTACTTACCTATTTTTTTTTCCTCTCCCCAGAACAGGCCTGCAGAGGAAAAGGAATTGGAAAGGAGGCTATTCTAATCATGATGTACTATGGTCAGTAGATATGATGCCTCAATGATCTATTGACAACTTGAAACATGAGTGATTCATAGATTAAAGGCATAATTTACCATTTGCAGATGAAATAAAAACCCAGCATTGGTGCTTCAAAATGGTTCTAAAATTGAGTTAGGGATAGAAACCACCTATGTAAAAATTTGAATTAGTATAATCAATGTTAAGTACATGTATTGTTAAATATTCGAAACATGAACAATGGTTATGATAAAAATGTTTCCAAACTAAACGCTCTACAGTTACGGTTTATTGAGCAAAATAGTGATGTCTCCTTTTATTTTAGGTTTTATTGCAACATTCTTTATATGGTAGGATGTTTTATGATATTAACTGACCTACACACATGTATCAAATGTGATATCTTGAACATTTTTTTAAATCGCTGCTCCCAATGATAAACATGACCTCTAAAGAATTGTGTGAATGGATAGTGGACAGATTGATAAATTTTCTATGGTAGAGGAATGCATTAGCAGTGAAAGGGAAGAGGAGGGGACAAGCAATTGCAGTAATGCAGGAAAAATGGACACAGAGAGTTAGAACCAAACCTTGGCTGAAAATCACACAAAGAGAACAGTGCAAGAAATGGTCTGAAATTCTCTGTGTGTTAACTGGTATTTAATAAAAGATTAAGACAATGGGCTTACATAGCTTTACATTAAAGAGATCAAATAATTTTGCTTGATTTTTTTGTGAGATAGTGAGAAACCTCTTATGAAATATGAAAGAGCATGTAATTCCAAGAGGATTTCAACATTTATTTGATGAAAATTGATTTTGAAATGGCTGAGATATCCAAAACAGAGTGATCCTAATAAAGCGTGGGACCCACATTTTATTGCGATCGTTTTGTTTTACTTTGCTTTTGAATGTTTCAGCTATTCCAAATCCGATTTTCATCAAATAAACTTTGAATTCCTCTTAAAATGGTATGCTCTGTACTATTTCATAAGTGTTTTCTTTGTAGCTTGCAAAAAAAATTAATGCCCAATTTTCATCTCCGCCAATACTGTACATTCCTTTCAACTCACAAATTTTATGTGCTTGTTTGAAAGTTTGCATGGTGGTGTAAAAGGAGTAGAGGTTTGAGATAATGTCATGTTTAAGTCCATGTGTACAGACAGATACATGCAAATTTCATGTTGTGTAGAGTTCTTGAAATAATTGAATATTAGTAAATGTTTAAAAGGTTTCTTCACATTTGGATTTAACAAATTAGTGCAAACACATTTATGATGTCATGCATTTATTATCTGTGTTTTAGCAGCATGTGTATAATGTATCAGTGCTGATAATTATTGCACATTTTAAATCCTAGTGCAATTTGTTGTTATAATATTATTTCCTGTTATATGCCGGCAGGTGTTCGATTCTTGAATGTGAAGAGATATGTGGCAAAGATTGGAGAGAAGAACACAGTTAGTCTCCAGCTCTTCAAAAAGCTTGGCTTTCAAGAGGTGCGTCTCCATTTTATGTTGTCGGGATACTGTAAAACTAGAAATTTGTGCATGCATTTTAATTTCAAGAATTTGCGAGAGCCAAGATTCGCAAAATTTAAAATGCACACAGAAGTTCTTGTCTGCACTACATGCATTGAATGTCAGCGGTCATTCGCCAAAATTTAATTCTGTAAATAAGGCTACTGGCTCCACTTCGCAAAAATTTCATGCCGCCAATATTTCCTGTTTTACAGTATATGAAATTTCATGGGAAGCAACTACACCTGACTGTAGTACTAAAGAAAAAGACACTGTTGTGTTCTATTACTGTATAGGTGCCCAGAATGCCAACTCATTTCATCTTCTCATCTCTCAACATAAAGAAACTACAATGCAGTATCTTGTGTGGAATGTGATTCAAATGTATCTTGTCAATTCACAACACATGATACAGTTAATATCTGTATAAATAAGTAGGCTTTACTCTGATTGGTTTCGTCATTGTACAGCATACTTGTTTTGGTGATTGTTATTAGATTTTTACATTTTGATTTTCAGACATCAGTGAGTAAAGTCTTCCAGGAAGTGACCCTTGAACTAGAGGTCAATCCTGATGTCCAGCGGTGGTTGGAGGAGCAGACAAGCCACCAGAAGATCACAGAGTACAGCCCAAAGAGGTAGCGCAGATCCAAAAGATAGGTGGGTCAAGCATTGATTAGTTTCATATATATCTATACAAATTTGGTTCTGAGATACCCATGCAAACAATAGACACATTCAAAATTTTTATACATTGTTTATTGGTAGTTTTATTTCATCTCTTGTTTTTTTATTATTTTTTTTTAAGGAGAGTTGAAGGTTGGCCCCCACTCAGTTGCAATGTCATACTTTGCTGCATGTGATTGCTAGGAAATGGCGCAAAACATCTCAAGAATTTTTTTGAGCTCTAGTGATGTCATAAACTGACCTTCTATGGGTGTATCAGCTTTTCAAACAAAAAGTAACAGAGAGTCAAAAATGCAGTTTAGTGACTTTAGCTCCCTGTTACTGTATGAGCTGCTGTGCTAGTAATTACAGACAAACTTATGTTTTTAGAGTTGTGGTTTGAGTGTTACATTTCAGAAATGTTGCTTGTGGTTCCTTTCCAGAGTTGGAGAAATGCCCATTATGCAAGAACTTTGGATGCTATAATAAATGAATACAACGGTTAATGATAATACCCGGTAGTTATTTCAAATATAATAGCATCCATAACGTCATGATGACTGCGTTTGCAATTTATAATTGATTTTTGTAACTGTTTGCTGTTCTTATTGTATTTAGAATGGCCAAGAATATCATGTGTTAAATCTGCATGTACATACATATCTCTTTTTGTATATATTTGTGTGTATGATATTATTTAATAAAGGAACCCTGTGGAAGGGGAAAAAAAAAATGATGACTGCGTAATGAAACAAAAAGGAGGCAGTCAAATTTTGTTGCTTTCCTTTTGTTTTCATCTCTTTTGACCCGGTGCCCTGCAGCAGTGGTGGTGAAACTTGAGAAAACGATAAATCAAAGGAAACCAGGTCCTCATCCACTCCTTTGTGTGGGTGCTCAATCCTTGGTCTCTTGATGAGGATGTAGCCAGCCGATTGCTAGCAAGACTGGATCAGATGTGTAGGAAAGCGTTGACGAGAAAGCATTTCACACAGGACCGAGAGAGGTCATCTTGATTTCAAGATAGCTGCCTGGCTGGAAGACTGGAAGGATTATATGGGGTCATCCCACTAGACGGACACCCATGAGTCATACAGCCCATGAGTTTGACATTGAAAATGGGTCTATGAGTCATACAGCTCGTGAGTCACACAGCCCGAGTTCCACACTAGGCAAATAAAGCCCATGAGTTTGACACTAGGTGAAAACAGTTGAGTTCAACAGATACAACACAGGGCTTAATGTGTCGGTCTCGTGGGCTTTGTTTACAGCTTAGTGTCGAACTCGTGGGCTGTATGACTCGTGGGTGTCAGTCTCATGACGTGCACCCGATTGTATTCTTCTACCTCTTATCAGTATTGTCAGTATGCAGGAGGAAGGTACTGTAAAAGTGGGTATTTTCGCGTGACTAATTTTTCACCCTTGGCCGGGTAAGAAGAATTTCGCATGTTTTAAATTTCGTGGTATCAAGATGTTGACTACAGGAACATTGTGACAAGCAAAAATATTTGTGTGCTTTTATTTTCACTCTAGTTTCTAACTGTGTGAAATGCACAAAAATTTTAACACCAAGAAAATTTCCACTTTTACAGTAGTCATAGACATGACTTGATCGATAGAGCACTGTAAACAACACTGTCTGGGCCTTACTTATATTGTGGATTGGGACTTGTTTTATAACAGTTTTGTGATTGGTTCAGTACTTGGTCTCAAATCATAAGAATAGAATGAAATATTGGTGTTGTCTCTTTTCAAGAGGCATTAAGGCAGCTATATTTTCCTTTGAGATAATGTGCAATACATATACATGTATGTTAAGTTTTTGCATATTTGAAATATTATGGTGGAAGCATCATTTGACCTGGGAAATATGTGAAAATTTAACCACTTGAAAATACGGTTTTAACAGTATCCCTTGTCTTGCGTAGAAGCAGTCTCAGGTTTTGCCAAAAAGGGAGGAATGGAACAAAATGCTGTGTTTTCAGAGCATTATGAAACTCATAGCCAAGTATACATGACCAGTATGACAGCCATGTTCCTGTTGTCAGGGTGCTAGAAATGCTAATGAACTGATTGTGTTCACATCTATGCACATGTAAGCACATTGCCACTTGGAATAGTGAGTGTGTTATGGTTGCTATGCTAATGAACTGATCGTGTTCACACCTGTATATAAGCACACTGGAACAGTGTGTAATGACTGCTAACAAAGTTGAAGAAAATTGTTTCCTGGATTTTGTTTTACTGTGTGTGCATGGCTAGCAGTGTGTATGAGATATGGTGAAAATATGAAAATACAATGTCCCATTCCATTGTTGTGGTCAGTCATTGATGACCAGGTAATAGTTAAAGTTCCTCGTGTCCAATCTTTGGACATTGCTTGCACAGATTATTGAAATCAATTCTAAGGCAAATGATGAGACCTGTTTTTAATGACTTTCCTATTTCACAAGGCACTAGAATTTCAAGCAGGGGCATCATCTTTCTTGTCAAGTTTTACTATATACTGTATTTCAAATTGGGAGGTCAATATCAGAGTGTGCAACCGCTTGCAAACTAATAATCTACATGAATTGTACTTTGTTTGTTGACATGCAGAATTTTATTAGAGAAAGAAAGACACCAATTTAAGGCATTGTGTGATTTGGGGAGTGTAATTAATGTCCTCAAACATTTAAGACCAGGGGGGTGCTTCACCAAGTAGTTCTTAGGCTATTAAAGAACAACTTTAAGAGCGACTGATGATCAGTTTTTGTGCTGAATTATTGAAATTCTAATAAGTGTAGCACATCAGAACGTGTTCCAGTCATTCGTAAGTCGTTTGTAACTTTAAGAAACAGCTTTATGAAACATCCTGCTGGTAGCGTGGAGATACCATGGAATGGGAAGGCTGGCCTAGCTTAGATATATTCGAGGATCTCCATAATGAATTATGTACAGCTTTATGACTGCTCTCTGTGTAAGTACACACACAGCCACAGATCTTGACTGGAGTTGACCATCAAAATTTGTGTGTGCTTCGATGCATATATTTGCTGACTGGTACTATTCATGGTTGTTTTAATGTACCCATGTGGCTTGTGAATGAATTGGGCCATCCATGAATCCCATGCAACTGGGTCTTTAAAGGGATCATATAGTTTTGGTTAAGACTGAACTTCAGGTTTCAAACATTTTTTTGGTGAGATAATGAGAAACCTCTTATAAAAATGGAAGAGCATGTAATTCCAAGAGGGATTCAATGTTTATTTGATCAAAATTGGTTTTGAAATGGCCAAGATATCCAAAACAGAGCAATCCTAATAAAAGGTGAGACCCACTTGTTTTACTTTGTTTTTTGGATGTCTCAGACATTCCAAAACTTATTTTCATCTAATTAAGTTTCAATTCCTCTTAGAATTGTATGCTTTGTATTAAGTGGTTTCTTGGTATCTCACAAAAAAGTTAACCCGTTGAGGAAGAGTCCCGAGTATACTCGGGCAGGTGTCGATGGGAAATGCGTGTTTTAGCAGAATCAGCCTGTCCTCAATGGGGTAAAATCACAATCCTCAAATCCACCAATACTGTAGCAGCCCTTTAAAAGTACACTGTACAAAGGACACGCTAGCACTTTACAAGAGTTCAGTGTAGATTGTAATGACGGAGAAATACCCCAGGAAATGACTCCTTTTGAGTTCATCTTGATTTGTGGCATGTCATACATTTCACGATGGTCATTGTTTTTGTTATTCTGAATCATTATGTGTTGCTTACACGTACTCATGCATATTAAAGAGAAGTATACATGATGTAATTTATCCTTTAAAAAAATTATAATCTCGCAGTTACAGTGTTATTACTGACATTGCAATACATTGTACAGAAATTACTCTAAAACCAGAAATTTTAGTGTGCATGAAACTTGCAGGAATTTCATGGGGAGCCAAGATTTGTGAAAGTGAAATGCATGTGAAGGTTTTGTGTCCACAATGCACTGAATGCCAGTGGTAATTCACGAAAGTTTCATGCCGTAAAAAAGGCTGTTGGCTCCAATATGCAAAAGGTTCATGCCACAAATGTTTCTAGTTTTACAGTACAAGTGTAATATCATGTCTTTGAGTATGTGTGTGTGTGCATGCATTTGTGTGCTTGGACTTAGTAAGTCTATGAAGTATGAGTGTTTTGTTTTTGTTTTTTAATCTAGGTTTACAGACTAAACTTGATGTAAAAGCAAAGTCACATTATGCACACACTATGTATATAGATGCATAAAATCAAGACTATGAACAAACTGATAAATGATGGTGAACACCATATTTTAGGGGAATGTAGGAGGCTTTGACCGGTTGAGGATGAGTCTGGAGTATGCTTGGGCAAGTGTCTATGGGAAACAAAACCATCCTCGATGGGTTAAGGATATTTGGTTAAGGATATTTGGTAATAATTTTTGGAACTAAAGTCACTCTTTGGAACATCTTAACCCTCAATCCTGTATACTCTGCCACTCACAATTCTTTCACAATTCCTTCCTAAGAGTTCCAAACCATGACCAACCAACTTGCAACAATCCTCTCTCAGAAAGGACCTCTTGAGACAGAACAAATGAGAACTAAGAGTCTGATCTTTGAGCTCACAAAAGGCTGATGTCACTTTGCTATCACGATACCAGCAATTCCATATAGCATGCTTACATACAACAGCATCTAAGATACAATAAGAGAGTTGTCATGTACAGGTGCATGATACATGTATATGTATATTGCAGAATAAATGAAACATACATAAATGTTCTCGAACATTCTAGAATGCTTCTTTGAATCCCGTTTTCATTGGGTATAAAGTCAATGAACACAACTACATGAGAGATTGTCAGAAATCACAAAGTCATTGGTGTTCAGGTAATGGTACAGAAAACGAGTCTTATCTTGACACAAACTTATGAGCCATTAACATTCATGTATCTCAGTAAGGATTTCATCCATGACTGTGACTAATACAAAGTTATGATCTCTGGAAGGCAATTAGGTTGCAAACTTTGGCATTCTCCACAGACACAAACAAAGGCATCTTCTGGATTGGTCTCTTAACACTTTGACTCTACCACTTCCAAAGGCAAGGCAACTCTATGTAATAACAATGAATGATTTGAAATGGGGCTTTTGATAGGGTTAAACATGAACCCATTCCCAGCTACCATAATCTGCTTGAAATAAGCCTTTCATTTCACTTTTTTAATTACTGTAAAAGCGCAATTTTTCTTTTGTGGTGTGGAAGTTTTCGCCCATTTTGTGAGACCAGAAACCAGCACAAAAATAAAATCACACAAATATTTTTGCTTGCCATATGTTCCAGTAATGAATGTTTTGATTCCACAGAATTACAATCATGCAAAATTCATCTTGTCCGTGAAAAATTACTTGCACGAAAATATCAACTCTTACAGTATCATTCCATCTCTGTGAAACATTGATGTCTTGGTGAACACTAGATGACTTCTGAGGGTCTAAACAAACGTCACTTTGCAGGATTTTGCAAAGCATGTGTCCTGGGAAGTCTTATCTGAGTGTGCAAGGGAGCCCTCTATTGTTCAATGCACCTTGCACTAACCTTTTCAAGTCTTGTCATAAGCATACTATAGGTTGGGGCATGTGGAAAATGCATGTTAAAACAACATTTTTTTTTTCTTTAATCTCATTCTTTTCATAATTGTGTCCTGTATTCGTGTTAAAATGCAGCTGTGCAATATGGGTGAATGTCAACAACTTAAGACAAACATTGCTAACATTATACAAGCCTAAATTTTGGCATTTCATTATTTAGACCTAACACTTACATACAAATATATACAAAACATACTCTTGGTACAAAACAGGACATACATGTAAAAAAAAAAATGAAAGCAGTTAACAAGTGCTGACTACGGAAGCAGGCATTTGTGATACATTTGGATATGTCAGTTACTCTTCAGCTTACAATCAGAGACTCCAACTCTCCCGCTTTCGATGGGAGATCTCCCGCCGAAAGCCCACTTTTGCAAAATCTCCCGTTCTCCCGCTTGAGATTTAATTTCTCCCGCCCTGGCTCTGTGTCTCCCGTTTGAAATGATTTCTTACTTTTTGTCTTTGTATGTTGAAAAATAAGCCTTAGATAGCACGAAAGAGCATCAAGAACCCTAATTATTAGAGCTTCCAGGGCACAAGGAACTTTGCACTTGTGATATGCGCTTCGCGCACATCAAGTTGGAGTCTCCCGTTTGCTAGGGGTTTTCAGGCGGGAGAATCTCCAGATCAGAAGGTGCTTAGGGTTGGAGTCTCTGTACAATGTATACTGTGACGAGGGTACACCGGTACATGATTCAGTCGCAATTTTTCCCTTTGTGTGGCATCTACCAAGTATTTTTGACATTACCATCTAATTAGTGATATTTACATGCTGAACAATGCCGTAAATAAACTATTTAACTTGGCTGGGAAATATTGTACATGTATAAGCCCAGTATTTAGAAGTATTTGACAGCAGGTTTCAACACCACACAACTCTATCTTGATTAAATACTAATAAATAGTAATGCTATCATGGATCTTGAAGCAATAGAACATGCCTAAAGTGTGGCTATATATCTAGTTGAATCTTTCCTACACTGTGACATACAATGATTCAATCCTTTTATATGCATGAGAACATATATACAAGGTTGATATTTCAGAGAAGTGCAAAATTAAACACAATTTTGGCAGTTCAACACCAACACTTTTCCATGATGCTATGTTGGGATGGTTAGTGTGATGTTGGACAAGATTCCACTTTTCTTCCAGCTTGTTACCAATTTCCTGGTAATTATTTATTTTTTTTATTCACCCTCCAAGGAAGGTGCAGTGTAGTATAAGCATTAATATTATATCCAGGAAACGGCAGAAACATTTTTAAGAATAACCACTGATTTGAGCTCTTGTTATTCTGAAATCAAGTTGACTAGTAAACTCACAATGAATAAAACTTTAGCGCACACTCCATACATAAATATTATGAATGCTTCATAGTGTTTCATGCTGCTACTGGATTGTCAAAATGCACGAGGTAAAAGCAATTTCTTATCAGAACTTTCTTATCATTTTATCCTTGTCCTCTTCAAATGAGCATGGAAATGAAAGTTTAATTTTGTTTGATTTTGTGTGTGTGTGTGTGTGTTTCAGACAAAATGTTGAAATATCAGTGTCGGTCCTCAACCTGCTACTGGAAGCATTCTGGAGACCAACACTCAGACGGCAAGTAGGAATAGAACAATATCTGTGGACAAATAATAAACATATGACACACCTTTTTTCCTTGATCTCTTTTTTATATACACAGTATAGTGCAAAATGTATCACTGATCTTTAAAAACCAATTCCAAAGTTTGCATTCCTAGGGCAGTATTCTGGAAAGCATTACTTGGTCTGCAATATATTTTTACCTTATTTCTCACATTTGAAGTTTGAGGGAGAAAGAAGAAAAAATATCATCAAAATTGGCTTTCAGTCAGAATTCTTAACAGTAATTTAGGAGCAATTTGTCTCGTTTACGATGCAACCATCGCCAGAAACAAAATGGAGTTAATGGAAGTGGAAGCCTAGGAATTGCATCAGGGATGTCAAGTTCTGTATACTTACAATCTGTCACTGTAATCTGTACTACATGTTCTATCTACTACTTCTACTATATAATAGTCTGAGAGCTACCTTAAGAACAGTGCATTCAGGAGTTGTAAAGGGTAATAATTAGATTACATTTCTGGTCACATAATTACACATTTGCACATAATCCTTGAAGAGGACAGTAATTCAGCAGACAAAAAAAAAAAAGTAAACAGCATGCACAGAGCAATACAAAGGCAAACTTCATGTTTCAGCAAAATTCATTTAGATATGAAGAAACTTACACCTCAGCAATGCATACAATCAAACACAATTCAGGAATGTGTGCTCAGCTTTTCTGATGATTCATACAAAATGTTTCAAGTGTACAAAATTAAAGTCATTTCATTTAAAGCTTCTATATTCTGCTGCAAAAAGAATATATATATATACATCCATTTTTCACTGCCTTTACAGCAAAATAAATTGTCAAAACTGATAAAACATCTTAATACTTGATTTACTGTGTATGAAAGAGCTTGTATGGAAGACTTGCATTTTGTGACCTAAACATTTGGAAATTAAGTACGGACCAATGTTTGTATTACATGTTTACATACATTGGAAGCAAATTGACTCACAAACACACATACACCGTAAATTTACTCTGTGAATGGATCCCAGTTGTCATACCCATGACTACTATCTCAAATTTCTATAGTGGAACTCACAGCACAGTTTTCACTCCCACTTTGAAAAAGAATGTGTATAACTTTGTAGGATCTATTGCACTCATTATCCCATTGACGACGAGTCCCGAGTATACTCGGTGCCAATGGGAAATATGTGTTGTTGCAAAATGAGTCCATCCTCAAAGGGTTAATGATGATCAAAACTTTTATACCACTTGCCAAGCTCATCACAGTATCACTGGATTTCAGCATGGAGGTACAAACATACTACTACCACCATGATTTCAGACATGACAACATGCCCAGTGTGTGTCTCATGCTGACACACTTAACTCATATACAGCAATTGCCCTGTCAGACTTACTACTGCATACTGGTATATTAATCAAATATACAAGGAATCGAGTAGTATCATAATAAAATGAAATGGGCAAAGCAAATTTTGTATATTAGGACTGTACAGGTTTTGGCCGAAGATATTCTGTCCCCTGTAATGTATTACTAGACAGGTGTTATATTACAGGCTTCAAATGTGGCGGAACAAAAGGATCTGAAATACACTGTACAGGTAACCTCTGTATCCCCCCTCCCCCCCCCCAAAAAAAAAAAACAAAAAAAACAAAAACAAAACAAAAAAAACCCAGTCTGTTAATTCTCACTGAACCAAACTATATAAATTACTTGCTATTTTTTTTTTGGTAAGATCCTGATGCTAATCAACAGAGTTCTATACAAGTGCATGCTACATGATTTTAATGTACATAAAACATCCTTTACCCATGAGGCATTTTTATTCTATGTACTGGTGATTGAAGTTTGTGGGATACCATTCATTACATAAGTGTAAAGTTCAATTGTTAGTGATTCTGCCTTTTCTATTTTGCATTACTCTGGTGCAAGTGGCTTTTACTGTGTGATTTCATCTGTCAGCACCTTAAGAAGAAGAAAAAATAATGCAATAAGGAACATGAATCACAGTCTTCCAATGTTCAATACCTTGTTTTTTATATAAAAATTGCATAGTACAACATTTATTGTTATACACTCATTACTTAAAAAATTGGAATGAATGTGCCATTCATTTAGCTTGCTATCTACACAAAATCACACTGAAATGTTCCTTTTAACCTACAGAAACAAGATTATACTTACAGCATCTCATCTCATTTACCATTTCAAAAAAGATCTTATACCAAAATTATTGTTGTAACCAAAATCATGTTTTGATTATGCATCTTGATTACTATATTTAACAAAATCTTTAATAAAATAAGAAAAGGGTCACTTCTGTTCAATGCAGAAGTTGATTTGGTCTTGCTTTCAGTGGTGTCAGCACAAATCTTGCTTTATACTGTTTTCAGCACTTGAAGCTCTCAAAGAACGTATTAAATCATCAGTGAGGACAGTATACAAATGATGCACAGGACTGACTGGATCGGTGAGAACTGGATGCGTGTTTAAATTTGGAACTGTTTAAACCCACAAGCGCAGCGAGTGGGTTTTAGACTGTTCCAAAGTTAAACAAGAGCATACAATTCTCACTGATCCATGTAATAGGCCTGTGTATTATTTGTGTTATAAAATGGGCACGTAAATTCATGGAATACAATGTAATAATTCTCCACGATAGAAAACTTTCAAAACTACTTTCTGTAGAACCATGATAAAATGTGTCTCTTATTTTTCTGTACTGATGGCAGAAACCAGCTTGCAATGATCTAAATATGTGATTCATTTTAACAAGTGAAATGAGACAAATCGTGCATTTTGACTATTGTCCTATTATTGTAATTACTGTTTTCTATAATAGCTAAAAACCCAGAGGCAATAAATTCTATTTGAAAACTTTCACTATTAAAATAAGAGTGATTTCCTGATGTCACGTTTTTGAAGCTGAACCACATGTTGAGCTAGATAACACTTCCTACCCAATTTCAAGCATGAAACACATGCCACATCAAAGCCAAAAATGCAGTTAACACTGGTGAATGTGCCAAATTGTGTGAGTTGTGCTGTAGCTGATTGTAGCCTGTATATCTTTGATTGGCAGGTTCAGTCTGTACACAAAAAAAGCGATGATATCTTTTTCTTTTTCAAACCCCTAGGTACCTACCTATCGCATTTTCTGTGCATTTCTTTCTTTATAGGCACTACACTGTTTGGTAAAATACTACAAGGCACTTTTAACATGCATTACATCATGGTATTGTCTGGGTGAAGATTATTTATGAATATATTTACAATTATATGTGGGTTTTTTTTTTTAGTTTCAATTAAGCAGAATATAAAAACAGAAATTAAACACAAATACAGTATTGCTACGTAGTATCATGCATGGTAATTCACAGATGTATCAAGTCAGGATAGTGTACATTAATCCAGTCTCAATGTCGCTCTTCATAAAGAGAATAATTTGCGTTCACGTTAAAGGATAACTGCACGATATGAAGTTATCTACATTGTATGTATACACCAAAGATTTATTTGGATCACGCATGTCAAAGCCAAAGACTGTGGAATCAATTCAGATGAAAAGACATTCTCCAAATACATTTCCAATGATTCCCTTGCAAAGACAGACAGAGAGAGAGAGAGAGAGAGAGAGAGAGAGAGAAACCGGAAGACTATTAAAGCATAGCAAATTTACACAGCTTGTGGATCTATCTACTCTCCTTGTTGACTAAACTCATCAGCGTCATGTCTTGCCTGGACAGCGGTGTTTCTATTGTCTTCATGAAGACTTCCATCCACTGTCTACGTTCATCCTGCAGTTCAGCGCTCAGGTAGTATTGGCGGGTGGGTGTGACCAGTGTGAAGCTGTAGAGCTGATCCAGCCGGCCTGGGGGAACCCCCTCTCGAACTGTGAAGCCATCAGCTTTGGTTCCCAGAACAACCTGCCCCTTGGGGAATGCATCCTGAAGTGAGAGAGAGGGAGGGGTTACTACCATATGTCCCCCAAAAAATTACAACGGGACCCTCCGCAATGATAATTCTAAAAATAATGAATTAATCCAAATACAATTTGAGGATATGATATTATAAATTATTACCCACATCTTATAGAAAATACTGTCTGATTTGCATCAGTGGTCAAATAGAAGTGAGGAGTTTTGGAGAGCATGTCAGGAATCCCTTCCCTCCAAGTTCTGACCATTGTGTTCACACATTATGTACTGTGTGTTCATACATTATGTACTTACTGTATGACACGTTGGTTTTGCAACAATAGCTGAATACAAGTTTATACAAACTGCGCTGTTCACATAGACATGTTTACTGTATATGCTATATATTTTATGGGGTTTTTCAGTTTCCTTAATTTTGCAAGCTGGGTGCTATTCGGGAATTTAGTAACATGCAAAAGTATTAATTCTGATCCCGATGTACAGCGTAAATGCAAAGTGAAGACATACATTCCTTTGTCCACGCTTTGTACTACACAATTGCAAAATTTACCACTTGCGGAATCGTAGGGAAGTCCTGATTTGCAAAACATTTAGACTCCTAAAAATTGTGGCGTAGACAGTAATTGATCTATCAAAGAGTAGTATGCACAACATTTTGGCTCAAACTGTTATTTGGTAGGAGAGAAGTATGTTTCAAATTAAATTAACTCATTTTTGCATTGTCATGTGGAAGTTGTCCATTACGTGGTATCTTCTTTGAATATTTCATTGTGATCGTAATTGGGTATTGTGACACAACACCTATGATATCAGCTGCCAACATGAAGCTGAAATGAGCTCCAACTATTTGAGACTCACAGAAAATATTTTGGAGAAAGAGATGTTATATCAGTATAGGTATACTGTAAAACATGATATATTCGTGATAGGGAGCCAACGGCCTTTTTCGTGGCATGAAGTTTTGCGATTTGCCACCGGCGTTCAATGCATATAGTATAGACAAAAACTTTCGTGTACATTTTAATTTTGCAAATATTGGTGCTCGCAAAATTTGCAAAATTAAAATGCATGTGAACATTCCTTGTTTTACAGTATCTTCCTTAATTAGCTGTCTTCATGTTAAGCATCTGCAGGCTATAGATAAAAATATTTCATTGCTTATGCAATATCATTCATCTCTCTTAGGTAATTCGGCCAGATAATAAGTCTCTTATACATTTCAGGAAAATATTTGCTGAGGATATTTGTTTTGAAATTATTTTTTATCATGATTTGTCTATTTATTTATTTATTTATTTATTTATTTATTTTTTTTTTTTTTTTCATTTCATACACATGACCAGTCCTTTGTAAACTTCTGCTAGAGTCTTGGAACTAAACTATTCGGCTCTTTGATACCAAATCATACAATTATTTGCTCTCTTACAAGTAATGAAACTGAGACCAAAGACCATTTAGGGCAAATTATTTGTTTTAAAGTGGCGACCACCACTGGCTTTTTTCTGTTCCTGTTTCGTGTCCTGTTTTTCACTATTTGTTGACTAAGTTGTGGATTTGTGCGGTTTTAATTGTTGACAAAATGGGAGCTGTATCATCAAGACCTGGCTGGATGCTGTTTGTTCTCGTTCAATATTCTGTTTTGTTGATTCCAGTAGCCCATTTGTTTTGATAGATTTGGATTTAATATGGAAAGATTCAATGCATCAATAGTATATTTTAATATCTTATTGTTATAGTCTCAAACATACCTTTTCATTTCACTAGTATTTCAGTCTAATTAGTTACAATGTACTGTTTGGTGATGTGTCAAATTGTTAGTTGATTTCATGTATCTATATGTGCATGTGCATTTATATGTGATCTGTTTGTTATTCTTGTCATGTTATGCTCTGTTATCTTGCCAGTGGAGGAAGATTTTCTGTATTTTTTTAAATCAGACAATAAATGATTGAATCTTGAATCTTGAATTTTTTTTTTCTCTCTCTCTTCTTTCATTAAAACTCGAGCACAAACCAAAGACCATTTATGGGGAGAATTGGGGGAATATGGAAGTGTGTATGTATGATGGGTAAAAATAGAAGTTCACTCATTATACCTTTAAGGAACATAGATCTAATCCAGTAGAACAAAGATTACGACAAAGAATCCCTTAAACTGCATTATCATTCAAGAGACAGTATCCCAAAATACATTTACAAAAAAGACCCTGTCTTGATGAATACAGTTAACATGTAAAAATAATGGTAATCACACTGCTGAAGTATCATGTCTTGTCTATTACAAAAAGAAAAAAAAAAGAAAAAAAAGAAAAAAAAAAGCACATGTAAATCATTATAAACATAATGTATATGTTTCTCAATAAGATACATATTCACTCCTTATTGTCAGAGTGGGGTTGAGACTAACCAGCGGTTCTTGGTAGTAGCTCAATAACCTTCCATCCAGTGAGAACCAGCGGCGTTTGTAAGCCTCATTACCCTTTGGACCTGTCTTACTCAGCCAACCCTCCTTCACGTAGTCTCTTGTCAGCTGATCGGCAAGCTGAAATCAAACCATGATTGGTGTCAGCGACATTATCACACCTATATTGTATTTCATCATGAATTTCATTCTCATACCTTCTGTTGTCTAGCAGGGAGCTTTTTACCCTGTAATATGCTATTCAGATTTGTTTGGATAATCCAATCTTTTTTTTTTTTAAACCACTGTAAAAGCTGAATTTTTTACACGAACAATTTTTTGCCCTCAGCCAAGTGAGAATTTTGCTTGCTTTTCATTCCATGGACTCAATATATAAAGTGCATAGTAGTACCACTCATAACGAGCAATGAAAAATTGTGTGCTATTGTTTTCACACTAGTTTCATGTCACGCAAATTGCATGAAATTTCCACGCTAAGAAAATTTCCACTTTCACAGTACGTGGTAATTTCTAGAAATTTGTATGTAATAATCCCTCGAAACATCCTTTGGGGCAGCTATATAAGAATAGAAAAATGATTTTTAAATACAATCTATTCTGTGTAAATACAACCTATGTAACCAAATGAATGTGTGGTAAAATAAGCATTCATATCTTTCAGTCTTAAATATAAAAAGCTCAAAGAAAGAGGGGGCTGCGGCAGTGGGAACAACTTCCTTTTAGCCAGGTAGCTTCTTCACTCTTACCTCATCATCACTTACGCCAGGATAAGCAACTTTCAGTCTGTTGAACTTGGCATGCCTGATAGCCATATACCAGTCCACAATATCCTGAAGATAAGATGAGGGGGGAAGAAATCAGAATAAAAAGTCAATGCAAACTTCCCAGGGACCTGTCAATCTTCTTTGTTTATGATGATGTCATGTAGCCAAGCAAATTAAAGTAAAAAGTAAAATGGCTTTAAAGGAAAGTTTATACAAAAAACTTTGTTTTGTTAGCCTTCTTGAAGATGGAGGGACTGGTGTCTAAAAGTTAGTGCCAAAACATTCTCAAATCAACTCCATGTCATTCATTCAAGCGTATGGCACAGTGTGTGCCTGGTTGATACCATTTCGCTGACTATTGCTAGTCACGTGGGGCGAACCACGAGGGGTGGGCAGCATTTGCCCGTTTTCTTGTGTGGGTGGGTATGGGAATCATTTCACCCGGTTAGCACCCCGCTCTTTGCAATGAATGAATGAATGAAGTGGGTTCTTTTATGTGCGTGTGTCGTGGCTAACACACACACGGGACCTCCATTTAATGTCCCATCCGAGGGACAGAGTGTTTCTGCCTCTTACTAGAGGGGGGACGGAATGCTTACACACAACATTGCTCAGTGAGACATGAGACTCGAACCCAGAACTCTTGGATGTGAAGGTAAACGCGCTACCGACTGAGCCATATCCCCGCTCTTGCCTCCAAAGTAGCTGGATTACAGGCACACACCACAACGCCAGGCTACTCCATGCCATGCAGTTAATATTTTGTAAAGATGATAATGGTGCTTCAGAACCTATGGCATCTACTCCACACTTTGCAATGCACATTTCTAGTTCCTTCTGAGAGTGAGACAAAACAATCATAAAATGTTGTGCTATGAACAGATAAAATCAAAGATCTTCAACTTACAAAAAGTTTAAAGGGTAGGAGAATCCCTATCTCACTGACTCTAATAATTTGTGCACCTTTCTCTACATCATACACGTTGCATTTCTGCTTGACCCAGTCCAACATATATATTCACAATCTCACTATTAGGATAAGGTAGCTACGGGCGCATTCAAGCGCTCTAAAGCAAACCAAAGCGAACTGAATTAAAGCGTAGCATACGGTAATGTGCCAGATTTGGGGCGTTCCAGCACTCTATTGAGAAAGTGTACCTCATGATTTATTTTTAGAGTGGGTCACACATTTTGTAGCAAGAGGGTCATTCAACTGGCGTGCATAAACTACTCACAAATGTCCCAAACAAAGAGAATGAACTCTTTGCATTGTGATGTATGCGCATGTTACATGCATTCTCACACGCGAACTTTTTGGTACGCTTTTGGTGCCCTTTTGGCGCACATCGGGAAGTGGTCCACTTTTGGCTTGGCACAATACGGTACAGTACACTTTAGGAGCATTCAGGCGCTCCTCCAGCATGGGTATGGTTCGGTACATGCGCTTGAATGCACCCTACGACATACCAGGCTGCCAACATTCACACATTGAAATCATGGAGGTTTCACGGATCAATATAATCAGGATGCTTCATTCATCATCGTAGGCAAGAGTACTCTAATTTTGAAATCTAGGGGTTGCATATTTTCTCTTTTCATGGCATGAGGAGATATTTATAAGTCTGTAAGGAGCCTCCTTAGTACTTACAGTCAGGCAGACTTTGGAGCTCTGAGATTTGTCACCACAGTTTAAATCTATTAAATCTATTCAGGGTAGTCCACACTTCTAAATCTGAGCATGTTGCAAGCTCTGAATGTGAGAATATTGGAGAACTCTTCCATATATATACGTGCACAGAGCGCACATCACAAGCACTTACGAGTATTTCCTTTGTGTTGCATACGTTCAATGTTCTGTCTTGTGTTTTCTGCACAAATTTTCTAAGTAGTTTGATGTTTCTCAAGTTTTGCACATGTTTTTCACATTTGATTTAATTTCATTTTGAACATGTTGCCAATTCTTGAGAATGTTGCATAGCATGATGCTGGCTTTTGAGGATGTTGCACAAGAATTCGAGCATGTTGCAGCTACATCATGCTCAAACACCTTGTGGACCACCCTGCTATTAATTCTATCACTGGACAAAGATGGTGTACAAAATTTGCATTACAAACAAATGAATGGCCTTTTTTGCTCAAAAAGATTCTATAATGGCGTACATTTTATCATCGGCAGATACACAACCTATGTAGGGCACACACAATGAAGCAGGATACACATCAACCCAGGAAGTTTACACATCCACAATATCCTTCCTACTCATTACCACAAGCCTTGCCGCTGGGTCATTCTTTCTTCCTACTCCACGTGAATTTATTCTGAGGTGTATATACAGTATGTCCCCAAAAAAATTACATTTGGGTTTTTACATTGATAACTTCCAATATGATAAAACTGTCTGAATGCTATTTCAGGGTCTGAAAATATAACATCTTACCTAATTTCTGCAGAAAACCCCCATTCAATTTGGTTAAGTGGTCACAGAGAAATGTAAATCCTTGTGAAGCATGTCACGGGTGTGATTCTTCCAAGTTTAGCACTTGGATGCTCTTGGAACTGCATATTAACCCGTTCCTTCCGCAATTCTCTAAATACCTTCAATGTCCCCAAATGAGATTCTTTTTGCCCGTCGACAGAGAACGGACAGGTTGCTAATCCACCTGTGCGAAAGCAGTCAAGCGGTGCATGCATCCGCTCCCCCACAGTCAACTACGTGTCCCCTTGAACAAAAGAAATATTGATCGGGTGCGATGTATGAATACAGCGTGCGCTGATGGGCTCACAGACTCTTTTGTTCTACACAAATCAGGCACCAGAATGCGATGACTGGGGTCAGCGAACACAGATATCTACTGTGATCAGCTTTGATCGCTAATGTACATGTTCATATGAGTTTTGTAGCAGAGCAAGGGCAAACTAAATCAGAACAAAGGTAAAACATACTGTGATATACAAATTCTTCTAACAAAAAGAGATCAAGTGCTGATAGAATCAACTCTAATCTTTTTATCAAACCCATTTTTGGGGACTTTATAACACAAAGAAGCATGAATTTTGGCCAGGAAAGCAGGCACTCTTGTCTTCATCTTGGTAACCTGGTATACCAGGTTCCCATATATCAGTTGCTCCCACGGGAAACTGGTATACCAGGTTCCCGTAAGGAATGGGTTAACGTGTGAATACAATGGACAGAAGTCGGAGGGAAGGGATTCCTGACATGCTCTACAAAAATCCTCATTTCTCCTGGACCATTGCAGCAAACCAGATGGGGTTTTCTGCAAGATGTGGGTAATAAGTTATAGTTTCATACCCTAAAATTGTATTCATATTGATTCTTTAAGTTATCATAGCGGAGGGTCCCACTGTAAATTTTTTTCGGACATACGGTATAATGGTAAGGGTAAGTTTGGTAAGGAAGATGACACATATGCAGAGAAACTGTAACCATTTGCTATAATGGCAAAAATACTCAAGAAATTGAGTACCTAAGTCAGCATGTATGCAGTGTTTCCATGAAAGTCTGGCTGGAGATATATGAAAGTTTTTATAGTTGCCACAATGTTCCCTATCAGGCATTTCCCTGTTATTTACTTCACTTGAAATTGTAAACATTTTGGTAAACAATCTCCATGAATTGAGAACATTTAAAGGCCCGGTCCCACTGGCCGACGGACACAAAGCGTATGCAGAAAGGACACAGCGGACGAGCAAAATTTCGGGGATGGCTTCATCCGCTTTCATCCACTCCAGAAATTGACAAAATTGGCGAAAATTGGCGGTAACAGAACAGAAATAGAACGGACGTGGGTAGTATGTAGCGGGGATGTTAAACGGATGTTCATCGGAAGCCTAGCGGATGAAAGCAGATGGAAGGGGATGACAGCTCCGAAGGGGTTACCGGAGATAATTGCAAAACGGACGCATAGCAGAAAAAGCGGATGCAGAGTGGATGCAGAGCGGATGCAGAGCGGATGCAGAGGGGATGCTTTCGAAATGCTTCATATACGAGATGCATACGCTTACATCCTTTCTATTAACGTGCTGTTAACGATGTAAAGACGTTCCACGTACCATATCTTTCCTCCATCTTTCCGTTTTTAGCTGCAGCGGATGTGAGTTGCGAGGATGCCCACAGGATGTAGAGAGGATGCAGTAGACGTTTAAGGGATGCCGCACGGACATACAACGTTTGTTGCTTGTATGTCGCGGATTTACATCGTACACAGCGGAAAGTTCATCCGTTCTAAAAGTTTTAAGCAGCTTAAAACTTTTTGCGCGGATGAAATCACAGTGGACGGATGCTCGATGGATAGAGCGGATGAAACACGTATGCGATGGGTACACAGCGGATTTGTAGCGTTTTCCAACGGATGGCAAGATTTTTTGTACGCTTTACATCCTCTTTGCATCCGTAAGTGCAGTGGGACCGGGCCTTTACCTTTTGAAAAGTTCTTTTTTTTTCTGCAATATAACTCTTGGAATTACTGCTATTGTAAAAGATGTGTAAAATTTGAAGAGGATGAAACAAGAACCAACATTCCTTTCAAGTCCATCAGGTATGATATTTATAACACTATTACTATGTATAGCTGGCGGCTTATATTATGTGAGCTTGCCTTTACCTACCAACAAAACCACCTTGCAGGAAAAATTGTCTTGGATGGACACATCTCATCTAAGGGCTACATTTTTATGCAATATGCAAATATCTCTTGATAAGGCAAGAGAGTGTGTAGCATATGACTGAGTTATTAGCCACTGCTCAAAGAATGGTGACATACCCTAACAGCTATTAACCTGAAAGAAATATATTATTCAGAGGGGTGAAGGCTCAAGTTTGAGTTTCTTCAGTTTGTCTCCCTCTACAAATGAAAATTTGTTAAGATCGCAACTGCTGTAGATAACAGGTAGATGACAGGTTCGAGTCCCACTGGTTCCTTTTTTCCGACATGTTTGTTAATTTACAGATCAGCAGTTGCGATCTTAACAAATTTTCATTTGTAGAGGGAGACAAACTGAAGAAACTCAAACTTGAGCTATTAACCTGTTGAGGACAGACTGATTTTGCTACAACGCGCATTTCCCATAGACACTTGCCCCAGTATACTCGGGACTCGTCCTCAACAGATCAAGAAAATAAATTCAAGCACAGCACGGCATCTTACGAAACAAAATGCCGGCCATGCTCATGAGGCCGAGGGATCCTTATGAGGGCGAGCACCCCTCATGAGCGGGTGTTCTGGATTGATGTGCACTAGAATAGAGGCTCACCTCAAAGTCTTTTTTTCAGAACAGCAGCAATCCTACTTGTTTGACTGTTTTTCAACCAACTATTTGGGGGGGGGGGGGCTAGAAATATTGAAATTTGATGAGTAATCTAAATATAATTTAAAAACTGAAAATTTCCTCCTTTAGAACCTGACCTGAACTCAAATATCTTAGCTAGTGAGGTGATCTCTTGTAGGCTTAGTGATGCAGGGTCATATTGGATCCATCAGTATGATTAAAGGGACCCAAACCCAAAAGGCAATGTGGATTGAGTGAAAGCAGCAACATTAGTAGAACATATCAGTAAAAGTTGAGGAAAATCGGACAATCGGTGCAAAAGTTATGAATTTTTAAAGTTTTGGTGTTGGAACCACTGGATGAGAAGACTACTAGAGGTTATGGCATCATGTGTGGACAACAACATAAAGAAAATATAAAGGGAATTCCACAAAAATTCATTTTTCATGAAAATTACACATTCCATCTACCTGATACTGACATATGTTAAGGGTAGGAATTATTCCCCCTGCTTTCTGAAAGCGGTTAGTCAAGTGCTCTTTCATTATGCTAGAAAAGTGAACTTTTATGGAATTTTCTTTATATTTTCTCTCTATTGTTGTCCACACATGACATCGTAACCTCTAGTAGTCTCCTCATCCAGTGGTTCCAACACCAAAACTTTACGAATTTATAACTTTTGCATCGATTGTCCAATTTTCCTCAAACTTTCACTGATGTGCTCTACTAATGTTGCTGCTTTCACTCAATCCACATTGCTCTTTTGGTTTGGGTTCCCTTTAACTGGGCTCAAGTCTAACTAAGAGATCTTACCTTTCCATCATTGGTATAGAGGTAGATATTCCTTGTCACGTTGTCCTTTAAGTAGCTGATCTGCAGGCCGTTAGGATTCCCAATCTTCTCTGGTACAAAGACAGCATTGAGCTCAGACAGGAGTATTGTAGCCTTTGGTTCTTTGGCCTGCACAGACAAGGACAAAATACTCCTGTCATTGAAGATGGCTACATGACTGAGGTAAATACTGCACATCAAATGTATCACATAACTCTTGACATACATTCTATATGAATGCTACAGAGCACTCCTGTTATAACAAACACGGTTATAACAAAATTGCGGTTACAATGAAGTACAAATTCAGGCCGCATATTATCCTCTCTTATGTATTTTATTGTTTATTTGTTCGGTTATAACGAAATTTCTATACGATGCATCACGTGTTACCCCGGGGTACCGTAGTACCCCGGATAACCGCGTTGTGTAGTGCCACCTCACGTCCACTCGAGGACAGCCAGAGAAAAATGCATGCACTGTGGTGTGTGTGTGCACATAGCATTCCTATGCCACTGCATGTTATACTATGCATGCATGGAAGCTGCGATACCACTAGCATGTGCTTTAGTGCAGGGCAGTGCAGTGGCTAGCGTGCACTAGCTCCAGCACCAATATAATTTCCTCTTTTTGGCACCCAGGGTACAACCTTTTTAAAAAAATAAATAATTCAACAAAATGGCTGATTTTTATTTGATACCCCGGGATACCATTTATGTCATCATATAACAAAAGAAAACTGCTGGTCCCGAGAACTTCGTTATAACGTGAGTCCAATGTACAAACTTTATCATTACATACATAACTAGAAAAGCACTAGGGGAATGCAGACCTCTGCCAAGCAGCCTATTTCCAACCACACATGCATGCATACTGATTAACTAATAACATTTGAAGCTTAGTAACTATAATTTTGTATATCAAACTAATGAACTTGGCAATTCCCATGACATATGACCAAAATTTGTGAGAGTATTTTTATGGATAAAAATGGTAATGATGAAGCTTTCTCCTCTACTGCTCCCAGGCTGTGGAATAAGCTCCCTCCTCTTCTGAAATCATCACCAACCCTGGATCACTTCAAACAAAATTTGAAGATCTACCTATTTTGATATCCCTCTTATGTGCACTGGGCTTGTACTGTCACTGCCTGGTACCTGTGGTGACCAGGAATGACATCTCATAGCGCTTTGTATCCAGTGGAAAAAGGCGCTCTAAAAATATCAACTATCATTATTACTATTATAAAATCATGATATCAGAGACAATGTCACAAGGCAGCTGGCAATACTAGATATCATCTCACGTTTTCTTTGTTGTAATACTTGAGAGTGTTATCATCCTCAGACAAGACAAAGAGACGATGCTGGAATTTGCTGTCATCGCGTCCTTTCTTCCACAAGTAGCCCGTCTTCTTCCCCGTTCGGTATGTCTGTTTGTCCATGTCCATGAATTCGTGTCTCTCATACTTGGCTCGGATCCATTGTTCCCTCAGAACTCTGTACAGAAGAGATGGAGAAAATGCAGGAAGGATACCACTTGTACTCCTTTTGTCTGTGTTCCAATAACTGCAGCAAACCACAATGTTGATTATTCACAATGTGCTGAAACAAGCATCTCTCAATACAGAAAAGACTAGTACATTCTTGTACAATCTTTTGACACACAGTGCAGTACTTATAGTCACTTAGTTTAAGTTTCATTTGTAGTATCCAGGAAGTTGTTGGCACCATAGTCACTTTTGTATGGTTACCTTACTATTGTTGCTTTCATTTCATGCTGGTGCATGTGACTAGGGGAGAAACGTTGAAATCAAGAGCCTATAGGATACCATGTGATGTAGGAGCACAGAAGAGAAACAACCTTCACATAAGTTTGTGAACTTGTCTTCATACATTGCATATAGCATTTCACAAGAAGAGAGCTATGAACTATGAACACAACATCCATGAGTTTGGAGAGACCAGTTTATATGGGAACCACAAAATAGTGGGAGAATGTGAAAGTTTTCTCCCTTTTTTTAAAAATATACAAAGTTCTATGTTTAACTCAACAAAGAGATTTAAAAGTAAACAAATTCAATATTGGGGGATTTCAAGATAAATTTTAGACAAGGCTATTACCAATTCACATTCTTATTGCCATTATAACGGTAACCCGAGTTCACAGGCAATGCAAGCTGAATTTCATATTCCCTCTTTAGGAGTATTACAGTAACCTTATGTTCTGGCCATATTTTTGTTTGACCAACCTGTCAACTTTTTCCCTTTGTTAAAGGGTGTGTACAGTTCTGGTCGAGGTGAAGATTTAGCTTTTAACGTTTTGTGAGATATTCAGAAACCACTCTATGAGATGTGAAAGAGCATGCAGTTCCAAGGGGTATCAAAAGTTTATTCGATGAAAATCGGTTTTGAAATGGCTGAGATATCCAAAAACAAAGTGAAACAAAGAGATACTAATAAAGTTGGGGCATGTCGCCTTTTATTATTAGCACTTTTTTGGATATCTCAGCCATTTGAAAACCAATTTTCATCAAATAAACGTTGAATCCTTCTTGAAATAACATGCTCTTTTATAATTCATAAGAGGCTTTTCATTATCTCACTTAGAAATGTTCAAAACATGAATCCTTACCTCAACCAGTACTGTACAGTCCCTTTAATATAAAGCTCCAGACCCATGCTCAATTTTAAGTGTCAACAGATTTAATAAAAAAAAAAAAAAAAAAAAATCATTCTTTTAGCTCTGTCACTGTCTACATGGGACATCAAGTCATTTATGTCACTTCTTTTTACTGACACAGAATCTCAGAACATCTTTCTTTTGTCACTTTGAAAATATCATATTGACATGTAGGCCTAATGTCAGTTACTATCTTTATCTGTTGAAGGCTAGTCCCGTATACAGTATACACACTAAGGCAGGTGTCTATGGGAAATGTGTGTTAGAGTAAAATCAGCTTGTCATCAACAGGTCAAAGTTGCATCACAGAAACTATCTGTCACAGACAAACTCAGTGATGTTACACACAAGACTGAGGTTCATATTGAGCACTGTATCCTGTAAGCAAATTTTATGCAGTGTACATGAGCTTACTTGCCTAAAAGTGTGCTGCCAGGCAAGCATTTTGTTTTTGCTATATGACAGATACACCACTGATAAACATATCATAATTTTCATCTAAAAAATCCCTACCCACTCTACAAAAGGACAACATCTGTACTAATTCTTTCTTTTCTCTTTTTTTTTTTGCCAGGTCGACGACGTATATTAGATATATTAATCGACACAATCAAATAGCTTAATAAACAATACATGTTCTGCAACGTTATGATGTTAGAAATTCTTTACTACAGCTGAAAACATCCTGTATTATGCGCTTATTCCTTGAGGTACTGTGTATGGTATATCTGTATGGTGACAACTACAATCACAAGCACTCTGAGAGTGCCGACCTCCCCCAAGCAGCTCCTTTCCACAGATTATCTTGCTCTTCCATAGAGATCAGTGATTTCCACCCATAACCTGCACATATGCATGCTGAAAAATCGCCCGATTTCCCAGTATAGAAACCTTTGTTACGTCATAAACCCTCAGCTGCGCGGTGCACCTCACCCTAGCAGAAACTAGAGCACGCACTCTAGTGCGCGCATGAAAACCTCAAAAATGCCCAGCTTGAACTCCAAAGTTCATTGACCCTACCCGCCAAAATAATGAAAATCCTTCAAAATATCAATAAAATTTTAAGATCACTACCAAAATTTAATTATTTGTTCCTTGTGTCATTCTCAACCTTTCCTGCAAGTTTCATCCAAATCCGTGTGCAATTTTTAAAGTTATTATGCACACAGACAAACAAACTAACCAACGGTAATGAAAACATAACCTCCTCCCTTGGCAGAGGTAATAACACATGACTATGTGACAGATACCAAGTCTCATTTGTTAGTTCCTGCAATGAAAAGCAAGCCTTACTCTTTGATAACAAAGTTCAGATGAAACACATGTTCCAAATCTATGATACTAAATCTTTCATACAATGTATGTAATTTCTAGTGAAAGGTCGGAAAATACTATCTTGTAATCGATTCACTAAGGTTTTACCTCTGATGATGGTGATTCTAATAAAGGAAATATAAATTATGGTTCACTTTTTGTATCATTCTCATTGTGTTTTACTATCATCAGTAGCAGAATATCAAGAATGCATTAAACTGTATAAAAAGGTATTAATCATTTTTTAATACATGCTACTATGTAATACTATGTTACGTTTTGTGCGCTTAGAAACACCAGCATAAGGCACCTTATAAATGCAATTATTAGTAGTAAATTATTATCATTATTATTGTTATTATCATTATTATTATTATCATCATCACTATGAAAATAACAACATGTGACACTATGGATACAGTGTATTATGATACAATATTGACTTACTGGCAATCCTTGTCTGTTGGTTTGCGGTAGAATTTCGGTACGTATTGCTCATTGCCTTGCTTTGCCTTGAGGTTACCATGTGCTTCCATGAACTGCAGAGAGAAAAGAGAGACATACCACAGATAAGATACAGGAAAATTAGATTAGTGATTGTCAGCAAAATACATCTTGTAATCTAAAGACATCTACAAACATATGTCCAGTGGTACATATGTTACCCCATATTCGTTTTGGCAACAATTCTATGAAATTGCTTCTTTGAAGCAAGTTTTGGGCAAAGTTATCTCTCACTGAAGTGTTAAATATTGTATTGTATGGGGGGTAATGCACATTGACAACAGAAAATAAAGTGACATCCCTGAAATGTAACCTTTTACTGTACAAATGCCCATAACTATACAAAGTTATATATTGATGTCCAGTCAAACTTGCTTCAGCGGCCACCTGTCTAGAGCGACCACCTGTCTATGATGGCAACTTCATTCATCTCCCTTGGGTGGCCACCTTATGCAGGTTTGACTGTATTTAGAAAAATGACTGTGTGCATGTACAATGTACATGTACATTGACATTGATGTGACCTGCAGCAAAAACTCCCAAATGTCTTGAGTAGCAAGATTTTTTTTCCTCTAAAGCCAGATTCTAAAAGAGATTCTTGGCATAAAAGTCACTTTAATAACTAATAAAAATTGGATGTCACTATCAAACTGAATAAATTACAGAAATTCCACCTCTAGTAATATTGCCTTCACATGAGAGAAAAGGACATTGAAACATTGGGTCTAGTGAAGCCCACTGGCTTGCTCTCAATGCAAGTAGATGTGCACCCAAAAGGCAAAGAAATATAAAAAAATATATCGCTACGGCGACTGATATGCCTCTGCCATAATGCATGGTTCTCCTAATAGGTCTATAGTACAATGTCTTGACAATGTGTGATGACAGTTTCAAACAATTGGCAAAATATTAAAATGACAGGTTTGACACAAAATGTGCTGAATGTTCACTTTCCTAGAACTAGGTTCAATTGGATGAATGCTTAAAATGTCAGAGTGCAGGTATTTGGGGAACTGATGATTTTTACTTGACTTTTGACCCTTTTATAAGTTTATGCATTGAGTAATTTTTCAAGGTATTGAGAAAAAGTATAATTTCAGTATCAAATGGGAAAATAGCATTATCTAAACCTGGCCTTTGACCTTTGACCTCACAGTTCCAAAGAGAATCACTGTTAGGTTGAACACGCATAAATATGTAAGTTTCATGATGATACCTTGAGTTACTTTTGAGATATGGAGGAAAAAGTGCAATTCAGCACTTTCACTTGACCGTTGACCTTTTGACCTTTGACCTTTTGGCAAGAAACCTCCCACAGAATATATATTGGGTAATACATGTATACATCAAGTTACAAAAAAAAAAAAAAAACCTTCATTCATTGCATAAATATAAGGAAAGTAGTGATATTTTGAGAAGTTGACCTTGACCTTTGACCCCCGACCTTTGACCCATGACCCCCAACTTCTCTAGATAATCACTGCCCATTGGTACAAGCATATATACTAAGTTCCATGAAGATACCTTGAACCATTTGCGAGATATGGAGAAAAACATGAAATTTCAATTTTTTTTCACGAAATAACCTGTGACCTTTGACCTTTGACCCTGTGACCCTAAAATCCACATTAAGTATTAACCCCCAAGGATATACCCTCATACCAAGTTTGATGTAAAACCACCACACGGTTCTTGAGATATCGACAAAAACAAAACGGGACGGACGACCCGAAAACATAACAATGCCTCCGGCCACTTCGTTGCGGAGGCATAAAAATGACCCAAACCTGTTTTTCCACGCCGGCCTAGAATTCTTCTCTTGTAAACATTGGGAGTTTTGCGATGCATAGTCACATAAAGTCACATACGTGTAGATACTACCCAGACACTATGGATTGGAGTCACTTGACGTTAACCCGTTGAGGATGGACTGATTTTGCTACAACACACATTTCCCATAGACACCTGCCCGAGTACACTCGGGACTCATCGTCAACGGGTTAATAAATCTGCACATTAGGGGTGGTATTCTGAAATCGTTCCAAGAAAGATTTTTCTTCCCATTAAAGTCAGGATTTTTCCCGAGTGGTATTTTGAAAATCTTGTAAGTCTCTTCCTAACTCTTTTCCCCAAAACTTAGGAAGAAACTAAAAAAAAAAAAAAATAAATATGCAAATGAGGATAAATCTAAGGAAGATATGCAAATTTCTGACTTAGGAAGAAGTTGGTATTGTAGAATGCACATAAGAAGAAGTTTAGGAAGATATCTAGGAAAGCCCCACCCCTGTCCTAAGTACACTGTTAAGATATAGCAAGCTGCAAAACACTGTGATAGCCACTTGTCATTCACTGCACACAACATGTACTTTATATGCACAAAATTGGCATGAAAAATGGGACATGCTGCGGATACGTTTATTCAACCCTACATGGTATGTCTCTGCGATTGTCATTGGTTGGTTCCTTATGATACAACATTTCATATTGGCTTTTAGAGGCAGGGATAAGGTTGGCCTAATTTGCATTAAGAAGTTCCTCGGAAGAAATTTCAGAATACCAATTCTGTCTTTCCTATCGGTACTTCCTAACTTTCTGACTTAGGAAACTTCTAGGAATAAACTTGGGAAGATTTTCAGAATACATGCATAAACATTAAAAACCTTGATGTTGACTGCAAAATGTATCTGTGTATGATTTGCAACAAATGAAGACAGAATAAACTGACCAGAAAGAATATAATTTGTTAGTGGAAAAATGAGCAAAGAAAATGGGATTCCATCGGGATTCAAACCTGAGACCTCCGGATGCTAGCCCGGTGCTCTACCGACTGAGCTATAGAGAGCCCTAGTTCAGTGTTCGTCCCAGAAACCCTAAATTCTCAATGCTTGAATGGTCAGAAGCTATAGCAGTGTGTTTGTGTGTGACACACACGCACACACTAAAACCTGGCATAAACCAGAAGGATATTCAACTTGGGGATAAATGCGAGGGATCACCGAAGTGATGCAGCTTTTTGAGTATGTAACAAATGAAGACAGAATTAGAAAAGCACTCTTAGAGCGCAGACCTCTGCCAAGCAGTTACTTTCCACCGATGATCTTGCTCTTCCCAAAGAGATTTTTTTATTTCTCCTCTCCACCACTGGGGGAAAGCTCTCTGGGCTCTTCCATAGACATTAGTGATTTCCACCCATATGTATACATGCTGAAAAATTGCCTGATTTCCCAATATAGAAGCCTTTGTTACGTCATAAACCCTTTGCTGCACGGCGCACCTCTTCCTAGCAGAAACTAGAGCACGCACTCTAGTGCGCGCATGCAAACCTCAAATACGCACAGCCTGAACTCCCAAGTTCATTGACCCCACCTGCCCAAATATCAAAAATCCTTCATAAATTCCCCCAAAATTTTCGGATCACCCCCAAAATTTAATTGTTTGTTACTTGTGTCATTCTCAAGCTTTCCTGCAAGTTTGATCCCAATCCGTTAACTGCTTTTTTGAGTTATTTTGCAGACGGACAAATGAACAAACACACAAACTAACGTCCCTAACGAAAACATAACCTCCTCACTTGGCGGAGGTAATAAACTGACCAGAAAGAATATAAAATGTGTATGATTTGATTACATAGTCACAAATTATAAACAATCAAGAGCCTATGGATGATTCAAAATGTAAGGTTCACAAATCCAGCCAAACTGGAAAGACTAATTTCCACAATCAAATTATAAATCATAGAATTCATTCTTCGTTATATGCCACACACTGACCAGTGTACTTGTTGCATTCGCTGAAAAGTATTCAACCCCCAAAATCACTCTGAGCTATACACAATGTAAGCAAACCTTATTTTATTGGCATGGTTTCACTTTCTATCCCAGGGCCTACACACTGGTTTGGACAAATATCTGTCGATACAATATGTGACAGTACACATGTACTTGAGTCAAGTATGAAGTATCACCGACTGTTAGTGTAATATAGGCAGAAAACAGATTGCTACATGTAAAGTGTATCTGAGTCTGTCACACCCTCTCATACTCATTAAAAAAGTTTCCTGCTTTATTTTGTTCATTTTCTCAATGTTCCTTTCCACACAGCATCAAGACTTGTTGATTAGAATCTAGTAATATTATAGACATAGCCCTTCATGACTCCTTTCATACTCAACTCAAAGTGGTACAATGTACAATGTATACATCTAGCATTAATTGGACAAATCAACACAAGAATTCTTCTGAGATTATTTTGTACTTTACAATTTGCATTTGTAGGCTACTTCGCCTGGAAAAAGAAAGAACTGATAGGGGCACACGTGTAGCAGAAGACAATTCAATCCCTCAAAATGACAGCAAGATGATAGAAACTGTAAGAGTCATATTTGTACAATATAAATCTTCATAAAATAACAAACACAAAACATCGCCTTCATCATGCATACATCTTGAATAGAGGTACTCAATGCCAAGATTGGTTTGACAATTCACGGCAACAGAAACTTGATAAACATGCACACACAAAAAAAGATCACTTAATATGAATGGGATAGTACATTACACATGATACTGTAAATTCTAAAGTGTTCTACCAAGATTCTCCTTAATAAACAAGCTCTATGTGTATTGATAAATAAACTAATTTAATGCATGCCAGCCTGTACAATCTCAGACACAAATAACTCCTCTGGGCCTCCTTTGAAGAGGTAGCTTTTAATAATACAACGGGAAAGTTGGAAAAAAAAAAACTCCCATGATCTATACAGACCAGTGTGACTCACTTTAATTGCTACTGTACCAACAGCAAACAATTAATAGAATTTCTAAGATCTATTCAAATGCTCTTTGAACTATTCGAACCAATCATTTTACAACATCAATAACAGTAACAACAACAACAAAAACAATAATAACCGAATAGAAAATCAAATACTTTTGCATAATCTGTCTTTAGGAAACTGTAAAGATCACAAGCTTGTAATACAAGACAACTGCTTGATTTGGACAACCATTACTTCTTCAAATGCACAGACACGACAGCATATACTCCATCTCAAGAAAATGATACGTCTTCTAGATCTCTAGGTTTGTATTGTATACTGCTGCAGGAAGGATCACATGTCAAGACATAAATGACATGTTAAAAAAACCTCCATTTGAAATCTTCCCACACTAATGGGTCTTTAGAAAGGACTCGTTCTATATCCAGGATAACTTTGCAATTGAATTGATGTGATATACAAAACCTGTATCTGTAACAAGAAAAAGCATAATCAGAACCTTTATTTCTGAGGGTTTGTTGCATGATGTGCTGGTCAGAGCAGAAATATACTGATACTATTAAAGAAATGGAAAAAAAAAAGAAGAAGCTGGTTTTGAGGTTTTTAGAACAAATATACATTTTCACCTACAGTTTTTAATTTCAAGACGTCAAGCTTTGAAAAGCACCTGTAGTGAGATTAGGTTTCAGTAGCTGTCTGACAATGTGAAAGCACATCTCTCTTTCTGAATGGCAAGGTTCATTGCATGATATGCTGATTAAAGCAAAAAAAAAAAACAAAAAAACTTGTTTTACACAAATATGAAATGAAAAAGGAGATAGACTTGTTAAGAGACTTTTTCTGCTTGAACAAATATACTTTTTTTGTTCCATATTTTAATTCAGAGAGCTCATCCATTGATAAGCATAGTAAAATTGGGCAACATTATAGTTTGCTATAAAAAAAAAGTAGCTGCTGATAACATAAATGAACATTTTGTGAGTTTTCGATGGTCTTGTGACTCACATTGTTTACTTTATTCATCTGCTACTTAAACTTCACCTATATATCTTTTGCATGGGGGAGTTTGGGGGAAATTCATTCCTTCCATATGGAAACAGTGCTCAACCACCCACAGTTTAACTGAAACTAATAATCAACAGAATAAATATCCTGTCTGTGCACCAATATAAACATACCCAGTTACCATGCAACAATATTTCTAGTGCCTGTGTATTTGTTTTACAACAAGCAAACAACCACGGATTTGACTCATGGTTTGCTTTTCTTCAACAGAGTTTAAACACAAACATTTGTTTCATTTTTCACCTACTTACAAAGGTCAACTCCTCTGTACTTAGGTTTAAAGGTACCGTTTACCTTTGGGAGCAAAGATTTAAAAAATGTTCGAGTTATCACATTTGATGCATATATTGTGCAGGTTAGTTGCATCACAAATCCTCCTACCATATCGTCTGTTGAGAATGAGAAGGGCGTTCCAAGTGGTCGTGAACACTATGGGTTTAGTGGCAACTTAACGCCCTTATCATTCTCAACCGACGATATAAAAATTTTGCAATAAAGCCTAAATTATAAGGAGATATCACAATTATTCTCATTAAACCATAACTGTAGACTGTTTAGTCTAGAAAGGGTTGTATTATAACTATAGTTCACATTTTGTATAGCTAACAATACTTGACACTGATTATACTTATTAACTTTTTTTACACTGGTTGTTTCTATCACTAACTCACATTTCAGAACTATTTTGAAGCACTAAAGCTGGGTTTTTGTTTCACCTGCAAATGGTAAACAATGTCTTTAAAGTGCAGATGGAATGTATGTTCACCCTTTATCACATCACCTTCAATGGGTTGACTGATACCTGCCCAAACACCATAAGTGTCTGGATTCTAAAGCACAGGCGATACGTACAATATACATTGTTTATGAAAGCTCATTGTACTGATACCTTGTAATGGCCTTTGAACACTTCACAGGTAGAAATTAAAGACCAGGTAGTGTGGGAATTCATTGGGGGGGGGGGGGTCTAATTAATTCGCTACCCACTGGGGTACATACATACAAAAACTACAAATTTATGGCATCAGTCAGTAAATATGTGCATTGTAGTGAACTCTCATCAGTAATGGTTAACTCCAGTTGAGATTCTGAGGCTGTGTGTGTACTTGTAGTGATCAGTGATAGAGCTGTATACCACTGGTTGTGGGGATTCTTGAATAGTTATGAACTAGGCCAGCCTTCCCACTTGATGAATTCCCATGGGAATGAGTCTTTAACTATCAGTTTGTAGATGAACTCTGATCTTGACAAACCTCGACATTTTAAACTCTGATTTGAATCAAAGTTTGCTTTTGGCTCTAGCATTTACTCACATCCTTGGCTTAAGGATATTCATAACTGATAAAGCACTGAAGATGTTTGGGATGGTGTTTACAATAAAAAAAAAAAAATAAGAATAAATTCTTTGGTCATCAAGTAATGTTTGATTCAGAACTGTTGCTGCATCTTCAATTCAATTCGATTCAATTAATTTATTTTCATTCTCATTTTTCTTCCAACAAAATATGACACAGAATAAATCAGGAATTGTATCATTAAGCATATACATTAGAATGTGCTAAATGATAATTAACAAATAGATATTTATACTGGCAAAATGTTAACATATAATGTTTAGAGGGAAAAAGAGAACTGAGATGTCCACTAAAAAGCAATGCCTGTATGATGTGAACCACTCAAGTGTTTCTTTAAAAAAACAAACAATTAACACAAAATAATTAAGACAGAATATATCTTGTAATGGCAGAATATATCTTGTACTAAGACTGAGTTTTTATTCATTTTTGGGGTGGATTTCCTCTTTAAGTGATAATGACAAAATTGACTTATTTTTGTTTGGTGGTTGTTGTTGTTGTTTTTTGTGTATTTCATGCAATACTTACAACTGTATGACCAGTTATTTGGGACATGAGAAAAAAATCACAAGTAAAATCTTCATGGGAGCCAGGTATAATAAAATTGGGCCGGTACTATGCTCAATGGGGTTCAAAATGCTGCAACGTAACAGTATGCTGTGGGGTTAGTGGTGATGCTGCAAAAATGGCTACTACAGAAAATAGAAGTAAACCAGAGAAGCACTCTGAGAGCTCAAACCTCTGCCAAGCAGCTCATTTCCACCACTGACCTTGTTCTTCCATAGAAATCAGTGTTTTCCATCCATACGTATGCATGCTGAAAGTCACCTGATTTCCCAATATGGAAGCCTTTGTTACGTCATCAACTTCCAGCTGCATGGCGTGCTTGCCCTAGCAGGAACTAGAGCATGCACTTTAGTGTGCGTATGAAAACATCAAAAAATGCACAGCTTGAACTCCCAAGTTCATTGATCCTACCTGCCAAAATATTGAAAAATCCTTAAAAAAAAAAAAAAAAAAATCCTGGATCACTACCAAAATTTCATCATCTGTTACTTGTGTAGTTCTCAACCATTCCTGTAAGTTTTATCCACATCCATCCACAACTTTTTGAATCATTTTGCACACAGACAAAACAACCAAACCAACGCCGATGAAAACATGACCGCCTCCCTTGGCGGAGATAAAGATACTTTCATATGTACAGCACTTTGACCAAGCTATTGATATAACAGATAATGACTCGGTGCTTATATAGTACAGAAAGTTCTCATCTCATGGTTTCAGATATGGGTAAAATTTCAGAGAGCTCTTAAGTGCCTATCAACTTTTCAAAACCTTCACATGGAATATTCTGTGTACCAGTCATCATCCAAATAAAGTACACAATCGTCAAGCAAAATATCACTGAAGCTGCACTTTTAAAATCAAGTTTAAAAAAAAAATAGCAATACATATTATGAAGAAGTCTTGAAATTTACATGTTACATTTTTACAATATGAAGAAGTCATAAATATCATTTTAACAAAAAATCATCAAAAAGCAACTTTCAGAATGTATCACTGAGTAGGTAAAAAATATAACCCCCCCCCCCCAAAAAAAAAAAAAGCATTAAAGCCCTACAATTAGGAGTTTAGTTGAGAGCCTACACTTTTATACAGGGGCTACTTCAAGATCAACTGAGCATTACTCACAAAAACTGTATGAGACTATTATAGACAGGGCAGAGCCAGGCAAAAACTGCCTTTTTTTCCAGTCAAGGTTTTCTCACTTGATTCTGGTACTTTAGACCATACTTAACAAAATAAGCTTCTGCGCCATCTTGAAATCTGTCCCGAATCCAAGATGGCCGCCAAAAATCCAATATGGGCGCCAGAGGACCTGAAAAGTGCCTTCTGTGGTTAAGATTTGTCTGGGGATGGGTTTTTTTTTTTACTGTATTTGATGGTAAATGGTAAGAGAAGTAAGATTCAGTGGATTAAAATTCAAATAAGTTGTTTTTATTGCAAAAATCCAAGATGGCCGCTAGACGCGGCTCCCGAAATTAATAAATGTCATAACTTCTGTTCTGAAAGGTTTATGACCATGATTTTGGTGTCTACCCCTAGGTTTTTAGGGGTGAGGAATCTATTTCTGCATGTATTTTGACAATTTGAGTGTTTGATCTTTAAGAAAATTTAATATGGCTACTACAACTGGGCCCTTGTTATCCTGAATTGGACTATGACATTCTCTGAAACTTTTTTTCAGGGTATGGTTTTGTGAACTAAAGAGACTGTAATGCTAACTTAAAGGTTCTGCCCCATCCAGATGCATGGATTACCTAGAAAAACCCAGGTGAAACATTATTTCAGATTTCAAATGGAAATCCCCATGAAGTTTGAAAATTCAGATCAAGGATGGATCAGCTCTTGCCCAGCTGTACTAGCCGTAGGCCTATTGTATTTTCTGGCTTGCGGTTGTCCAGGGTTCTAAGTGTCCCAAAGGGATGCCAACTGTTCCAATTTAGCAGTATTTTTCCGATTTTTCTGATAAAAATACGCTTGTACGCTTTATTGTGGTTTGTCCCGATTTGTTAAATTTCTGATCAAGGTTGACCATACCCACTCATTTAATGCACACTTGGCAGAGATACATTGCGCAGGCAAAGGCTACTGCATATGAATAATGTGCAGTATGAGTAATCTGCAGTTTGGTGGACTGGTCTTCAAAACGCTTCAGTCTCGTTTGAAAATTGATACGGCAGCTATTATGAATGGTGATGTCAGAGTTAACTGCGGATAGTCGTTGTGCCGCCAAAAGAAACTCAGCATATGGATTCTTCGAGCATTGTGGCAAACTGCTGTCTATCCTTGACCACTTGTCTGCTAAATCCTTATACCGTTGTAGTCCATTTTCTGCCACTGGCACCCTACAAAAGTTCTCATCTGCCTTAATGTAACTGTTGCAAAGAAGGCAGTTTTTTCGCCCTCAGAGGCTCCCTTGCTCAAGAAAGGTGTCGCAGCCATTGCTTTAGTCTCTAAAACTGCATTGCTTGCACTGTTAGCATTCTCTGATGAGTCACAGCATCACAGAATCTGTAAGACATTTTGATTAATTCTCATCACCAAAAGGGACTTCTTGTGTCCCGGGTTATATCCCAGGTCCATGGTATCCTCCCATTTAAAAATGTTGTACTGAAACCAACAATGACAGCTCTCTCTAAAACCCCACTGAAACTCGCTACACATTGTATCTTAGGGATCCAAAAGACCTGGGACAAAGGATGCCAACCTTCGGCGTCTAAAAAAAGTATTCCTAGAAGCCAAAAAAAAGTATTTTGGGACAAAAAAAAAAAAAGGATTTTCGGGAAAATCTCGCAAAAGTGGCAATACAGTAGTAAGAAGAAAATTCAGGCTTAAATGGTATATATTTTACACCAGTATATTGCTTGTAAAATATTTGAAGGAATGGCCTGGGGAAAAACACACACACAAAAAAAAAAACCTGGGTTTTTTTCTGGTAATCCATGCATCTGGATGGGGAAAAACCTTTAAGTTAGCATTACAGAGTCTTTAGTTCACAAAACCATACCCTGAAAAAAGTTTCAGAGAATGTCATAGTCCAATTCAGGGACCCAGTTGTAGTAGCCATATTGAATTTTCTTAACGGATCAAACACTCAAATTGGTAAAATACATGCAGAAATAGATTCCTCACCCCTAAAAACCTAGGGGTAGACACCATAATCATGGTCATAAACCTTTCAGAACAGAAGTTATGACATTTATTAATTTCGGGAGCCGCGTCTGGCGGCCATCTTGGATTTTTGCAATAAAACCAACTAATTTTAATTTTAATCCACCGAATCTTATTTCTCTTACCATTTACCATCAAATACAGTAAAAAAAAAAAAAAAAACCCATCCCCAGACAAATCTTAACCACAGAAGGCACTTTTCAGGTCCTCTGGCGGCCATTTTGGATTTTTGGCGGCCATCTTGGATTCGGGACAGATTTCAAGATGGCGCAGGAGCTTATTTTGTTAAGTATGGTCTAAAGTACCAGAATCAAGTGAGAAAACCTTGACTGGAAAAAAAAAGGCAGTTTTTGCCTGGCTCTGCCCTGTCTATTAATACATACATCGCGCAACATCCCATTTCTCTTTCATAACTACTCCTAAACAAACCACAATCCCACCGATCCAATTCTGAGAAGTACTTTGAGGGGTACGGTATGTTCTCCAGGAAAAATCTCATACTGACTCACATACAGTATACATAATTATGCACCACACTCATTTCCACTGTAATTACCTCCGCCAAGGGGGGAGGTTATGTTTTCATTACCGTTGGTTTGTGTGTTTGTCCGTGTGCAAAATAACTCAAAAAGTTGTGCACGGATTTGGATGAAACTTGCAGGAAAGGTTTAGAATGATACAAGTAACAATAGATTAACTTTTGGTAGTGATCCGAGAATTTTGGGGGAATTTATAAAGGATTTTTGACATTTTGGCAGGTAGGGTCAATGAACTTGGAGTTCAGGCTGCGTGTATTGAGGGTTGCATGCACGCACTAAAGTGTGTGCTATAGTTTCTGCTAGGGCGAGGCGCGCCATGCAGCTGAGGGTTTATGACGTAACAAAGGCTTCTATTTTGGGAAATCGGGCGACTTTCAGCACACAATGCTATATTTGTATAAGTACGTATGGGTGGAAATCACTGATATCTCTATGGAAGAACAAGATCAGTGGTGGAAATGAGCTGCATGCTTGGCAGAGGTCTGCGCTCTCAGAGAGCTTCTCTAGCTGTATAATGCTACACCATCATCACTGTAATGCACAGGATTCATTGTATTGGGATCATTTAATGGCGACTTTCCTCTCTATTGCCCCTGATCACTGCATTGTGTGTGTTCCTATGAACAGAGTCCAATCCTTAGTTATAGCAGCAAGGACGTGCCTCTTTTCATACAATGTACGTCCTGTATCTATTGCAAACATACAGTGAGGTGTAGTGAAAAGTCTGCACTTCTTAGACATAGCCGTTGCACATAGAATACGAATGTAATGCAGTATGAACCTCAAGAGTACTCTAATCACAATTTACCAATTCATCCGATCGGGAAAGTTTGATACAATGTGACCTTCAATCTTTCCAATACCCTATTTTTCTTTGTTATCCAATTATTGTCTAATTTGATTTAAAGGCAGGTACCTTTTCAGCTCCCTTTAGAGCAAAATGGAGTCTTAGCTCAATAATACTACTACTGCTACGCTTCTAATGAAGTCTACTAAATACTGCAACTACACGTTACATCATACACGTATGAGACACTGTTACTCCCATGCAGACGATTCCAGGGCTGCCAACTCTCACGCATTGAGCGTGAGACTCACGCAATTCAACCAATTTTGACTGTCTCACTCGGATAAACGAAATCTCACGCTAAACCCCCAAAATGGAATGTACATGACTACAAAAATAAATATATCTCTAAATTCTCTGATATTCCGAATATCGATATGCCAAATTAGCCCCCCCCCCCCCCCAAAAAAAAAAAAAAAATTCGAGATTTTCCCGCGCAGGTGTAAAGCTTAACCAATAATAATTGTTTTCGGTTACGATTGGTTTCTACCTATACCACGTGAGCGTAGCTTGTACTTTTGGCAAATTACAGTACATGTATGGCTATGACGTGTGCTTAACATCGCTTTACATACACTGACTGTGTACGTATAGTACGTACGTACGAACGTACAATGTACGTACGGCCGCACAGCAGGCCGCCAGCCAGGCACTAGCCAGGAGGTCGCTCCGCTCCCTCTCGCAGTGTCTCACGCCAAACTCTCACTCAAGGTTGGCAGCTCTGCGATTCTAGGAAATTATAATAACATCTTACATGTAGGATGTTACAAGGCTACTTGCCCACTTGCCCTGAGCATATAAAACTAATTGTTGGCAAGTATTAAGAATGAATAGCCACCCACCTGCTCAAAGTAAGGGGCCCTAGGCCAAAAGACCAAAAGTGAGAAAAAAAGGCCAATTCATTCTAGAATACGGTTTATAACACGTACCATGGTACGGTATTTCGTAATGTGAATGCAAATACACTGCAAACTACCTCGCATTTCATACACCATGAAATATCATGGTATTTAGGGTTGTAATTCAAACTTCGCGCATTATACACACCTGAGCTTTGAGAGTGAATTGTGTAACAAAAAAACCCCAACTGCATAGCGGTGTATTTCTCACATGACCAGACACGCTTCCTGTCTTTTCCCCGTAGTAGATAGACTATATAAGCTGTTATTTTCGCAAGGGTTTTTTTTCGCGCATTTCGCGAATCACTGTTGGACCACGAATTTAACAACACACAAAAATGTCACCATTCGCTAGGGTAATAGTACACTTATGTCAGCATTGGTGTCCATTTGCGAAAACAACATCCCACGAAAATTAGTATCCGTGATGTCCTCATTCGCGAAAATATCTGTACGCAAAAATGACAGCTTATACAGTATTATATGCATAATGCACAATGCACAGTGCTTACCTCAGAGAGGTGTACTTTCAGGGCAGAAATACCACATTATTTTGTGAATGAGAATGGTAACAAATGAAATACCATGGTATTTATTACTGTGGTATTTCGACAATGACAACAATGTTTCACTTCGTATGTTTATGATAGCCATGCGATGAACGACCATGAAATATGATTACCCTTTATGTGTGATACCATTTTCAAGTAATAACAAATTAGAAATCAGAGTGTATACAGTGTACAAGTAGGACTGTCATGCTACTGGATGTAACAGGATCTGAACTGTTTTAACCTAAGACTGTCATGGTGTTCAAAGGATATGCTTTCAAATTGTCACAAAAAAAAAAAAAAAAAAAAAACGACCATGAAATATGATTACCCTTTATGTGTGATACCATTTTCAAGTAATAAGAAATTGGAAATCAGAGTATACATACAAGTAGGACTGTCATGCTACTGGATGTAAGAGGATCTGAACTGTTTTGACCTAAGACTGTCATGGTGTTCAAAAGATATGCTTTCAAATTGTGCAAAAGATATGCTTTCAAATTGTCAAAAAAAAAAAAAAATCTGTCAAAACTCAATGGCTCATGAATCCAAAGTAACATCAGAAGAAAAAAGAAGCTTCATAGAAGATCTATGTTTTATGTATGTACTGTAACAGTGGATATTTTCGCATGACTAATTTTTCGCGCTTGGCCAGGTAAGAAGAGTTTCTTAATTTTGCGAAATCAAGACATCAGCTACTGGAACATATGGCACGCAAAAATATTCGCGTGCTTTTATTTTCGCGCTAGCTTCTAGTTGCGCGAAATCTGCGAGAATTTCAACACCGCGAAAATTTCCACTTTTACAGTACCGTATTCAATTTATGTACAAATGTATGTAATGTGTATGCATGCAAACAAGGCAAATGTCCTAAGTGGACACCAAAATAGTATACTGAACTGAACTGCACTGAAATACAGGATTTCACTCATCAAGCTGGTTAATAGGTTATTTCTTGTGATCCTGCAAGTTTGACACACAAATGTATGCAAGGTGACCTCCATTTTAAACCATCATGTACAGTAAAATGGTTACAGAATTCCCTCCTACAATGTGTGACACAATCAAGGCTGCGACATCAAGCAGGCTGCTGATTCCAAACCAGGAAGTGTGCTAGGATCCGCTCCATTATCAGTCAACACGGGGTCAAATTCTCGCATATATTCTGGAAGCATGTGGTCTCTTGCTAGACGTGACACAATGACAATTTGTCTACATTGCAGCTAGGAATGCACACAACACACTCAGTCTCGCTTTCAATGGATGGACCGCACACCACTGAATGATAGCAGCGGAGAAATGGCAAACTTCACAAGTGCACAAAATTATGAGCTCTTGAACACTTCAGCAAAAACCAGAAACATTTGCAGCATGAAACTTTCATGAATTGGAGGTGATGGCTGTTTTCACCACAAGAAATTTTCACAAATTGTCACTGGCATGATACATTGTGCAGTAAAAAACAAAAAACAAAACAAAACACTTTGAATATGCATGTATATTTACTTTTGTATCTTGAATTCTTGTTAAATTCACAAAAGTTTCATGCACACTAAAATGTCTGGTTTTGCAGTAACCAGGGTACCTAATATGGCAAGGAACAAGCAGGATTATGATAAGCTATACTACCTCCTAAAGTCTGAAATATGCAGCTCAAAGTTCATACAAAGGTATCGTCAGAATATTTCAATGAGACCTAACTAATAATTTTTATGCCTCCGCCAACGAAGTGGCCGGAGGCATTATGTTTTCGGGTCGTCCGTCCGTCCGTACGTCCGTACGTCCCGTTTTGTTTTTGTCGATATCTCAAGAACCGTGTGGTGGTTTTACATCAAACTTGGTATGAGGGTATATCCTGGGGGGATAATACTTTGTTTGGATTTTAGGGTCACGGGGTCGAAGGTCAAAGGTCACAGGTTATTTTGTGAAAAAAAAAGGTTGAAAATTCATGTTTTTCTCCATATCTCGCAAATGGTTCAAGGTATCTTCATGGAACTTTAATTTAGTATATATGCTTGTTCCAATGGGCAGTGATTATCTAGGGAAGTTGGGGGTCATGGTTCAAAGGTCAGGGGGTCAAAGGTCACGGTCAACTCCTCAAAATATCACTACTTTCCTTATGGTTATGCAATGCCTGAAGGTTTTTTTTTTTTTAAACTTGATGTATGCATGTATTACCCGATATATATTCTGTGGGAAGTTTCTTGCCAAAAGGTCAAAGGTCAAAACGTCAAAGGTCAAGTGAAAGTGTTGAATTGCACTTTTTCCTCCATAATTCAAAAATAACTCAAGGTATTGTCATGAAACTTACATATTTATGCATGTTCTACCTAACAGTGATTCTCTTTGGAACTGTGGGGTCAAAGGTCAAAGGCCAGGTTTCGATAATACTATTTTACCATTTGATACTGAAATTATACTTTTTTTCAATACCTTGAAAATTACTCAATGCATAAACTTGTAAAAGGGTCAAATGTCAAGTGAAAATCATCAGTTCCCCCAAATACCTGCACTCTTGGTGTTTTAATCATTCATCCAATTGAACCTAGTTCTAGGAAAGTGAACATTCAGCACATTTGTGGCAAACCTGTCATTTTAATATTTTGCCAATTGTGTGAAACTGTCATCACACATTGTCAAGACATTGTACTATAGACCTATTAGGAGAACCATGTATTATGGCGGAGGCATACACCAGTCGCCGTAGCGACATTTCTAGTTCTTCATGTATTCTTGCTCCTTGTGGTTTGTACTGCTGACTAGAAGGGTTACTGGTATATGCACTGCAAGACAAAATTCACACAACAAATATTGCAACATTTCACTCGAAGTTGCCAAGCAACTGTATCAACAGTCTTAAACAAAATGTTGTTTAATGCAAAACTCACACAGAAGAGAGAGTATATGTATTTTTACCCTAGCTGGTAAAGTCTAATGTGGAATATAGTCAATAAAATGCTCACTGGAGGAATCTCAAAATACTTACACGGGATGTCCGCATTTCTCCCTCTGACTGTTACATACATGTATGAAAGCATGCACTAAGCTGCCTTGGGCAATTGCTTACAAACGTGTATAAAAATGCCGAATATTTTGTGAGGTTTTCATTTTTGCGAATTTCACAAGTCGGGTGCTATTTGCAACCACCCAAAAATATTAACTCTGATCCCGACATGAATTAAAATCGTTGAGGACGTACTGATTTTGCTACATTATGCATTTCCCATAGACACCTGCCCGAGTGTACTCGACACTCGTCTACAACAGGTTAACATGCATGCATACTTTTCTGTGTTCAGTACTGTATTCCACATGCCTGAATTTAACCACTCGCGAAATTGTTGGGAAGTCCCATGAAAATTTAGATTCACTAACAATTGTATACAGTATAATAGCGGTTACCCTAGTTACTGCATGCAGTGGACTGCTGGAAATATAGTCTTAGGGTGGGTGTATTTCAAATGGTTGGAGTAACATCCTTTAATAATTCGTCATTTTGTCATAAACAGTCAATATATGATGCATCACGCGTTACCCCGGGGTACCGTAGTACCCCAGGTAACAGCATTGTGTAGCGCCACCTCACGTCCACACGAGAACAGCCAGAGTAATGCATGCACTGTGTGTGAGTGTACATAGTCATTCCCAAAGAGAATAGAGTCTAAGCGTAGCTTCTATACTCTTTGGTCATTCCCATGCCACTGCATGTTATACTATATGTGCATGGAAGCTGCGATACCACTAGCGTGTGCTTTAGTGCAGTGCAGTGCAGTAGCTAGCGCGCGCTAGCTCCAGCACCAAAATAATTTCCTCTTTTTGGCACCCAGGGTAAAACCTTTTTAAAAAAATAAATAATTCAACAAAATGGCTGATTTTTGTTTGGTACCCCGGTGTACCATTTATGTCATCATATACTGTATACGCTGTTATTTTCATGTACAGATATTTTCGCAGATGACGAGGTCATATACATTTTCACGAGATGTTGTTTTCGCGAATCAATGCAACCTTTACATTAATGCTCTATTAATAAAAGCCTATGGGGACATTTTCGCATGTTGTTAAATTCGTGATCCAACTTTGATTCGCAAAATTCACGAAAATTAAACCCTCAAGAAAATAACAGCTTATTCAGTAGTTCTTTTGAATTATGTAGATTGGCACATAATACCTGTCCAAAGATATTATTGATGAGGATGCAGGAGTAAACATGGATTTGTTGTGCAGGTGTGTGGGAATAATTTCATTTCAGAGCTATGTCCAATTGAGATTACTTTGTAAAGTAAATGTCTTATTAAATTGTCACATTTTGAGCAGTGGTAGATTAGCACACATTCACTTTAAACTACTGAATAAGAGGAAATTTTCGCTGTGTGAAAATTTTCACAACCAGAAGCTAGCATGAAAATAAAAGCATGCAAATATTTTTGCACGCCATGTTCCAGTAATCAATGTCCTGATTCCACGGCATTAAAAAAACAAAAAATTCATCCTGCCCTACCGAGTGCAAAAAATTACTCATGCATAAGTATCGATGCACTTTTACAGTACTTCCCACACATGTGCATTCAGATAGGACTATACTCCTGTCAGACTAAACTGTGAGAGACAATGTACTCAGTTATGATACTGCCAATTTCATGGAAGCACTTCCGAGATTAATTAGGTGCTATTAAAACTGTGCAGCACATAAAATTTAGATGTACTGTTGGCAGGATACCAGTATTCTGTCTCCAAAAAGGTACTTGCACAATAGACCTAATGGATTAATAAACTGGTTTATTTACTTATACTCAAATTTCAGGCATTCATGTTAAAGGGGACAACTAGGCTATTAAAGGAAAACTTGTTTCATCTACTTTTGCCTTTTATTTAATGAAGAACAAGGAAAAGTAGAAATTACGCGGTGCGTAATATATGTCCCCGCCGGAAGTAGCATTTAGTAGCAAAATGTACAATATCTAGGTAAAAAGATCAAGGTCAAAGGTCAAAGAAGTCAAAGGTCAAAATTCTATGTAGAAGTTTTGAAGCCCTCACCTAGTGCCATCACATAAAGCAAACGGAATCGAAATCGGGTTAGAAATGGCGAAGGAGTAGCATTTTGTAGCCAATGTACAATATAGGTAAAAAATCAAGGTCAAAGGTCAAAGAAGTCAAAGGACAAAATTCTGTGTAGAAGTTTTGAAGCCCTCACCTAGTGCCATCACATAAAGCAAACGGAATCGAAATCGGGTTAGAAATGGCGAAGGAGTAGCATTTAATAGCAAAATGTACAATACAGGTCAAAAATCAAGGTCAGAGGTCAAAGAAGTCAAAGGTCAAAATTCTGTGTAGAAGTTTTGAAGCCCTCACCAAGTGCCATCACTTAAAGCAAACGGAATTGAAATCGGGTTACAAATGGCGAAGGAGTAACATTTTGTAGCAAAATGTACAATTTAGGTCAAAAATCAAGGTCAAAGGTCAAAGAAGTCAAAGGTCAAAATTCTGTGTAGAAGTTTTGAAGCCCTCACCTAGTGCCATCATATAAAGCAAACGGAATCGAAATCGGGTTAGAAATGGCGAAGGAGTAGCATTTTGTAGCCAATGTACAATATAGGCAAAAAATCAAGGTCAAAGGTCAAAGAAGTCAAAGGTCAAAATTCTGTGTAGAAGTTTTGAAGCCCTCACCTAGTGCCATCATATAAAGCAAACGGAATCAAAATCGGGTTAGAAATGGCGAAGGAGTAGCATTTTGAAGCAAAATGTACAATATAGGTCAAAGGTCAAGGTCAAAGGTCACAACTGAAATTCTTTATAGAAGTTTCAAAGCTCCCATGTAGTGCTATCATATAAAGCAAACAGAATCAAAATCGGGTTAGAAATGGCGAAGGAGTAGCATTTTGAACATTTTGATCACACACGGACGCACGGACGGACGCACGGACGGACACACGGACGCACGGACGCACGGACGGACACACGGACACACACACGTACGGAGCCCGTTTCATAGTCCCCTGCTCGAACTCGTTCGGCGGGGACAAAAACACATGCTGATGGGATATCTACACAGCATGACTCTAATTTCAATGAAGAGAAAACCACGCAATAATTAATGAAGTTGATGGAAATAATGAGTATACAAATCCTGTGTGCAACTTAAGTCTGTTTCTGCATTTTCGTAGTGACAAGTACGTACAATTAATGTATGTTTTAAACTTCTTGCTTCAATTAAATTACTGAGTCCACTGCTATCAACAGCAGTAAAGCATTGGTCGCACACATGCAAGTATACTGTGGGTGTCCAGACAAAATTATGTGTGGTGGTTACGACTGAATGCATGGACGGGCCAGCAATACATATTGTATCGCTCTATGTTACATCGACTGCATCAATTAAATATATCATTACAAAGTGTCAACCCAGCAAAAGAATGCATGATTGTATGATGGGAAATAGTCAGTTTGTAATAGTCAAATAACTATTGAAATAGTTCTAATGTTTATGAGTGATACACAGTGTATGTGCAAGGCTCAACACTATCTTTTCTGACTAGTAATGGCCCATTGGGCTCGCTAAAATCTTTGAATCTGAAATCTTGGTGGCCTGAAATAAAAGATAATGTAACAACCCACTTATAATCTTAGTTGCCCGATCAGGCTACTAAAGATAAATTTGGTGGACGGACACCAATTTTTAGTGGCCCCGGCCTACCAGGCCACCACCGCTGATGTCGAGCCATGATGGTTCTATAGCAAACACACAAAAAAAGGTTCCTCAAGTACACTACTCATAAAAATTGTGTATCACTTTTCTTTCATCTCAAATATTCCTGCCGACTCAACAAACGGAAAATTCTGTGTCCTGTTGTACTGTCGTCCTAAATCAGAAGCTCCCTTAACAGTATCAATGCAGTGGGCCTAGTAATTCAGAAGACGCAAGCGTTGGACATATACATGTACATCGTATGCATGTAATCAAAACTCACAAGCACACGAAAGTCATACACAGTCATACACAGACTTTAAGTATAGTTGATAGACTGTAAATGCCATAAATTATTTACTGCTATTTTTCTTTTCACTTCAATTGCATCTATGCTATAGATGCCTTTTAAAGCAAAGATAGATAAACAAAGTCTTTGTTAGCTCGGAGGTCCCTTTATACTACTACTTCCATCTGAAAATCTACAAGTTGATGAAATTAATCCTAAATTGGAAATATGTAGTTTGAGCACTATGTCAAAGTTAATTTTGTTCTATCAAACTTTCTGATAAACAAACAGACTAATAGATGTATTCCAGATAAAATGCTACAAACAAATGAATGGGCATTTCAGTTTTGATTCAAAATGTCTTCACTGAGAACAATTTGACATGAGAACTTTATCAGCTGTTGTCTGTTAGTTCTAATCTCAATTGAACTGCTAAACAATCAATCATGGCTAATCTCCATCGGCATGTTGCACCAGAATCACTTCAACATTTTTATAACGTTTCAGTAATGATGAGAATGGCATTATACTTGACCATGACCTTTAACCTCAGCAGATCATGCAGCAGGGGAACTAATGAATGAATTTCCCAATGACTCATGTGTGCAACAAGTGTGAGAAAACTTTGCAGTATATCCCCAGGGTCGTCACTTACGGGGCAAGATTATGGAATAGACTGACAGATGAAGGAATACGTCAGACAGAGCGATGAAATTGTCAGGCTGCCTATTGTCAAACTTTTTACTGTCATTCAGAGAGTAATGGCCAGAGGAACTAAACAAACAATTACAGTCCTTATAAAATAGGGTTCTGAGCTGTCGGGACAATTGGTAATGTAAGACATTACTAGATCTTGTCATGATGACAACAGACAATATCAGAACATAGAACATCACAACATCAACAATTGCTTTAATACAAAATATATAAACAGCCATGGCAGAAAAAGTGGGCATAAACTCTTGAAAAATGCATGAAAAAAGGAGTACAGCTACAGTGTGCAAAATGTACTTGTTATATTCAGAAAGATTTAATTCATAGAATTTACCAATGCATGTGTACCAGGACTGGGAATTTATATGTAAAAGCAATATTCCTTATTCTGAAGGCTTGTTACTCCTAAAGGTTTTTTTTTTTTTTTTTTTCATTCCAAAGGTTTGGTCTTATAAGTGCCCATTTATACTAAAGGTTTGTTATTCCAAGGTTTGTTTCTAAAATGAATTATGGTTTGTAACTTTTTCAAAAGGTTCTTAGTGCGCACCTTGCTTTCATTTTTGGATGAACCAACATTTTTGGATTTTTTTTTTTGGTATTAAAAACTTTCAGAATTATGACCCTTATTCATTTTCAGATTAACAAACCACATTTCATTTTAAGATTTTAATTGAACTTTAAGTCAAAGAAGCCTTGGAAATACATGTAATGTCACAGATGTTCAGGCTAACAACAAACCTTTTTTCATTTTCTGATTGTCAAAGTACAGGGCACTTGTGTGTTTCAGAGTAACAAACCTTATTTTATATTCAGATTTTAAAAAAACTTTGGAATAATGAACATCATCCAGTAAGGCAACAAGACAATCAAGAACATGGCTTCACTGCCAATTTCAGTTTTCTGGCCACATTTCAAAAACTTGGTCAGGTTTCTGCATTCAGTGCAGTACTAGGATTAGATGCGTCATCGCGGAAGTATGACATAGGGATGTCTATGATTATTGTACGTTTGAATACCTCCCCTTGTTCACGATATCAGGTGAATAACTTATCATTCACACATTACATAGGTCAAAGAAACTGAATCACACATATGATATATAGGTCAAAGAAACTGAAATGCAAAAAATTCACTCAAGTTTAAGACATAATTTCAAAGATTCACATTAAAAAAAGAGAGAGATATTGGTCACAATACTGTGGAAAAAAAAGAAATGTTCAAATGATATCATCATTCACTGATGAAGAGTGTACATATCAAAAGGGAATTTCAGAGTTATAAGAGTTAGTCCGAAAAACGAGTCTACAATAAAATTTTATAAGAAAAACAGCAAACATCAGATAAGAATTAAGGCTACAAAATTGTGAAGCTTTGCTATTTTTTTTTATTTTTTTATTTTTGCAAAACTGTTCTCTAACAAGTTATGAATATGCAAATGAGTGAGCTGATGCCATCATCTTAAATTTTCCATTCATTATGAACAAAAAAAAAATGACAAAATTCAATTTTTCTGAGATAGTTACTTGCTAAACAACTTCAAAATCATGATCAACCATATATATCAGGAAATGAGACTTGGGCATGATTGTGTTTGAACAACAACACCAACAAAAAAGAACACAACAAAAAAATAAAGAACAAAAGACTGGAATTACAAGATTTTGTGTACAAACTATCTGTATAATGAAAGTCATGAAGCAATGACATCATCAACTCAATCATTTGCATATTCATACTCACAGTAGCTAAACTCTCAAATTTCATAACTTCCTTTAATTCTATCCGGTTTGCACACACTTTCACTTTTGTGCTGATAAAATTCTATCCTTTCTTATCAGACTAACTGGTCCAGAATTCCCCTTTAAAGGACGCGACTCTGTATTCTATTCTTCACTGAGAATTCCAAACCCATGGCACATCTCTGTAATTGAGTGGTTGAATGGTTTTCAGGTGAAACAAATGACTTGTGTTGTGACCCAACACAAAGAAAAGGTCATTTCCAGTGATCACAGCTCTGTGACTAATTGAATGTACAACGTGTACGTGTGTTTGTCAAACTAACAAATTACTTTGCGCACTCACGCATTTCAGAATCAAGCCAAAACTGTCAATGCAACTATGGAAGCATTGGTAGCTCTCACAGTATGCACCACAGCAATTAGTTCCAGCTGAACAACATTATTGCTCCAATATCCATTATTATGTTAACCCTTTTTTTGTACCTGAAATGAAACTGATATAACCTTGACAAAATAACAATATGAAATTAATGTTTTCCTGCAACCATGGCTGTGAGATATGAAACCAGCATCCCAATGCATACAATGTCTGCTATCCCCTTTTGACTAGAGGAAGTTTTCTTCCCATGATCATGAATGATTCAAACTTTGTACTACCTGGTACATGACGATGCAGCAAACACATTCCTGCAGCACACATTAGTGTCTACCACTACATTATTTCCCACATGATTTCTACACAATGTGTAATGCTTGCAGTGTGCTACTCAATAAACATTCTATCTTCACACCATAAACTCTGCACCTCGGAGTACACAAAAGAAAGAAATTGTATCATTTTGAAAAAGAAATCTTTTTTAGTAAAATGAATAAGGACACACAGGCATTCATTAGAGTAATGCCCAATCATAAGATAACAAATTGCTACTCTATTTAACATTTGCAGCGATCCTATGGTTCAACGGATTATCAAAGAATTTCATACAATTCTTTTTCAATGAAAGAAGCACGATTTCATGTAATCCCACTGTATTGCGCTATGGAATCCTCTTTTTTTCTTTTTCTTCTTCTTCTTTTTGTAAGTGCTGTTCTAACATAATACAAGCAGGTAAACACAGTAAATCACAGGATTGCAAGACTTTGACATAGAAAATCTTGATTTGCATGATTTAATGTCTCTTTTTTTTTGGGGGGGGGGGGCATGGTAGGAATGCATATCAAGCTCCTTGATCTGATTGTTGTGGCCAAGAAGGGTGTTACAAATCCACATGGGCTTACTCATGCGACCATAAATCACTGTCAGACAGGTTAAAATGTATGACAGACACTTGGCCATCCAACATACTGTATACTTGCTCTAGTTTTTATCTGCACATGGTTTGAAGAACAATCTTTATTTTTACACAGCTGTCGATCAAGAGAATAACATGAAGTGAAACTTTCTGAGGTTAGCTCACACATGAACAGTGTGTATAGTTGTCATGGAGCGACAACTTTCCACACAATGTTATTTCGCTCTTCGCAGCTCTCCTTTCCTACACTTCCTGTACACGCCTTCACAGTTGTTGCATTGCTTACTTGTGAGAGAGGAATACTCCTTTTGGCACTACATGGGCATATAAAAGTCTTCGCATTGCCTCACGACACTGTGACTGTGTGACACATCATGACAGCAGATTCCCACACAAGTCAGGTGTGCAATACAAGACGAGGTAGTATTACTGCATAAGTCAGAAGACTTTCATTGATACAGTGATAGACATGCTTGCAACCTCTGCAATGGATTACACGTAACAGGGAAATCTTGTATAATGCTTATCAACTGTATTACAAATCAGCATTTAAATGATCTTGATGGATTATCACTAATTTGTATCTGAAGAACTATTGATCACTTTGAAATACAAATTATAAACACTTGTAAAACATCAGGCAAGTTCACACAGCCACCAACAGTTGCAATCATTTGGGTCGGATTTGACAAGTAATGCAGAAACCTTTTTTTTTATTAATGTGCATGGACATACTAATCATGACTATAGTGATATTCAAATGGCGATCTGCTCACCACAAAAAGTGTGACATTTCTGAAATAGTCAAGCTTTTTTCTGTATAGTCGTGATTATTTGCAGTGTGAAGTATGTATGAACGCTGTGAGAAATCACACCAGCTTTCTGTATCCCACTATGCAAGGTGCGCAGGACAAAGAGGTCAAAGTCAGGTCAAACATTAAGCTTCACACCCATGCGAAGTTTGGTCTCGCTTTATAGAGTGCAATTTTTAATTGCAATTTTGCTTTGTGAACCAGTGGGCTTTACTTTCTGCCTGTGTACGTGTGAACCAGAGTGCAAAAAGGTATGATTTGAATCTTAATTTGAATGGAAATCCGACTCACACTGTTTCAATGCGTGTGAATGTGAATATACTTTGGTAACAAACCTTATCGCAAACTCATGACAAATAGAAACAAGCCAGATTTCTTACGACCAAAAGATACTGCAAAACTAACACTAATATAGGCCTACAGTCCGCACAGTTATGTGCACAATGTAGAGCTAATCATTGTGAGAACCATGAAAGATCTACAAGAGCAAAATCAAAGGCTCATCCTACAGGATACCACTCCTAAAAATTGTTGGGAAGCATATGCACTGAATTAGACATTACCAATGAAATACCTATTTAGTACCAGGTCGTCTGGTCCTCTGGAAAATCACGAAGATTCTGAAATTTGTGTATACACACTGAAATCACTTTATACAGGTCCAGAACGAGTCCCGAGTATACTCGGGCAAGTGTCTATGGGAAATGTGTGTTGTAGCAAAATCAGTCCGTCCTCAATGGGTTAATGTATGTATGTAGGAAAAGGTAAATGAAGTGTTTTCTATCTTAATCATTACCATAAACATTAATTTCCTGTAAATATAGTGTTTTAAGCCTCTTACCCCCATTTTGAATGGGAGGGGGTGGTAAAAGCTTGATGCAGAAGTGAATACCTTCTCTCAAACAAACCTTAAGCTCATGGATACACTTAATCATTATAAATGTAAGAAAAGGCCCAATCAGAAATAAGAGGAGCACCTACCGCCACCTGCTCATCAGTCCACTGGTCCAGGGGGATGCTCTTGGTGCGGCTGATCTGAACTCCAAGCATGCGGTGGATGGTGGCACAATGGACACACAGAAAAACACCCAGATTGTAGGCGCCCCAGTCTGAGTCCTCTGTTGGGTTTGGGAGCATGCAGGCAAAAAGAAAGATGGATGGATGGACAGATGGATGAATATGGAAAGAAAACAGAAAGATAAGGGTAAAAGATTGTTTAGCACAAAACATACTAGGAAAGAGACATTTTTTAATGCTTTTAAAATATAATGGACCTCTTCATACTGCAAACTGATGAGATTGCATCAGCAATACCAAGAGAGTGTAAACAGACCAACACGTAAACACGTTTACATTGTATACAAATTAGCATGCACACTAATTGTGTTCCCTTTGCCCTTCTCACATATTACTGTTTATTCTTCTTTTCTTTTTTATGGTTTCAGAAGAATCAAAATTTGTGTGTAGGCCAATCGGAAACTTGTGGGTCAATGACATCAATCAATGCATCTTATTCATTATTCATATGGTTGTTACTAATCTTTATATTTCATGAAAATATGTGAAAGTTCAATTTACAGCATTAAGTCCAATTTTGCAGAAATCCATCACAACTCTGTTGGATTTACTCTAATCATGAAAGAAATTTTGATCATGGTACGGGAATAGCACCTTAGAAAACAACACTATGAAAAACAAATTGAGTACCATATACGCCATATGTACAAAAAGTAAATCTAATTTTTCATGAAGCAGGATTACCAAACAATTACATCATTTTAGTTGGTTAACTTCATAATCCTGGGGTACAGGAATGAATGGAGAAATGTACGTGTGCACATCACATCCAGTCAGGATCAGACCTCATGTTGATATAAACATGAAGTAGCATTGGACTTGCAAAATTCACAATTTAAATAAAAACCCCATGAAATATATGGCGTATACAGTGCTTATCTTTGGCCTACATGAACAATCTTCAGAGCAAATTTAAAGAGGAAAACAAATCAATGAGGTCAAATTCATGTTAATAAAATTTCAATTCACATTCATCAATCTTAATATTACACTGTAGTTCTACACATTTATGACAGAGCAAGAGTGTTGTGCGAGTGAGTGCAGTTTTAAAATTGTGTGAACTAATAAAACTCAGTAGAAGAGAGCATAAACTAGCTATTGCAGTAAAATATAAAGATAACTATGCTGCAGTCTTACTGTACAATGCTGTAGGTTGCATTAGGGCCTTATTGCTTACCTGTACTCAAAAAAATCAGTGGTCCTAAGACAAATTATAAAAACACTGTGAACAAAGCATTGTGCATCTCGTATTTTCTGCTTCTAGTAGACGCATTGAATTTGAGGCATGTTGAAGCATTTGGGGTTACAAAATGAGAAAGCAGTTAAAGGGATGGTACAGTATTGGTGGAGATGAGAATTGGGCTTTTAACTTTTTGCGAGATACCAAGAAAACACTTATGGAATACAGAGCATACCATTTTAAGAGGAATTCAAAGTTTATTTGATGAAAATCGGGTTTGGAATGACTGAAACATCCAAAAATAAAGTAAAACAAAGCAATCGTAATAAAATGTGGGTCCCACACTTTATTAGATTCGCTCTGATTTTGCATATCTCAGCCATTTCAAAACCAATTTTCATCAAATAAATATTGAATTCCTCATGGAATTATATGCTCTTGCATATTTCATAAGAATTTTCTCATTACAATTTGTATTTCACCAAAAAAAAAAAAAATGTTAGAAACCTGAAATTAGGTGTCAACCAAAACTATATGATCCCTTTAAGGTTTGCATTTAATAAACCCATACCAATACATACTCTAAAACATACAAAAACACACACACACACAGTTTTTGAATAATTGATTCTCAACGGGAATATCAGCGTAAAAATTTTCCAATTATTTGATGCAACAGTGACCACTTGAAACAGTTCGAGAGAGAGAGAGAGAGAGAGAGAGAGAGAGAGAGAGCATGATGAGCATTACTAAGAGACAACATGCAATCTTTTGACATTAATGCCATTGATCAGGGCCGGCGGAACCACTTTGGGCCCCCACTTGTTTTATCCTGGAAATGGCACTAGAAAAGAATAAAATGCGGGACATGGTTAACAAGCTGTACCTCAGCAATTTTTTTTTCTTTTTTTTTGTTTTGCTTGTCAGAAACTTGAAAAAGCTTGAAGAAACCCAAGCGTAATCAGAAAGTTGCATGCTGATGCCTTTTTTTTTTTTTTTTGCTTGTTTAAAGCTGATGAAACCCAGAAGTGGCACCAGAAGTTGGGCTGATGCGTGTTTTGTTTTTGTTTTTGTTTTTTTTTTTTTGTTTTTTTTTTGTTGTTTTTTTTTTTGGTTGTTTTTTTTTTTTGCTTGCTAGCTGATGAAAACTGGAAGTGGCACCAGAAGTTGGGCTGACGCGGTTTTTTTTTTTTTCCTTGCTAGCTGAAGAAACCTGGAAGTGGCACCAGAAATATAAACTGAGCCCCCCACTTTTGAAAATGTGGCGCTGGTTGTGTTGATAACATTTACTGGGCAGTCTCTTTACGGAAATCTCAAAGAATATACTCATGAAAACTGGCCTAATGAAGACATCATACAGCTTCAGATATCTGGATCACAAAGTTATCCATATTTTATTTGAATTACCTACATGTTATGTACATTCTACACTGTACTTGCCAGCTATATTTCATGGGAACAATGCCCTAAGGCATGTTTGTTCGTACCACCCAGAAAGACATTATAAAGACTTGAACTTCGGTGAAGAAAAAGAGATCCTGCTGTGCATTTATATAACAACTGTATGAAAGGCTGGAAGAGCACTGTGAACTGCATGTTGGCAGTCTTTCACTGCAGTATGACATGGACCAGAACACATAGAGAGCCCAGGTAAATCCCATCCTTTGCTTCACTGTTTGTATTGAAATGATGCTACTCTGCAGAAGAGAATCAATTGAGGATGAGTCTGAGTATACTCGGGCAGGTGTCTATGGGAAATGCGTGTTGTAGCAAAAGCAAACTGTCCTCAGCAGGTTAACAAACCTTTGTGGTTTGAGATTATTGATATTTCTGCCTCATTAAAACTGTATTCATGATGAATTGCAAATTCTTATTGAAGTGTACAGCCAATGGAGCCATCCTTTCTCATAAATGCTCAAAAATAATACACACAAATACTGAAGTGGCCAAATAAAGTCTGCAAGGAGGAAACATTATCCAGCATTCGAGCAGCTTTCAACATTCAAGCAGTACTTCATTGTAACAGTGCTAAAATGTTTTCTGATAAAATAATGTTTCCCTCCCATGTGACATATTTGTTATCCCTAACAAATAATGTATTTTCTTATAAAATCTCGACATAGTGTGTTTGGATGTTATTAGTGATAGATAAGGATTACCGGTAGCTGCACCTTGTCTCGATTATGTGATTTTAAAGAAAAAAAAAAAAACTTGTCCTTTCCTCCCCAATTTGGGAATCTGGATTGGTTATCTTATTTTTCCTCACAACAGTACTGGATGTTGATCTTTCTCAGAGCAAGCTTGGCTCAGAGTGCAGCAACTCACAAACTGAATCATTGGCAGCCCCTCACAAATGATACAGAAAAAGACAAAAGTGCAGTCTTGTAACACCGCTGCTTGCCTCATTCGGCTGATTTGGAAGCCCTGGTACAGAAGGAAATCACTCAAGGGAAAGGACTGGCTGGTCGCCACTAACCTTCTTAATGCCCACATACAATTATGGGACACTGTAAACGCCATCATTTAGCGAATTTTCTGCGAATTGGGACTTCCCAACAATTTCATGAGTGGTTGAATTCTCGATCATGGAGTACAGTAAAGACAAAGAAATGTACATGTGCATGTCACATTCATGTCGGATTCACAGATGACTTCACGCATTGTAAAAAAATAGCATCCAACTCATGAAATTTGCAAACATGATGACCATGTGAAATACGGGTACTGTACTACCAAAACGAAAAGACTTGTTCTATGGTCTAATGAATTGCAACATTACCCGACAGTGTGACAGTGCAATGACAAGATACTGCACTGGGACCAAAATTGACAGCTAAATTGGACACATTACTTCAGAGTGGGTCCCATCTACTGTGATAAGATAATACTTTTTTTTAAGCAAATGTGACATTTGATGCAAATTTAGTCCACAAATACATGTATGCTGGTGTCCTCTAAAGTATATCTTTGTTTAAACCAAACTGCTTGTGGGTTTGGAATAATGTAATGGTCAAATTTGCTTCATTATGCTTCCAAATCATCATAATGTCCTTAGTTGATGGCACACTGTGATGTCATAATCATGAGCTGCACCTGAAATAAACCAGTGCCTGCACACTGGCACTGGTCTGACGGTCCCTGACTAGTAGAAATCACTGACGGACCAGTAACTTTTTCAGGAATGGACAAGTAAAAATTGGAAAAACTGGATACCTACTGGTCGACCTGTCTGTCAGACCATAGGAAAAAAACTGTTAGACCCCGTTTACAGTGCGAGGCTCGGCCGCGGCCGAGCCGCGGCCGAGCCCAGCCCCGCTTCAGTGTAAACGCGCAAAAGGCCAAATGCGAGGCCAAAATTGGCCTCGCATTTGGCCTCGCTCTGGAGGTGGTCTCGGCCACGGCCGAGCCGCGGCCGAGCCCGGCCTCTTCTTGGTGTAAACGCAAACTGGGCCAAATGCGCGGCCAATTGCGCGGCCAATTTTAGTCTGGCTACCAAACCCTCTGCATGTATCTTTCGCTATTCAGGATATTAACCCCCCTCAACGTTGGAAAACTAGTATAGTTTAAGGTGGTTTTGTCCTGCAAAGGATTTTTTCCTTCGGCAAAGGCCTTTGCCCGAACGGCGACTTCGTCGCCACGGAATTCATTTGGCAAAGGGTCTGAAAACCAGACAATACCAAATTGCGTTTGTTTACAAGCAGAGCGCCACTACGACAAAATATTGAAAGGTTTGAATCAAAAGCGCGGCCGAGCCCAACAGTGTAAACGGGGTCTTAGTGTGCAACCCTGAATAAATGTAGTGTGAACACATTCCTCCTTATCTGTAGACAGCATGTTTTACCTGAGTCAAGCCTGTCTTTTTGAAACCACATGCACATTGCAAAGGGCCTTTTACAAAGTGTTGGAAATATGACTCCATATGCACTGCAATATTTTGATTTAAAAACATAATTCCATGCTCACACACTTTGTGCTGCAATATATAACAAAAACTTTTTCAGCACACTGGAATTGAAATCTGTAAAAGTGAAAATGATTCAATGGAACTGACTAATTTGAAGTAGAATGTTGACAGTGATTAGTTTATTCTCATAATATGATTTATTAAAGAACATTTTGTCAGCTGAGAACCAGAAGGGCACTATCGCTTTGTAAGATTTGAACATAAATAAAAACAAAACAATAAATTTTCATGAAATATATGATAGTTAAATTTAATCAAAAGTAGGTAGATTTATTCAAATATTGTTCCAAATTGGTCCCATAGGACTTTAATTTAAATTAACAATTTACTGATGATGAAAATGATTTAAACTGGGCACGATAATGTAGAGGAGATTGAGTTCAACAACATGATACTGATAACTCAATACTCCCCAAAATTGTAATTAAGTCCTTCTGGTTCTCAGGCGATGATTTGAAATAGTCATGTGTACCAAATGGGAGTAATACATGCTTTTGATGCTTTCTGCTGATATGACAATTCACTTCCACTCCATTAAATGAACTGATTTTAATCGCAAGGCTTGCACTTTAATTTTCTTGATATGCAGTCGATAATAAAACCCATAGCATTTCTATATGATGTTATGTATTTATTGAGGACATCTACAATGTATAGGCAGTAATGCCATTAGAGTAAGAGCTGACTTCCCTTTTAGCAGAAGTAGACAAATCAGTATAGATCTATAGACACTTCCCTTGCCTTCATTATGGAACCCAGAGCATTCACTTCCCAGAAATGTACAGAGCAATGCAATTTTTGATACAGTTCTATAGTTCTTGTGTGCAACATGTGCAATTCGGACATACAGCCACCACAGCACTCTTCACGCAAGCTTGTAAGTCTACACTTCCTGTGTTAAGTTTGTTTCAACACTGTAGAGGTAGAGAGAGCAGGCTCATGTGTACAGTATTGAAGATCCCATAGCAAGTTAATTGGGATGATAATGAACCTGGTACTTGGAGTGTCAAATTAAAAGTAGATAAAGTATAGTTATCATAGATGTATTGTAATTCTCGAGAAAGTTGTGACTGGCACAGGCTGATCGAATACATACCAGCAAGCATTGTTCATAAATCTCGATGGTGCGACATACACATCTCATTCAAAAGTGATAGTGAAGGAGATTTTTACATTATTTTTTTTTCCAAGAGTTGATAGTGCCTCAATCAATAATTTTATCACGTATCTTTGAGGGTTTTTTTTTTGTGGTTTTGTTTTGTTTTGTTTTGTTTTTCTGTCAAATGCATCAGGCTCTTTCCATAGAGTTGGGGCACATAGGCAAAATCTCATCACCTGCACATACAATATGCAATTTCTGTAAACACACGGTCATATAATCCAAAGTTCAATGTTTTTTGTATGGTATGTGTGTATGTACATGTATGTTACAAAATGTGATACAAAAATTGAATCTTGTTTTTGTTGTTGTTGTGTTCATTTAATGTTTGGTGTCCTACCCTAATTTTGGGGTACCAAGGGTAACACAAATATCACTCAGATCTTAATTAGGACAAACCAGCACATAAACACACACATATTAATAAAATTCAGAAAGATATGGGAGCACTATACTCTCCTTTCGGACTAATTGGCAAACAAGGAGTGTATCGAAATAGATAGATCAGTGATAATATTCTGTTCTATCTTCATGTAATAATACAACAGTGTAAGGTGATTTTGTGAAAATTGGGAGGAACATTATTACACAAGAGACAGAGGCTAAAGTACAATTCAGTGTTCATATTGACTTCAACAGATAGAGTAATTCACACAGTACGGTAGAAGTTTTGATATGGATTGTGAACATTTCATCTTGTCACAAACCTACCACTGGTTTGTACACACAAGAACCCTACGTGTGCCCCCCCCCCCCCCAAAAAAAAAAAAAAAAAAAATTAAATAAATAAAGAGAGATAATAAAAGAAAAAAAAAATCTCTTTGGCTGATAATGAAGTAGTTACATTCTATTCCCCCTGTAGATTAGCAGAGTAAATGTTATCACAACAAAACAAATAATTGCTGCCAAGAATACAAGTTTATTACCCTATTTCAGGTGAAAGAGCAAATTTAAAAGCAAAGGATGTGTGTGCTAATGAATGTCATTTGTAACATTGAGACACTGGGGCAATGATTTCACCTCATATCACTTGCATGTCATTAAAACTTATACCACTTTTTCATAGAAATATATCAAATGTTTTTACAACTTTCTTATCATTCATCCAATCTTAATGAAACTTGATCTGATTTTGAAAGCCAACAAGAACATTGGGTGAGTAGAATGACAAAGCGTGTTTATATTGATCTTTAAAAGCCTGTTGGCGAACATTTACCACTAAATGATACCTAATTAAAGATAGATACAAATGCTAACGGCTGTATAAATGTGTAGCTCATGAATCACATTTCGGAGTTAATGAAAAAAAAGGCATAAATGGTCTACTATATTACAATTCTGTGCTGTAGCAACAATAAAATGCCACAGTCATTCTTCCTGGACATATTGTCATGCAACACTATGACAATGGGAGCAATATCTATTCAGCAGGCCAACTCAAGGACAGCCACAAAACACTGCTTTGGCCACTGAAACTTGTGACTCAACCTTGGTCATATTTACACAAACAACCCTTAAACTCGGTAGCCACAGGAACCTTTGCATATGCCTCCTTTAAATTGGAAAGTTGTCATACATCATAACAGGGTTACATACCACACTTTGACACTCGCAGCACTTTTTGTTATGAATTATTAATTTTATATATTTTTTTCTTCCCCAATGAAGCTAGGCTATACTTTTTTTCTTGTGGCAAAAAAGCTGCTGAAAACTGCTAATCCAATAAAGGCGAGCCAATGGGGTGAACTTTTTTTCTTTGTGAAACAAAATTAGATTCTGTGGAGCCAGGAGTATGTTATTTCAGTGTAAGAAAGAAATTTATTGAAAAAATTTCACTGTTCTTCAGTTTGACATCTCGTAAAGTTTTAATAGTCATTTTAAAGGGACTGAATAGCTTTGGTTGAGACCTAACATCAGGTTTCTAATATTTTCTGGTGAAATAATGAGAAAGTACTTATGAAATGAATAAGTGTTTGGTACATTCATGTGATTTTACTCTGATGAGTGCATGTCGAAAAGCTTCAGTATGTGTGTGTTGTATGCCATTTTCAAACTTATGAAATGTGAAAGAGCATAAAAATCCAAGAGGAATTCAATGTTTATTTGATGAAAATTGGTTTTGAAATGGCCGAGATACTCAAAACAGAGCAATCCTAATAAAAGGTAGGACCCAACTTTTATGATGATTGCTTTGTCTTGCTTTGTTTTTTAATGTCTCAGTCATTCCAAAACTGATTTTCATCAAATAAACTTTGAATTCCTCTTAGAATGGTATGCTCTGTACTACAATGTATTTCACAAGTGGTTTCTTGGTTTCTTTCAAAAAGTTAAAAGCCCATTTCTCATCTCCATCAGTACTATTATCCATTTAAACTGCCTTCTTGATCTGCAGGGAAAGAGCAGATCAATTTTCAAGGACTTCAAGAACATTGAGTTGACATAATTTGGTTTCTGTGGTAAGTATTTTATAAGCTAAGCCAGAATTGATCAACAGACAGAATCATGATACACAGTCATTTAGAATGATTAAGATTTACAATGAACTTACAGATACAAACCATAAAATCAAACCGACAAACAGACTTAAAACATGACATCATACTTCCTGTAAGTCATAACAGCATTCATTCTCAAAACAGCAAAATGCAGACATTGACAGTGGTCATTCTTGGAAATTCAAGGAAATATCAAACTTTTCATTGCAAATTAAGCAGCAAAATTCAATACAATGTAATTGCCCCCCCCCCAAAAAAAAAAAAAAAAGAAAAAGAAAAATGTTAACAGATCTATCCACAATTAGGCCTACATTTAAAATATTCCTTTTTATTTCATAATAGTCTTCCACTACATCAAGCACAAAATTATTTCCTTTTTTCCCTGTGTATGATAATACATTCTTATATCGTCAATGAATTTGCCTAAACCTGAACTGTCATTGACAAGAAAACAGATTGTTCTTTTTCAGACAGCAGAGCTCATGACTGTTGCATGTGCGAGTCACATGACAGCTTCCTCAAGATTGGAAACAACTGTTAAGTTTGGGAATTACTCAACGGACTTCACAGCCCAGTCAGCAGCAGGGTCAGAACCAAAAAGGAAAACCTGGGTATAATCTTATCTGAAAGTTCACATACGTTCACCAATTGCACCACGAAAGCAATGCAAATTATCCATATGGTCCTTTGACTTGCCTATCATTTCATGTTTTGTGTTTATCATGTGCTCCTATGCAAGCTAAATGTCTCATACAGGTGATAAACTGAGTTTATAGGTGGATAAACTGAGTTTATAGGTGAATAAACTTACTTTGCTGATTTATGAGACATTTGTCTCGCCACATGGCAAGCCAAAAGTACCATTAAGGTGATAAACTGAGTTTATTAATGATAAACTTGGTCTAATACCTGAAAAACTATGGTAGTTTGTCAGTCTATACAATACTTTATCGGTTGGGAAACCCAAGGCTTTTTCTTTTGTTGAGATAAACTAATGTGAAAAAAATTATCATTATCTACACTTTCTCATTTGATAAACGGGATTCATAGATAAACTTAGTTTTTCACTCTATAAACAGTTTCTATCGAACTACCTACATATGTAGATTATTGACTGACAAACTAAGTTCTTTTGTGATAAACTAAGTTTATTGGTCAACAAATTGAGTTTTTTTTTATAATATTTATGGGGCATTTGGTTTGCCATAATATAATGCTCCTTCCAATACTTTCATTCTTCAGAGAGTACTAAACAAATGGACCCAAAATTAAAACTAGAATCCAATTTCCCCTCACTTGAGATGATCAAATAACACATGCCTGCTTGCCTGGTTTGGCCAAACTCTTAATTCTGCAAGAATGGGATACAAAGACTGTAAGAATGAGATGTACACAAAAACTTGAATATCAAATTGTTCAGTTTTTAACCAGAAATGTAAACTATCTTGATAAAAAATATCATTGCCTTTAACTTGTTGAAGACAAGTCCTGAGAATACCTGCCAAGTATACATTTAATGAGTACATTTCAGATAAATTGCAAAGTAAAAGTGGCTCGCTCGTTCTGCCCGTACTTACGGTATTGTAAAATGAAGATGTAGACACCCATCAAGTATACTCGGCAGGTGTCTACGGGAAATGCATTTTGTAGCAAAATCAGCCCGTCCTCAAAGGGTTAAATCACCTACGGCTTGCAAAGTTTGACCTTTGCACAATCATCTCAGCTTCACTTTTGGCACAAAGTACAGCAATGTACAATAAACACAGTTTCTATTATTGCAATGCACATTCAATGCGGCTCGCATTATTACAAATTTGTACTTCCTGGTTTTTCAGTACTTTGTGAATACGAGAACTCACAGGCAGAATGAATAGCTCCAGGAAAGCCTGGAATCTATCTTAATACACATTCCCCTATGCTTTGGCAAGATATGTTTTGTTTTTGATGTTGTTGTTGTTGCTGTTTTTTTGGTTTATTATTACCCATATTATTGGTTATATGTGTAAACTTTTCTGAAATGGTATGTTACCTGATATTACAACCTCTGAACAGATAGCATATCCCCCTATACTCCAGACCTGATACACTTAAAGGAAGTTTATGTTTCAATTAAGAGAGAATGTAACTTTAGAATGAGATTTGAATTGTCGATACCAGAACTCAATAGATAATAAACTGCAACTTCCCTGAATCTATATTTGCCACGACCTGAATGACAAACAGTACTAGCATACATGGGAATGATTAGAATAAATTGATTAGCTAGGAAATTTGTACACAGTAGGCAATGAGGATAGTGTCTCGAGGCCTATGTATATCGAGCAAGGTCAGTAGAAAGAAATACAACTTTGTAAAAGGCACACTACAGATAACATATCACATTTCCAACATTTTTTTTTCCTGTCCAAAACTGCTCTTCCAAAACTCAAGGCAAGTGTGTACATATTTCTGCCTCATACAAGTTTTAGTAGGCCAACACAAATGTGGTAGTAGCATATATTGCAGTAGCATGGATCTACTGAGCAGTGAAGAATAATAGAGGCAAATGAGTTCTTACTCATGTACCTTAAAGGTAGGGAATCCCATCTGCATGCCTTAAATGAAGAGCTGTATAAATACAGTGGTACATGTATGTTGAAGAGAGTATCATTTTAGAAACTCCCATAAAGTATTGAAAGTGGAAGGTAACATTTAGTACATTTTTATTGACCGTTAGATTTTGAATTGATTTTTTTTCGGGGCTCACCGTAAATTCCAGTACACTACTAGTACTAGGCTACCTTTGCAGACCCATGCACTGCATGTGTGTCCATCATGTATATTTTGTGAAGAAAGCTCATCAAAACTTACAAACATTTCTATATACATTCTTGCTACACACTCTATATGTTATTACATCAGCTCTTATACTTTTAGATTTGTGTTTATAGATTAAAAAAAAATACAGAAGACTGCAACAAAAAGGCTTAAGTGTGGCTGACACACAGAACTACTGAGTAGTTGAGTTTTGTGCATTATTCATATTGTACATAACTGTTGACTTCCAAATTTCTCAGCAGTGGCCTAAACAAGTCCCCTGAGGTTCATATTTAATGTTTTGCTACATTTTGGGAGATCTGTAAAAGGTATCCCCTACCTTTAAAATATCACAGAGATCAGTATGCTGTACCATGGGGCTACAAGACAGGCACTAAGCTGCAGGTGACGGTGCTATCACTGTTGTACAAGGAGTGTATGAAGAACTCCCCTTGCTAAATTTAGGTCCTTGAGTCACCAGCCTTATTACTCATATTTCTAAAAGTAAAGCAACTTATCATTTACCCTGAACAAGTGAAACTCATATTACGCACCACAGCGAATATAATGCATGTACACAAGAGCACACACAAACACACACAACGACTATAATATAACCCATCACAACAACAAGTAAGTCATTCCCATTACCTTTCCTCACAACAGAGGGGTTGGGAAACAAACTTTTTATTTTTTAAACTCTTTATGCCCCATGGTATAAACCCCCTGTGTGCCAAATTATTCTGAGACTGCAACTCAGGTACATATATGCTTTGGAAAAGCATTCTGTTTTTCAAATTTTTCTATACTGGCCATGTAATGAGCAAAATGGTACAGAAAATTTCAAGCTTTGCTATGATGTAAAATTTTATGACATTCTGTGATCAATTACTGTTCTTTCAAATGACCTGTAACTCTATATCTGTATTATTGTCTGGGACTGGGAGGCACAACTTTTGCACACACAGCAGTGACAGAAAATTAAATCTGAATTGTGGAGTAAGTAGTGAATGGAGAAATGTATGCATGCCCGTCACATTTACAATTTGTATGTCAAGATCAGAGTTAATACTTTTGCATACAATGTAAATTCCTGAATGGCACCCGACTCGCAAGATTCACAAAAATACCCCCATCACCACAAAGTACTGGATTGTGGCACATACAGGCATATTGAGTATCTTACTAGGTACAATGTAACTGGCCCTTGCCTTGAAAAAAAAAAAAAAAAAAAAAAAAAAAAAAAAAAAAAAAAAAATTAAATAAAAAAAAAAAATTAAATAAAAAAAAGAATAGAAAATAAATCTATCCCATCTCCAATTTGTGGTAATCTTACCTAACTGGAGTTATGCTTGAATTACAATAGCACAAATGTGCCCTGAGGCATGCATTTAGCTGTAGAGGGATCCACATGCCTGCACCATTGTCAAACTTTGTACACTTTACATTCCACATTCTATACAGTGTACTCTATGAACAGACTCATAAGGCCTTTACCGTAATACAGTTTTTTCCTGCTCACATAGTACATTGTAGCCTGCCATTAGCTCTCTGCAAGCTTACATGGTTGAGGGCATGCATGGCACAACCATACCGACAGTCCAATCTATTCTACAACTGTTCGTGTCATGCTCTGCCTTGAAAGAATCCGTGTCATTTGACAACTTAGCAATAGATTTATTACCATGACGACTACTACACAGCCCTGCTGTAACAATGACTGTAGATCCTTCTCTTTTCTTATGATCACTTCAAATTACAACCTTTGGGTGGTATCTTCACTCTGCTCTTCATCCTTTGCAACAATGATAGAATCTTGAAACATTACTATCTGACATTTGCTGATCAACGTGAATCTGACATGCTCAAATAGTAGATACCCCCACTCCCTTCTTGGAGTTACCAACAATCTATGTTCCTAACAGCAAGGTATGACAGAACTCCTTGCAACAGTTACAAAAGGCTTCATTTTGCAGCTGTTATATCATGCAGCATGGTGAAAAATTAGACATCTAAGGTCTAGAGGAGACAAAACGCTCCCTTTGCTTGCACATTGATTCTCAGGGATCCAAATAATTTATTCTAAAAACAGTCCAGGGATCAGAGCGATATGAATTAACATGATGAATATGAAGAATGCGTTAAAAAAATTACAGAATGATTATACTTAAAATACTTGCTCATTTGATGGTATGAAGTTACGCCCAGTAGTCAATGATTATGATTTAATTTAATGATTCAAATCAAATCATTAAATCAAATCATTAAATCAAATCAAATTATCATCATTGACTACAGGGGGTAACTTCATGCCATCTAGAAGTGCACAGTTTGACATTGTGACAAACCCTCTCATATAACACTGCCGTGTCTAGACCTATAGTTTCAGATAGGCTTACATATTGTATAATTTCGATTTTTTTTTTTTATCTACGCATATATGTTTTCAAGAGTAATCTGAACCATAGCATTGCTTAAAACTTCCTTTGAACTCACACCTTGAATATTACCTTTCATGGAATAGCTTTTCATATCATACGAGTTTTGTGCTATCACAGATTACAGTATCAATTATCCATAAAATAAAACTGTCTGCTTCTTTAATACAAAAAAAATTCAATATTAACTCTGACGGACCGAGCTGAAGTTTCTGTCATATTTTTTTCTAATAATTAGGATGTACAGCAAATATGTTAAGATTTTAAAGCTTCAAATGTTGTTTGTGTTTTTTTTTTTTTTAATGTGGTGGTACCGGTTTCTTCATACAATATGTATGAAATGAATTGAGAATATTACGATATAAGTTTCGAATGTTTTCATGTAACAATGACAGGTCTATTATACGCGACAACCACATGTGATGTACCACTGATACATATGGTTGATGTTCTGATGTCATCATTGAAGTCTCCCTCTAATCTGCAACTGAATGTTTTTCTTCATTTGATTGTTTGAAATTATAACAGTTGGTCTTTACTTGATTGTTTGAAATTAAAACAGTTGGAAAAAAAATTTTCAAACTTTTGCATAAATTTGCATTTCAGGTCATAACCTAGCAACCTGCTGACTATTCTACAAGGTGAAGGGGCTGTATGTCCTGACAAAATGGAACTTTTATCACTTCTGTGACCAAACCAGAAGTTGCTGAGACTACAAATACCACCGCTCTGTCAAAACTTGCAATATGAGATTCCATAACTTTTTGATTATAAAAATGTCTGAATCTGATGTTACATGTACTTCTACCATGAATTCTGTAAATCTGATTTTACTTTCAAATGTGATGTGACAATGTATGCTATTAAAATCAGTTGTATTTTCATCTTATATTTTGTTATTTAAAGGCTCAGATTTTATATTTTATACGATAAAATGTGACAAGGCTTGCATGTTAGAAAATCTGTGCTTTGGATAGGTACCACTGTAAATCTGAAAGCACTATCAAACAACACAAGTTTCTGTTCATTTTGCGATTATGTTTTTTTGCATACAAAATATTCCAATGTAAATCCTATTTTAAAATGACTTTCAGAAGTAAACAATTAAACTTAAAGGAACTTCCTCACAACAACTCATTCACATTGGTAGCATCCTGACTTTGTATTAAAGGTCCAGTTTACCTTTGGGAGCAGTGATTTCAAAAATTTTCAAGATATCATATTTGATGCATATGTGTAGGTCTGTTGTATCATAAAACATCCTACCATATGAAATATTTGCAATAAAACCTAAAATATAAGGAGATATCAGGGTTTTTCTCAATAAACCGTAACTGTATACGTTTTAGTCTGGAACATTTTTTATTATAACTATTGTTCACATTTTGTGTATTTAACAACACTTAACATCGATTATACGAGTTCAAATTTTGACAGTGGTTGTTTCTATCCCTAACTCACATTTTAGAACTATTTTATAGCACTAATGCTTTCATCTGCAAATGGTAAATTATGCCTTTAATCATGAGGATCAAATCAGATTATATTAGATCAAAATGTGTTTAGTGTATCCTCTGTCATCAGCTTTAACAACCACAGGATCCATAGATCTCCATCCCTACAGGCACCTGCCTACAGGAATCCAGGCTTTGGGTCTGAATGAGCCGCGGTGGCTTTAGAGTGACTTAGTGGTTGGTAGGCAAATGGTCAAGTAGACAGAAACATTCTACAATGTATATTGTGCATTTATTTTAAAATGCACCTAATAATGCATAATACAATAATACATTATTATCGGTCATGTATTCACAGTCAGCTGACCAGTTGTAAAAGACTAAATTCTAGACTTAGGTGGGCAGCTCCCTTGGAGATCAAGATCTTGTCTATTTAAAGTTACATCTGTGGCCCGTTGCATAAAAGTTACAATTATGGTAACTTTGCCATCCAATGGTAACTACCATGGCAACAATACTCAACAGCCAATCAAAATCAAGAATTCCATGGAAGTTACCATTGGATGACAAAGTTACCATAATTGTAACTTTTATGCAACAGGCCCCTGATGTTGACAGTAACAACAAAGTCTAGGATAAAAAAAACAAACAAACAAACAGTCTAATCAAAGTCTCAAAAAAAGAAAGCAACAACCGTCTGCAACTACGTTTTTTTTTTATGTGCTTAATTGCGTAACACAACAAAGTCAAACACTGATAGTCGTTGCATCCACTGCAATGAATGTGCCACTACAATTCATGTATTCAGTGTGCAGATCATCCACTGTGCAGCATATATCGTAACTTTTCTTATGTCATAGTTCTTTTATCTATTTCATGCTCATCATCACCAGCAATATACTACCGTACAAACTTCTAGACAGGATCAAAATTTGAAGTATACTTTCCTGCCTGTGGCAACGATATGCATGCGAATAGTTACTCTTTCGTAGAAAAGCAAGAATTTGGAATCATCTTCCCCAAAATTCTCTCAATGCTACAGGAATCGGTTCCTTCAACTCAAGGATGCTCTAACATTCTCACCCCTGAGAACTATGCATCCTCCTGGATGCTCCTACATCCTTTATTAGTCTACGGAGATAGATTTACTCTGTCAAGTGTTACTCATGAACAATTTTATTGCAAAGTTTTGCTTTGAATAGTTGAATTTGATAAATGCATGTCAGATGTACATTGCCTACTTTCTTTCTCACTTGGCAATGATGGTGCTGCTGATGACTGTAAGAATGAAGGTTCAAACGTTTCCCCTGAACCTCCTAAACAAGGAAATTATTTGTCCTTTCACTGGTCTATTGAAAAAGCAAGCAATTTTAAATCAAAATTAGACAATCATGTGAGAACATATTAGATGATCTTGGCAATGCAGAAGGTACCATTACTCAAGCCAGTATAGATGGTTTATGTTCTCTTCTTTCAGATTCTTTTATCAACGCCGCCATAGAGGCCGATATCTGTAAAAAGAGAGCATACAGAACATCCCCGCCTTTGAAAAAGTCTCACAACCAGGAAAACAAACTCTGGTTTTGATCATGAATGTAAACAAGCAAGGGACATATATTTTCAAAATAAAAATAGACTGACGCAAAAAAGAAAAGGTATGCAAGGTCAAGAGAGAGAAGACATTAATGTGGATCTTGCTAAAGCATCAGGAGTATATAAGAAGCTGCTTAGGAAAAAGAGGAATTTATCTCTTCATAATAGTCTCAGAATATCAAAAAAATCCCAGCCTCAGGAATTCTGGAAAATTTTGAGCAGTGACTCAATAAAGACAAAAACCAATAAGGTTTCTCTACTTGATTTTGTGCATCACTTCCAGGGCTTGAATGCAGTTCAGCCTAGAGAGAATGTACAAACCTAGCATGAGACAGAAGCAGATTTAACAATTGATGATGAATTGAATGCACCCATCACTACTGAGGAGGTTGTTACCATGATAAAAGAATTGAAAAATAATAAGGCCATACCTGCCAACATTTCAAGATGAAATATCTTACTCGTGGATTGCAAAAATCTTATTTTATATGCAAACTGAAGTTAAAAATCTTACTTCCAGTCAAATCTTCAGAAAATACACTGTATATATCTAAATATTTTGTAAAAATCTGATTTCTCTGACAGAAAATCTGATTTTGCTATTTTTAATGTAAAAAATCTTACTAAATCTGATAAAATATTACTAGTTGGCAAGTATGTAAGGCATGTGGTACAGACCAAATTAGAAATGAGTTTTTAAAAACTTCATGGGTTATGGCTGTTGAAGTAATAACCAAAATTTTTAATATTGTGTTAAGAAGTGGAATAGTGCCCCATGACTGGAGTGTTGGTCTAATTGTTCCTATTTTCAAAAATAAAGGTTCAGATAGGGATCCAGATAATTACCACGGTATAACCCTCCTAAGTTGCCTAAGGAAACTATTTACTTCAATTTTGAATCGGAGGATTACACTGTTTTTTCAAGATAAGTCAGAGCTCAGCGAGGAACAGGCAGGTTTTCGAGCTGGTTATTCTACGAGGGACCATATTTTTGCAATGAAGGCACTGTTAGATATATACCTATCTGGTAGTAGGAAGAGGATTTATTGTGCCTTCATAGATTTCAAAAAAGCTTTCGATACGGTTGATCGGATGTCCCTTTGGTACAAGCTAGTACAATCAGGAGTAAAAGGCAAAGTGTTCTCAGTAATCTAAAACATATATTCTGCCAAGTCTTGTGTGTCAGCTGCTGGTATTACTTCAGAACCATTCCCATGTGATATTGGGGTAAGGCAAGGTGATAACTTATCCCCCCCTGCTGTTTGCAATTTATCTCAATGATTTTGTTAGGTATATAAAAGCAAATTTAAAGGACTCCGCTATCTATGCGATGAGGTCTGCTCAGCCCATCTTGATAATGTGACAGACGCTGACATTTCTATAAATTTGTATTCATCATTGTATGCAGATGACACTCTCATATTGGCAGAGTTCAGAAGAACTTCAGTCAGCCTTACATGCCCGGTCATCATACTGCAAGGAATGGAAATTGTGTGTTAATACAAGTAAAACAAAGATAATGATATTTTCTAGGGGAAAGGTTCGCAATTACCCCATTTCTAAGTATGAAAATGATACCGTTGATGTTGTCCATGATTTTGTATCTAGGAATGAAGCTTAATTACAATGGGAGTCTCAACAAGGCAATTTCTAAGCAGGTGATCCAAGCTAGGAAAGCCCTTTTCTTGCTATCATTTAAAGCACAAAGACTAAGTTTACTGCTAGATATTCAATGTGAGTTATTTGACCATTTAGTTCTTCCAGTACTTCTGTATGGATGTGAGGTATGGGGCTTTGAAAATTTGAGTCAAATTGAAATTTTTCATTGGAAATTCTTAAGATCCACCCTTAAGGTACACCTGATTGTTTATGGTGAGACAGGCTGTACATATATTGAAGTTCACATTAAGTGTAGAATGATAGGTTTTTGGTTAAAGATAGTAAAGGGAAGTCATATACATTCAGATTATATAATATTTTAAGGTCAATTGAAAATCGCAACAACACCCCCATGTTGTCAAAATGGCTATCATACATAGAAAGTATTTTAAATAATGCTGGTCTAGGACATGTGTGGCAGCGACAAGGGGAAGGGCTCAGTGATACCTGGATCATTAACGCTCTCAAGCTTAGATTAACTGATATTGCTAAGCAGGATATTATGTCAAAAATATGGTCTAATAGTGTTTGTATTAATTGTCGAATTTTCAAGACAGATATTGTTCGAAAATTATTTGTTAACACTTAGCAGACAGGATGCAATTTTGCTGTGTCGTTTCAGGTGTAGATCACACCGTTTGCCAATCAATAATGGGAGGTTTAAAACAAATGTAGAGATCAACAGTGATATTGAATGCCCATGTTGTGATTTAAAAGTTAGAGGGGATGAATTTCACTACATTTTGTTTGCCCTTTATTTTATGGAAGAAAGTCAGAAACATTTAGGTAGTCAACTGCCCAAAGGCAACCCCAGTACACTGCATACAACTGTACATTGTTGTTATATGGAAAGTATATTTAACTGATTTAGTTTTAAGCACTTGAAGAATCTTGTGCGTTTCATAAAAATTATAACCCAGCATTTTGATTTGATTCCAAAGGCAAACAGGCTTAGTCCTGATCCTGTATATAACATGTATTTTAAAAGCGTAGTTACTCGTGGTGGTAGACAAACCAAACCATGTGATATCTTAGATCTGTAGCCATCATTTTGTACGTTCAGTAGTTTATAGCCTACAGTATTCTATTTGTACTTGCCAGTTTTTATTACAGTATTATATTCTGTGTATTGTAACTATGTATAGAATGATCTATAATATAGCCCTTGTATCATATTTTTGAACATGTGTTGTACTCTCATACCCCTGAAGGGGGTCGACAGAGATAATAAAATATCAATATCAAATATCAATATCAATACCATACACCAGTTCTCATCAGGGCACTCCTTTCTGACACTTGATATGGCACCATTCCACTATTTTTACTAGACCTAGTGACCACTTTAGACAGAGCTGAAGGGATGATCTCATCGAGTATCATGACATTTGTCAATCAAGTCAATCCCCCTACTCACAGGCAAGCACATGCAAACACCACATTGATAGCAGATAGAGTCAACACAGCACCAAGAACATCTTTGGATAGTTGAAGCAGTCATCATGGTCACTGTACTAGTACAGTCTACAATTCACTGCTTTAACAGTCAAGAGATAAAATAGATTTTTAGATTTATCAGCACCTGCACCAAGGTTCGACCAACCCTGCCAAGGTTCGACCATGCGCAGAAGGAGGCGGTTGAGTTTAGGACGTTGTTGCGGTCAAATTATGAATGGCTTGCGTTACATTTAATAGGGATATCAGTATCTAGACCAAAGGTGATAGAATGCGAATCAAACAAGTGCTTTGTGAAGAAAGAGCAATTGCAATGCCATCATCAGCTAATTCTATTTTGAGATGAGCTATTTTGCGAGTGTATTTTATCGATGGTATGCAGCGAAGTGGAGTGCGTGCGGAGGTACGAAGAACGGTGGTCAGAGGACCAGCCGCAAGCCCGGCCAGCCCAGCGGCTGACCTACCTTGGGCTCCCTTACCTCGCGTCGTCTTATGGTCCTTACCCAAAGGTGCATCACAATCTGCGCAGACGTCATTGCCTGGCATTTTCATGATCTCCAACAGCTTCTTTCTGTTTTTCTCATTCATGGTGCCGACGAGAAGCTCTTAGATTAAAAACTCCAGGTATATATCCAACTTGACTTCCAGCGTCCTAAGTCAAACTGGCAAACGGAGGATGTCAGATTATGCGCCTTTTCTCTGCGTAATTTGCAGGTGTAGGTCGACCGCGCAGTCCCGGCGAGACGTAGACACTTCTTCCGCATTCACACGTACATGTACATGCACACACACACACTAAACTGTACGCTGAATCATGCACTAGAAGTTTCCGTCTACACGGTTACTTATATCGTATCGGAAGAGCAGTCATCGCTCAATCGCACTGACGACGATACACGTAATCATGCACAGATTGCATGATCGGTATCATTTGCAAGCATGGTGACGATAATACAGAAAGAGGGCGTTTACCAATCTTGTATGAGGGGTTTTCCCTGTATCGCCCCCCTGCACGCATATAATGTCTGTCCACATTTTGCCATTCCTTATATTCTGCGAATCAATCGATTATTCACTTGCTGTTTGTTGCGTTTTGATATTTTAATAACTATTCATTAACTTGAAATACTACGAGTCTACAACCACCCAATTGCACTTCTTGCCTATTTGTCTCTCCAATCTTACGCTGACAACAATGAAGGAATCATCGGATTGATTTAAAATTAACTGTACTCTGTATTAACACATTTAACTTTAAAAGCAGTTGCATCAGCCTTTCAAAAGTTTAGAATTGTGAAGTGAAGAATGTGTGAAGGGTTTTAAAGAAATGAAAAGGGGCATCTAAAGGACATATAGGTACCACACTATTCCACAAAAAAAAAAAAAGTATTTTGGAAAAATATTTCCCATTCATTTTTTTTTTTCTTCCATGCTTCTGGAAAATTTACAAGTATTGCTCTTTCAGATAATATGAAAGCCTCAAGACTGACTACGTTGACCCAGTTTATCCATTGTGTTCTCAAGCAAAATCAGGCTGAGCAACTTTTTGCTGGCTTTGTGATGCAAGGTTACTTATGTGATAAAGTTATCTTAAAAATATTATTGTTAGGTATGCAGAATCACCGAAAAGATTTTATCATCTATTACTAGATGACCTTACTTTAACAAAATTGAAAATGGTTGATATGCTTTCGCTTGCAAACTCTACACACACACACACACACACACACACGCACACATACACACACACACACACATGTATATATTATATATAGAAGGGATCGGTGCAATATAGTGCTAACCCACACAATAGTCATTTTGAGATAATCACTGTTGAATGTTTGGAAAGTCCATACATTATACATGAATAAAACATGAATGCATGCATTTTTTACCATCTTATAGGTTGAATTCAAATATGATATTTTCACGGAGGTTAGAGTGAAGGCTAAGGATTATGAAAATGCATGTAACTCAATTTTGACAAGAGTGTGGGTTAGCAATATATTGCACTGACCCCTTTATATATATATATATATATATATATATATATATATATATATATATATGTATGTGTGAGTGTGTGTGTGTGTGTGTTGTGTATAATGTACATACGTATACATGAATGTAGAGAGAGAGAGAAAGAGGAGATAGATAGGAATAGATATATCCAGACATTAATTGATGATGACAATGATGATGATGAACAGCATGCCATTTGTCTGTAAAGAACATTCAAAGGTTTATGGCTCTAAAAAAAAAAAAAAAAAAAAAAATGTGACACATTATTCACAAAGTTATCTATTTTGTCTCGACATCATTCCCATCCATTTTTAATCCATACATAAGACAAAATAAGAAAAAGCAAAACATTTCAAGTGCTAGAAGTTTTAACAGTATCATATGGAGTGTAAAATCGATCACTGGTATTTTTGTGCTGATTATTCATAAAAAATTCCTCTTGGCCAAGCTAGGCAAAATCCAGCATACACATAATGGCAATGTCGGGTTTTGATGTTTGGGGTGGGATAACATCTTTATGCCAGCATTTTGACAACTTCAGAGGGACATCCTAAATATGCACCATACATACAGAACCTGCATATAATGCATTCATTTCTCTTTGATACCTTCCGTACTGCAGGTGATTATGTGCAAAGAAAGATTTTGTTTGAAGCAGATGACAATCAAAGAGGTCTATCAATTGCACTAAAAAAAAAAAAAAACACAAGAGAAATCGTTCTATCACGTAACAATGATGTCTATAATCATTTCAAATTGCAATAAGCTTTTAATGTAGATATTGTGACAACTGCTCAACATTTATCAAAACACATCAGTACATCACTTGCACCAGAGGCAATGACTGCCCATTCGATCATTACACTGTATGTTATACAGTGCACTCATGTTATAAAAACACGGTTATAGCGAAACTCTGGTTACAATTAAGTCAAAATTCAGGCTGCAACATTATCTATATCTATATTTTTATTGTTTATTTGTTCAGGTATAATAAAATTTTGATATAACAAAAGAAAACTGCCAGTTCCAAAGACTTTGTTATAATGGGAGTCCACTGTATATGTACAGTTGAACCTCTCGTATCCGGACAAGTCGGGACCGGGGCTCATCCGGATAAGGGATTTGGCCGGATACGGGAGACTCAATGCTTTATACATGTACATATACATACACATGTACTGATGTAGCCCATTGTAGTACCACATGTAGTAATGTGTATACTGCAACCTTTTCATTGTTACATTTGGGGATGTTTGGGGATGTTGAAATGTCTGGAGGTAAGCAATTTGGAAGGAAATTTGATGTAATGTATGTTAATCATGTTGGAAGTAATATGTAATTCATGTGTGTTTGGGTAGGAGTTGTCAAGGAGTTGGGAATCCCCCTTTCCTCCCGTAATTATAAAAAAAAAAAATCACGGCGAGATTGCATCCGTATAATAGAGAGATCCGGATAAAGGGAGGCCGGATAAGAGAGGTTCAACTGTACATGTAATTACATGTGAAGAAGTGAGAGAACCCACTTTCTTTTATCAAAGTCAAGGCAAACATTCATGATTAAAATATCAACCATTAATGCAGATATTGAAAACATTCATGTACAGTGGACTCCCATTATAACAAAGTTCTTGAGACTGGCAATTTTCTTTTGTTATAGCAAAATTTCATTATAACCGAGCAAAGAAACAATAAAAACACATGTACACAGAGTGGATAATGTTGCGGCCTGAATTTTTACTTCGCTGTAACCGGAATTTTGTACAATCGTGTTCATTATAACGGGAGTACACTGTATTTGAAAAAAAAAAAAAATCACAAGAGAAATTGTAATGTTTGCTAGTTTTTTTTTTTTTTTTTTTTGGGGGGGGGGGGTTGAGAAAATTACAATCATATATGAATTGGTTATCCTCATCTACATTATGACCCTATCTTTGCTTTGCAATCTTTGCTGAGTGAAGAAGTTAGAAACACAAATGTTGAATCTTTATTTCTAGACTCGTTAGCAATTCAAAGAGAATAACCCATAATTGTGTTTCTTCATTGTATGATGCACTATGAAGCTGAATGTATAACTTTCCATTTCAAGCAAAAACCCCATCTGTATTTCAGTGGACATCCAGTAAAGAGACAGTGAAACTTTCTGGTATTGTACATTGTTAATGACTTTATTCAGTAATTTAATATCAACAATCTTCATGTACAAATGACAGTATAAATGCATACCATATATACAGAATGTTGAATCATTTAAAACATAAAATGTTGAGAGTAAAGGAGCACAGGTTGTTACGGGTTCCTCAAAACCTTCTACAAGTCATACAACAGAATCATCTCACCATGTATGTGACCCTGCATCACAAAACTAACAACAAGGAAAGTGCCATAATGTGTCTCGCCCATTCGCGTACAAGAAATGTACGCGAATGGGATATAACAGATAAAACTAGAAATATCACTTAAGGTGATTAATACCCCCGCCCCGTGACGACAGTCTTACCCAAGGAATGATCTTTCCTTGATCTTCTGCCATTTAAATGTCGTTACCATGGCAACGCAGCTTCCGACACGTCCGAAAAATATGTCTTGCACATCTTCCCACCAAGACTATTGTGTGTGCCACATTTCATAAGCTTTTGTCAAAAACTGAGGAAGTAGTTCAATCCACAAGATCTTTCCTTGATCTTCCACCATTAATATGCCGTTACCATGGCAACGCAGCTTCCGACATGTCCAAAAAATATGTCTTGCACATCTTCCCACCAAGACCAATGTGTGTGCCACATTTCATGAGCTTCAGTCGAATACAGAGGAAGTAGTTCAATCCGCAAGATCTTTCCTTGATCTTCTGCCATTTATATGCCGTTACCATGGCAACGCAGCTTCCGACACGTCCGAAAAATATGTCTTCCACATCTTCCCACCAAGATCAAGGTGTGTGCCACATTTCATAAGCTTTGGTCAAAAAACTGAGGAAGTAGTTAAATCCGCAAGATCTTTCCTTGATCTTCTGCCATTAATATGCCGTTACCATGGCAACATACTTTCGGGTACTGTCAAAAAATGCGTATTGCACATCTAACCAAAGGCACACATCTGTACCAAGTTTCATGGAAATTGGGCAAAAACTGAGGAAGTAGTTTGCAACACAAAATTTTCCATCATTTTGGCTCATAATATGTGAACTGTTACCATGGCAACATACTTTTTGTCACTGTCAAGAAATGTGTCATGCTGACCTATATCCTAAGACAAACATTCAATATGAATTCCATGAGAATTGGAAGAACACTGATGAAGCAGTTTTGCCATGAAGCATTTTGCCCTATATTTTATCAACATGCCGTTACCATGGCAACGCACTTTTTGCCACTGCGGAAATATGTGTCTTGCATATTAACATATTCAGATGAACATCGGTACCTAATTTCATAAAAATTGATCAAAAACTGTGGGAGGAGTTCGCGACGCAAGATTTGTACCCATTTTTGCCCATAATATGCCGTTACCATGGCAACATACTTTTGGGTACAGTAAAAAAATACGTCTTGCACATCTACAACCCAAGGCACACATCTGTGCCAAGTTTTATGGGAATCGGTTGAAAACTGAGGAAGTAGTTCGCGACGCAAGATTTGCAACGGACCGACCGCCCGACCGACCGCCAAACCGCCCGACCGTCCACTGAATCCTATATACCCCCTTCAAACATCGTTTGGCGGGGGTATAAAAAAAGAGATATAACAGATAAAGAGATATAAAAGGGTAAAAATTTATGGCAAAAAAAGAAATGTGCCATAAAAACTTAACATTGGGCCCTTAAAGTTCATTGACCCCTACCTGTGACCTTTGACTTTATGGTGACCATCCACTCCCCAAGGGACATCTACCATCCAAGTTCGGTCACAAATGGAGTTATGGATCAAAAGTTATGACCCATAATAGAAACGCGCCATAAAAACTTAACATTGGGCTCTAAAAGTTCGTTGACCCCTGCTTGTGACCTTTGACCTTGTGGTGATCATCCACTCCCCAAGGGACATCTACCATCAAAGTTTAGTCACAAACGGACCTTTGGATCAAAAGTTATGACCCATAATAGAAACGCGCCATAAAAACTTAAACATTGGGTTCTAAAAGTTTGTTGACCCATACTTGTGACCATTGACCTTGTGGTGACCATCCACTCCCCAAGGGACATCTACCATCCAAGTTTAGTCACAAATGGAGTTATGGATCAAAAGTTATGACCCATTATAGAATCGCACCATAAAAACTTTACATTGGGCCCTAAAGTTCATTGACCCCTGCCTGTGAGCTTTGACCTTGAGGTGACCTTCATATATGGTAAAATGTGAAACTTTGTATGACCCCTCTTCCCTCGAAGTTTGATTGCAATTGAAGCCCAGAATAAAGAGTTCTTGAAGTTTTTGTAGCGTTACGGACAGACGACGGACGGACGGACGACGGAGACAGACGCCGCAGGCGATCCCTTAGTCTCCCCTCACCTCCAGTGGGCTCCACAAAAAGTGGACAGACATGGATTTCAGTTGGGGCAGATTCTAAAAGAGCAGACTCTAAGCTTTAAAATGATGTATACTGGTAACTCAATTCAGATGGACTCTCTTAACCTATCTAATGTTGGAAAGAAAGCACGCACTCTGGAAAAGTGTGAACTGAGAAAAGAGGCTCTGAAGTACAGGGTCTATTCAAGTGATTAATCTTCACCAATCTGTGCTGGCTGTGAGATGAATGGAACAATAAACAGGATGTAAACCACTAGTTGAGCAGATTACAGTGAAATTGAGCATGCTCTATTAACACATTCAGATTCTGCCCATGATTAATGCCAACTTTCAAATCACTAGCATTATCTTTTCAAAATTTATTACAGTTGAAAGTGTATTAAAGAGTGACTGTGCAAAGGATTTTCAAGAAATGAAATGGGGCCTACTCTACAAAAAGAGGGGTTGTATAAAAACTAATGAAAACACACTTAATTTCCCATTCATTTTATGATCCAAAACTTAAGCATAATCTAGAAAAAGAATAGCTCTTTCAGAAAATATGGAAAACTCAAAACTGACTTGGTTGACCTGTTTCACCTTTTTTGAGTCCTCGCATGAAATCAAGGGGTGCGACTTTCTGTTGGTTTTGTGATGCACAGTCACATATCATTATCATCATGTCAATGGGTTAACCACAATGTATGCACCGTAAGAAAACCTTACAAGATAAGGATTTTTTTAAAATTATAATTCATCTTCATGTGCACACACCTGACAGTGTTGTGCAAATTGAGCCTGTTTCATTAGACCAGTATTCATGCTCACGGGGTCTCCTCTACAAAGAGACTCGACAACAATAATTTTATACTTCACTGTATATGAATATAATGATACCCATTTGATGAGACAGAAATAAAATACTCAAATCTACAACATACGGTGTATAACTGATTCATAGAATAACTGTGTGGTACATGAATGATCTCTGATCATTGACATACCCACTGACAGCAGATACATTAATCTACACAGAGATGCAGACTCAACAGAATACGGTCAACCTTGACTAAGTCAAATCTATTTGGACTGAAGTAATTGCTTCGACTTAAAGGGGAAGGCTAGTAACTGATCAGTGGGAATCAGTGGAAATGCTGGGAGATGATTGTTCCAATCCTTATGGGATTCATTCAAGAGTTCATTGTATATCTATTGTTGTGTGAAAATGATTTGCTTCAGAATGGTCTCATATTCAAGTAATGTGCAGTTTAATGCTTCCAGGTTAGCGTCCCTGGTCAGTGACGGAGCATTAATCTGCACATTACTTGAATATGAGACCGTTCTGAAGCAAATCATTTTCACACAACAATAGATATACAATGAACTCTTGAATGAATCCCATAAGGATTGGAACAATCACCTCCCAGCATTTCCACTGATTCCCACTGATCAGTTACTAGCCTTCCCCTTTAATAGATAGAATTCGACTTATGAGGAGTTAAAATCGAGAGAATATAAAGAAAAGTGGATGTCAAAAGACCTTCAACTTAGGTGATTTGACTTATGCGAGGTTGACTGTATTAAAAAAGAATAATTTCTAGGATCCACACATTTTATCTACCTCAATATCATATCATATCCCTTTGTAACTCTGACATAGCACAACTTTGACACAGAATGAATATCTCTTGGTCTCAAGTTGTTGCGATTTTATTCTTATCATCAGACAACCATCGAGTGCATCAGAGTCGGGATGATTTGCTTCCATCTAGTAAATGCTTAGTTTGGATTCTGGAGACCTATGTATGTCACTGATGGTGACAGCTCCACCCAGCTAGTGAACTGGTTTCTTACATATCTTATCTCCTTAATTCTCTGCACTACTTCAGAGATCAGTCAAATCATGGTAGCACGTCCTACTGACACTAAACATGATTTAAATGGCCTCATAAGACACAAAACAAGGCAAAGCATTGCACAACATGTGTGTTTTGTACAAGGAAATTGACTTAAATCCAACCCACAGCTTTTCTTAAACCTTAACAAAACATTCATTACTTCTTGAGGTTCCTCATTGACAAGCTTTCCTTGGCAACTAGTACTTGGGTACAATTCAAAATCCTATTGGTATCAGCTTTGAACTCGTTTGCTGCAGTTATCTTGTCATCATTAAAATGTCACCTATAAATTTCTCTGCATGTCTTGCAATACAGAAAGATTAGATGAAACTAGTCAAAATCATTTAATCTTCAAACAATCAGAAAGAACTTAAGTTAGTAAAAAACAGCCAAACTGAGAGAGTAAAAGAGGAATTTAAGTCTTCTGTTATGTGTTGCCAATTTGATAATCATTATGAATATAGCAATTAAAAGGATTTGTGTATTACATATTAAACAAGAAGCAATTCTTTAAGAACAACAAAGGGCTAATACGAAATATAAATATAATTTTTTCGTAGAAAACACTGACAACTAAGACTAATCATATATCTTTTAACAATGTTTATAACTTTGACTTCTTTACAAATAAATACTTTTTCTCAATATTCACTGCTTACAAAACAATTGATTTCAAATTTTTGGTAGTGTGAGCCCTATATATGACATATCCAAGGTATGGCATTCGGGTCACCAACAGGGCACAATCAGTTAGCATGGCTGAAACTCATTGACAGTAATTATTTTTACTCCAATTTCATTTGGAATTTAGGGGCTGTACATGGTATCAAAAATCTTAAAGACCGAGGAACAATGGGTGCTAGTGATTCAAGTACAAGTAATTGCACTTCATGCAGTCAAAGTCATTTGCTACAACAAAATACAAAAATATATTTGACAAAGTGACAAATACAGCCAAAGTGGGCCTCAGGTTTTGATATTAGCAGATTCTTTGGCAGAATGACAAACAAAATGACAAAGAGCAAACGGACCTCACTGGTTTGCTTTTATTTGAAATACAGTTTTCAACAGCTCTTTACCTGCCTTAAGTGATAAGTTGTGACAAAGGTATGGGATTCAATGCACAGATTGATGTTGACTGCAATTTTAATATAAAAGTCCAGATTATAACTCGAGTCTGTCTATCACTGGGCGCTTCATGCCTTACACACAAATCACTAGATATAATGCAGATCTGCACGGTAATGTGCACTATCTTCAGTACCTCATGACTGGTTTCCTTTAATAGCCTACTCTCATTGAACAGGTCAAAGGCTTCCATACTACTATTATAGGTACACAGTTATATATCTGGGTACATAGACATATGTGACCCGCCACGACAAAAGGATCTGTATGTCGCCGACAGCTGAGCTGAGAAAATCAAGTTTGAACTCAGATCATCAAAATTGGTCAAAACCATTGAATTTCTGTTTTTGGCATAATGTTGTAATCTAATGTTTCGTCTATCATCTGCTAAAATTTCAAAGCTAAATGATCAAAGGAAAGGCAAGAATTAGCGTTTTTCTGATTAACGATATTCTGACTTTCAACAGAAAAGAAACATGTCAGAAGATTTGGATTTAGCGCTGTAGATATACTGTAGACTCCACCCCTAGCAATGTGGTAGTTATCTCAATGGTCAGTGCATGGCATCCTGGTTACTGATTGGTCTTGCATAGACCGCTGGCGCTGAGCTTGAATGAACATCGTGGAGCTTGCTATGAGCAGACCTTCTATTGTCAAGAGGTCAAAACTGTCTTACCTTCCTGTGATCACAATTGCGTGGGAAAGAAAACTTAGAAGGTGGTTTCTTAAAATGCTGATTTCCTATGCCACTCGACATGGTCTTATAAAATCATCAATATCTCCACAAATGAGTACTTTTATGAGTTGTGTTATACATGAAATTACAGCGGAAGGGTAAGGGAGTAATGTCATGTCATTTTCAGAAAATTGACCTTCCTCGACTTTCGGATCCTTTTGTTGTAGTGGGTCACATGTTAATATGTATCTTACTTACAAACATTATCAACAATGCACATGTTTGAATTTAGGGCCACGCTATAACAAGTCATATGCAAAATATAAATCTCTCTCAGAGAGAAAAAAAAAAGAGAATTATGAATGCAGAGCTATTGACAAAAAAAACATATAAATATAGCAAAACAGTCACCGGTTTTGATAAATCGGTAAATTTGATGTAGTGTAACATCCAGGTCTGTTTAGCCATGTTGTACAGGAGTTGCTGAAATACACTGTTGTCTCTCTCCCGTTCATCTGATGACTCATATGCGATTAAACAAGATATAGCTGCGACACCCAATGTGAATGTCTGGCTGCACGCATCCCAGCCATCTCCATAATTATGCTGTCAAAGGTCCATCCTCCATGACCTTATTGCACTTGCCAATACAGGAGTTCTCCATTTGACCTTGCAGGGTCACATCCAGGTCATAGGTCAATTACCACACCATTAGATTCAGTCCAGGAAGAAGATGTTTGAGAAATGGCTGGCACATAGCCTCTTCACTTCCTCTGGAATTGGGTGGAAAAGTGTGTGTGTGTGTGTGTGTGAGTGAGTGTGTGAAGAAGCAGGATTTTAATCAATTTCATACATCAGGCACTAGAAGGGAATCTTATGCCTACCTTTGGTCCTACTCACATTCATAATTTCACTGAGAAGTGTACACATTCAAAAGGACCATAAACATAAAGCTCTTCCTTTCAGGATCTTGGCTTACAAAATCTATCCTGGAAGATTACAAGAATTCTAACACTGCATATCTACATTGTATGTTTTCATATTTGTTCTCAGTCAGCATTTCTTTTTCCTCAAAACTCTTCAGCTATAACCTGACCATGACCAAGGGGGCATACTACACCAATCAAGTATTTATTAACCCACTGAGGACTGACTAATTTTGCTACAACAAGCATTTCCCATTGACACTTGCCTGAGTATATTCACGACTTGTCCTCAATGGGTTAATTTACATGTAAGGTCTTTTGCCCTTAATATACCCATGAATCTTGCTCTTACTTGCCAAGCTGCCTCATAATTCACTGCATTTGATTAATTCTCTCCTGTTTGGATGTCTTCTTGGTTTGAAAGAATCCTTCTCAGGTGTAAAAAATGTCTTGCGAGTGCTAGTGTAATACAAGAGATCGCTTTGATTATGTGATTTCTTTTCATGACAGTAGGTTTTAGATCACTGGTGTCAATAGGCATAGAAAACACATCAGGGAAAAGCTCTGATTCACAACAACAACAACAACAACAACAACAACAACAACAACAACAACAACAACAACAACAACAACAACAACAACAACAACAACAACAACAACAACAACAACAACAACAACAACAACAACAACAGCAGCAACAACAACAACAACAACAACAACAACAACAAATGTAAGCCTGTGACTTTTTATGTTAATCCGTTGAGGACGAGTCATAAGTATACTCGGGCGAGTGTCTACGGGAAATGCTTGTTGTAGCAAAATCAGCCCGTCCTCAACAGGTTAATAATACTTCCATCAAACATACACTTGTACTTACCATTGATTTCTATAAGATTGGAGTTTCGTTGGTTGATGACCACATAAAATTCCCTTTGGTCAGACTTCTTGCCCACGACCCAGTAGTCAGACATTGTTCTCATTAATGTTTCTCCTGCATCATCTGACCTAGAAAATAGATAATGACAATTTATAAAATGCCAAAAGCAATAAACTTTGGCTCAGAGAAAGATTTCGGCCAAGTGTAGAAAGCTGACCTACATACAGGTGCTGAGATGATCCCGATGTAAAATTTACTGTATACACTGTAATTTTCACGTTCAGATATTTTTGCGAATGGTCATAGATATTTTTGCGAGACGTTGTTTTCGTGAATTGATGCCGACGCTAATGTAAATGCACTATCACTCAAGTGCATCAAGACATTTTCTCATATTGTTGAATTTGTGATCCAACTCTGTTTCACTAAAATTAAACCCTTGCAAAAATAACAGCTTATACAGTATCATTTCCAGATCTTTGTACACAGAGTATCAGGTCCATCTGCTCTTTCAGTACTTCATACTTCGTCTAATTACGTCTTTAAATGAAATTAAAAATGCACTGAATTTCATTTTGGATTTTTGGATTCAAGTAACGGGAACAGAGAGGACATTTTATATTCAAACAAATCAAGTATTAAGTGCACAGTATTGTAAAACACGATATATTCGCGGCATGAAAATTTCGCGAATTGGAGCCTATGGTCTTTCTCGCAGCATGAATTTTCACCACTTGCTACTGGCATCCAATGCATATTGTGTAGGCAAGAACTTTTGCATGCATTTTAATTTGGCGAATGTTGCCGCTCGCAAAATTTGTGAAATCAAAATGCATACGAACATTCCTCGTTTTACAGTATTTTCCTTTACAAATGACCAAATACAAAAGTAGTAAATCACACATACCCAAAGTATGGATTCTACTATACACGAATTGTCCATAATTATTCACAGTCATACATTCAAAGATTTTTCTGTTTTTGTTTCACTGATTTCCTCCTTTTTCAAATAACCCACTCATCATTTCCTAGCATAACAATGGCATGCTGCTTTGATCAAAGTGTGATTCAGCGGAGAGGAAATGAGAAGGCTTTGATTTCCTGATTGCTCTTAGAGGCCACCATACAACATCCAGATGACCAGGATGTGGTTGGTGGAATAATCTGCATTAACTTACTTTGTCAACATCATTGTACTTGGAATTATGCAGAATTCAAGGTCTGTTTATTCGTCTAGAGACATGTGGCATGCAATGTGGTCATTATGTACAACTGTATAAACTTGATCAACAAAACTTCCCGAATGTATGTTTCCATTTCATATGCTAATGAGCTTACAAATATGACAAGAAACAATAGAAGGTGACATTGAGAAATCTGTGATAACCATGATACCATCCCAAATACTACTGCTACAAGCATTACTACTTCTACTGGTACCAATAATACAATGAAGAAACTAGAAATGTCGCTATGGCAACTGGTATGCCTCCGCCATAATGCATGGTTCTCCTAGGGAAATAGTGAAATTTTGAGGAGTTGACCTTGACCTTTGACCCATGACCCCTAAATTCCCTCGATAATCCCTGCCAGTCAGCACATGTATATGATGACATAAATGGTATTCCGGGGTACCAAATAAAAATCAGCTATTTTGTTGAATTATCATTATTATTTTTTTTTTTTAAGGTTGTACCCTGGGTGCCAAAAAGTGGAAAATTATTTAGTGCTGGAGCTAGCGCGCGCCAGCCACAAGCACGGCACTGAAGCACACGCTATTGCTAGCACAGCGTAGCATGCATGCATAGTATAACATGCAGTGGCACGGGAATGACTATGTAATACTTGCCAACATTTCAAGATGAAATATCTTACTTGTGGATTGCAAAAATCTTATTTTATATGCAAACTGAAGTTAAAAATCTTACTTTCGGTCAAATCTTCAGAAAATACACATGAAAGGTATATCTAAATATTTTTCAAAAATCTGATTTCTCTGACAGAAAATCTGATTTTGCTATTTTTAATGTAAAATATCTTACTGAATCTGATAAAATCTTACTAGTTGGCAAGTATGCTATGTACACGCACACACAGTGCATGCATTTCTCTGCAGCTGTCCTCAAGTGGACGTGAGGTGGCGCTACACAACGTGGTACCCGGGGGTAACGTGTAATGCATCATACGTACCACGTTCCACGAAGATACCTAGCTTGAACCATTTGCGAGATATGGAGAAAAAAGTGAAATTTTAACGTTTTCACCTGACCACTGACCTTTGGACCTTTGACCTCATGACCTGAAACTCTCTCTGGAGAATCTTTATTTGGTAGTACATGTATACACTAAGTTTTATGAAAATACCTTCAGGATTTGCATAGATATGGGGAAAATAGTGAAATGTTGAGCATTTGACCTTGACCTTTTGACCTTAACCTTTGACCTTGAACTCATGCCGATTTCATTCAAAAATTAATCAATTAATTGACCCATAAAATGTCGTCCTTGGACCAAGTTTGGTGAAATTTGCTTCATCCAGTCTTGAATTATTGCATAAACAGATAAATTTTAGGATTTGACCTTGACTTTTGACCTTTGACCTCTGACCGATTTCACTAAAAAACTAATCAAGTAATCGCACCATCATATGTCATAATTGGACAAAGTTTGGTGAAATTCGCTTCATCCAGTCTTGAGTTATCGCCTAAACGAGTACAATTTCATGATTTGACCTTGACCTTTGACCTCAGCCGATTTCACCCAAAATCTAATTAAGTAATTGCCCCATCATACTTTACACCTGGACCAAGTTTGGTAAAATTCCACTCAATATTACTCAAGTTATCGTTCAAACAAATGCGGACGGACATACGGATGTATGGGCATGCGAATGTACGGATGGACAACCCGAAAACATAATGCCTCCCGCACCTTTCGGGCGGAGGCATAAAAAATATGCCATTGGCTACTATTAATTCTATTACTGCTTCTGCTGCTCCTTCTACTACTTACTGTCACTGCTACTGCCGCTGCTGCTGCTGCTGCTGCTGCTACTACTACTACTACTACTACTACTACCTACTACTACTACTACTACTACTACTACCACTTTTAGTATACTACTAATGCTACTACTACTACTGCTGTAACTACAGGCAAATCCTGTTATAATAAGACACTGTTTTGGTGAGAATTTTCTCACTGTAATGATGTATAAGACTACAGATGATCGTGACACATTTAGCCTTTTTTGCAGGTGAGAGTCATCTTGTCATCATTTATTTCTATCAAGGAAATATTATTTGAAACCTTTTTGTTATCATGTGTATTTGTAAACTCAAAGTGAAACTGCCCTATTACTTAGTATACACTGTATTCAGTTCATTTGTGGGCATGCGAGTGTAAGTAGGGTTTTATTTCCCGAATTTCATGTATCACTGCTGGGCCATAAATTCAACAGCATGCGAAAACATCATGAACAGACAGGCATTAGTGCACTTACGATAGCCATGGTGTAAAATCGCGAAAGCAACATCTCGCGAAAATGTCTGTGACCTCATTTGCGAAAATATCTGTACGCAAAAATAACACCTTTTTACAGTGGAGAGAGATAAGGGGAGGAGAGAAAATGTTCTATTCATCTTCAGTGACAAGCTTTCTATGGATTCCTACCATCTGTATGGGACCAAAAATGTTGGCTAATCATAGCCAAAGAAACACAGATTCTCTCCTATATGTGCATAGAGAGTCCACTGTACATTGCTTGCTACAGACCCGGAACTCGCGTCCAATTTGTTAAGAGTATCACATCTCCTTTTTGTGTGTGACAAAGTGAGATGTTTGCGCATGTTTGTGTGTATGTAATGTGTACAAGCATCCCCAATTTTGACCATCTCATTGTACTGGACAATGCTAGTAAGGGAAACATGTACATCTTCTTGTACTATTAAAATTTATTAGCACGTATCTGCTTTAATTGCTAATACTAAGGAACATCACTACTACTTTTGTTATTCAAACTGTTGCTAGTATAAATGTCATCATTATGCTCATCTGTCATCATTAGGCCGTCCCCATTACCAGATTACTTCAACATACACTGGTAAATAACACCACTCTGAGAGTAAAGAAATAATAATATAGTGTATCTATCGGCCACCGCACACTATACAACTCTCGGTCACACGACTGACTGACTTTGGATCCGAAATAAATCACAATAGCCTATGAATAAATACACTTTTTTAATTTCAGATCCAAAGTTGGTAAGTCATGTGACCGAAAGTCGTATAATAGTGTGCAGTGGCCTTAGAGCACAAATGAATTTCAATCTGATAGAAACAGCATGAGTTTATGTGGCACTACATACTTTTCAAAGTCGGCATTGATGTCGGCAATAAGTCGCAATGTTTCTGGATTGATGTTGGCTGCCATTGTCTTTCTGTCGTGCACAGTTGTCTTCTGGGCAAGGTTCATTTGGTTGAAGTAGACAAACTTGAATTCATGACTTGACGAACTGGAAATAGGAAGAGATACCAAGTGACAGAAGGAAGAAGAAATCAATGAATCACACTCAAGGCATTTTTTAGTGTAGAGAACTTCTGGCTATCTTCCTATGGGGGAAACATAGCTACACATTTCCCTATTTCAGTGCTTTCTTTCACATTCTATTTCTCACTCTTGCCATAAATCTAGTCACTTTGTTCTCATTTTGTAGTCTTATATACCAGTACCATATCTTTATTTGCTTGCTTCACACTATTTGAGAGAACTACTTCAAATCTAAACAGAAAGGAATCTCAGTTAAAAAATCAAAGTACTATTTGTTGTTCTGAAATGAAGAACCAAATCCTTATGGAGAATGAACATTTGCATAATATAATGCCTCTGCCTTTTTGGAACAATCTACCTCAGAATCAAAGATAAATTTAATACCAATAACAATAAATTCACTTCTGCCTTGAAAATGCATGTATTTAAAGTTTAAGCAAACATGAAACTCAGCCATTGTTGCAATTGTATATTCCATAGCATGTCCTTGTCTTGAGTGCATATTAAAAGGGACAAAAATATATGTGTTAGTGATATAATCATTGCTGAGTCTCATTAACCCGTTTAGGACGGTTTGCTTTGGCGAGCGAACACCCCCACAGACGGACAGGTTTTCCAAAATCGAGCCCGGACCGAGGGTTACTAAGGGGGTGTGACTTACGGTCCCGCTTTACCCAATCATCAAATTGCCGTGTATGCGGTGTAGGAATCCGCTTTCTGATTGGATGAATAACGACCGCTCATGAATAATAATGTCGCTTCCCTTCGCTATCTGGGTTCGCGGGCGCGGTTTGAACTTCACGTACTGTACGATCGTCAATTTACGTTCCCTCGTCAACTCAAATGAATAGCGTCTTTTATTATTGGGCACCAGGCTATGTCGAGGGTGTCGCAAATTTCTACTACATAATTGTCTTGAATTTACTGATTCATGGAGGCAATCTTTTATGGAAACTGTAATCCGTTGATCACAAGCCTTCAAAGTCTTTGAATGAAAAGCGATCGATCGGAGGATTGTGTACAGGCTTGCGTATTTCCATTTACACGACTGTAAGACACGCCAAGTAAATCTCGTATTGTGGCGATATCAAAGGCACACGAACCCACTCTTGACTTCCTGTTGTTCACAAAATTCCTTACCATAGCTAGTCAATGAATTTTGGAAACAGAAGGAAGTTTATTCATTGTATACAACATTTGAAAATCTGTTACACCTTGTTTGTTCCCGCTACTTGTATCCAAATACAAAGCTCGCGTGTCTGTAACAGAAGCACGTGGCTTTATTTCAACACTAGGCAAACCATCAACGATGTAATGTTACAAGTAGAATTGGTGATACTGATTTATCAAAGTCGAATTTCGTAATAGAATAACGTCCACTTGAGTTTATTTCTTGGTTCTGTTTCAGTAATTCCCATAAAATTGACAAGAGCCTGGAATATGTTCAATATTCAAACAAATCTTTGCATCTTTCTAACTTTCTTTGAGACGAATAAAAATGCATAATCCACCTTGCGCGATACCTGCCATCCCCTGAAGAAGTCTGTATAAAGAAGTTTGCTTCCTGAAATTATCAATCGTGACTACCTACAAATTTCGATCATGCGACTTATAATAGGTTTTCATTGGATGCATACAAGATATCACCGAGTGGATTTGTGAGTTTATTATCGGGGTTTGATGCTGCTATTTTTCTGTGCGATCTTACAATTCCTTTACAACTTTGACGTAATGTCGGGAAGATAATGATTATTCACTATGTATCAAGTGAAATGAGATTTCACACAGTGATACAAGACATATATTCAATTATTATAAAAAGTAATCACCAACCTAAATGAGTATCGTTATTTCTTACATAGAAAAAAAAAAACTAAGAATAAAACACCGGTCCTGTTTAAGCCAGTTGACAGAACATGTATGAGCTCTTTAGATGAAACAGGGAGTCTATACGATGAGAAGAGAAAAAGGAGAGAAAAATAGGCTGGTCATCTAAATTTTGTTTGATTGACGGTAGATAATCTGAAAAGATTTTTCAAACGTAATGTAAAATTATACAAGATGAGGTTTGCCTACAACCTGTGTTTTGGTAATATCTTTCTACGTTTTATATAATATATATATATATATACATATATAAATTTTATGGGCAGAGTATCTTGGAGAAGCGATCATCACCATCAATGATAATATTCAATCTACACGTTTGTATATGGGAATGAAGAAGGGGATAGCTAGAAAGGAAAGTGATGAGATGTAATGTTCATTCAACCTCGTTTGCCTTTCACTATGTCCTATCACTTCAAAAAATGTAGCATTAGCACAATTCAAATTAGAATTCCCATCGAGAATTCAGATTCGCATCAATGTGAGAGAGTATCTTTTCAGACAGGGTCGCAGGTGAGCATTTCCGAGTTCGTCGGAGAAGTTCATTCATATTAGAAACAAAAAGGTTGACCACCCGCCAGCTGATAGAAGAAGACGACATGACCATGGGAGAACGGCGAGCACATATCACACAAGCTTGAAGGTCTAAAATCATTACATCACTTCAGAAAATAACGAAAAGATGATATGTTTGTTGAAATAAACGACATTTCTCCGGACATTCTTCGATCTCTCATAACAGACGGTTAATTTTGCTGAAATGATCTTCTCTTATGTCATGAGTGTAAATCAATATTATTTTGTTTTATTGTGTATACCAGTCATCGCCCGGTAAAAGACAGAAAATGAAGTACTATTCTCATTCAATAAGCATAATGTATAAAGGAAACGAGCATTTGCTGCAATCGTTTATGAATATGAAAATGCTTCAATGCGATTTCACGAAGTCTAAAGGAATGAATACAAGTAGGTCTACGTAAATACAGAGATGTATAGTACAATTATTATAAAAAATACGCAGCCACGATAAGTGCATAAACCACTTCAATAGCAGCATGAAAACATTTGATCACATCAATATATGAGATGGACAAGAACATTTCATGCTTTTAGTGCTCGAAAATCCTTGCTCCTAAACAAAGTAGAGTGTTCAATTGAAGCGACGGGTTATCACATCTCCGTCTCTCGCAAAACTGAATCATCACTTCGCAAATTTGGAGTGCTTTCTACAAATTTACATAAAAAAGTTTATTTTTTTTAGGCATGAGTTACCATATTCTACTGATTATAAATCAATTGAGCTACAAAACGGTAGTGTGTTGCTAAAACCATTATAACTCAATGATCGCGAAATCATTTGACTTGTGAACTTCCGAAAGAGATGGACTGAAAAACCCAGACTTCTAAACGTATGAATAATTGACAGAGCGACTATAGCCGAAAATTAGCATATTATGAAGAATTCATACAAAAATAGAACCAAAAAAGACTAAACAGTCAACATCACCATTGTCGGTATCGTCGTAATATGGGATGTAATTTTATTTTGACTGCCTCTTTGAAATGCTGCAAACATCAAATACTGAACATCATAATCTTTATTTGTGAATTCTAAGCGTATGAGAGAGAGAGAGAGAAAAAGACAACTTCTGTCGTATGTCTTGTTTCTCGCTTTATTGCAGCGTATGTCATTGTCGAAGTTTAAATTCTGTAATACATGTTCGTAACAAGTACATGAGAACTTGCACACTGGATTTTCAGCAATCATAAAATCATTGGGGTCCGTAAAAGCGGTTACGTAATACATACGAAGCACATCACTATAATGCATTCTATGGACTGGTGCAGAATAAAGAGACTGTCTGTAATCGGCCTTTGAACTTCTCTATTATGCTCATAATCCCCGACTTTTCAGATGGCGTCTACGAGTGCGTCTTAGGAATGTTTTTGTATCAACATCCTGTCTATTCAAGGAGGTACAATGTAACCTGATACTCTGGCCACCTGGTCTATTCAAAGTGTTCTTGCCTATAACACGCGCACGTGTTACGCTGTGTTTCACCATGATGAATATAATTGTAAGACCCCATAGTGGCAATATCGGCTCTTGCATTGTATGAAAATGATGACTATTATACAGTATATCCTCTATTTGGTTCGTTGGCCGAGTAGATTTTTTGAACGATCTTATAACATAATCACGCTGTCATTCATAAGTATGAGAGAGAGAGAAAAAAAGCTTCAAGCAACATCGAAATTGAGTTTCTCAAACCAATCTTCCATTTGAGTTTGTTTCTTGGTTTTGTTTCAACAATTTTCATAATGTTGACAAGAGCCTGATGGAATGTTCAATAATCAGATAAATCGTTGCATCTTTCTTGCAATCTTTGACAGCTAATGGTGACTAAACCTGCGAACTCCATGCATTTTTGTATAAAGACGTTTGCTTTGTGAAATTATCCATCATGACTGCCTCCAGATTTCGACAATAATTATATGACTTAGGTTTCCATGAGATGAATAAAGGAGATCAACGAGCGCATTTGTAAGTTTACTGTCGGGTTGTATGTTGCAAATTTAATGTGCAATCATGATTCCCTTACAACTCTACCGTAATGGCGGGAAGGTATTGTTCACTGCACATCACTTGAAATTAAATGTCACACAGTGATATGATAATCATCAGCAAACGGGATAGATTATTGTTATATATATATATATATATATATATATATATATATATATATATATATATATATATATATAACACCTATTCAAGTCAGTTGATGGAGCATTTATGAGCTCTTCCGGTCTGCAAACGAAACATCGGTGTCTATGCGAAATAAGAAGAAAGATTGAGAGATAAAGAGATAAAAAAATAGGCTGGTCTTCTAAATTTAGTTCCATGGACGGTAATCTGAACACACTTTTGCAAACGAAATGAAATATTACACACGGCTAGGTTTGCCTATAATCTGTGTTATGGTGATATCTTATGAGATTATATATAATAATACGGGCAAAGTATCTTGGAAAGGTGATCGCCACCATCAATGGGGATATTCAATCTAAACGATTAATTGTAGATGATGGGAATGAAGAAGTGGATAGCTGGAAAGGAAAATAATGAGATGCAATGAGATAAATCGAAGCAGCACTAATCGAGGCAAATGTATTATAAAGGAAGAGCAAAACGGCATATTCGAGTGTTCAAAATGGTTCAACATTATGCAAAGATTTTGCAGTCATTTGTGTGTGTGTGTGTGTGTGTGTGTACGTTTGTCTTCTAATTTCACAGTTAGGTAATTCAAAATCGCCTAAAAAAAAGATCGCGCAATGAAGATGTTCATTCAATCTCAGTTTCCTTTCACTATATCCTATCACTTCAAATTACGTAGCCTTAACACAATTTAAATTAGAAAGTCCATTGAGAATTCAAATTCGTCTCAATATGAGAGAGCGTCTTTTCAAACAGGGTCGCAGGTGAGCATTCCCGAGTTCGACGGAGAAATTCATTCAATTTAGCAACAAAAAAAGGTTGGCCATCCGGCAGCTGTAGAAGAAGCCGACATGATCATGGAAGTATGGCAAGCACAAGCCACACAGGCTTGAAGACCTACAATTATTACATCACTTCAGAAAATAAGGAAAATACGATATTTTTGTTGAAATAAACGACATTTCTCCCGGCATTCTTTGATATCTCATAACAGACGGCTAATTTTGCTGAAATGATCTTCTCTTATGTCATGAGTGTAAATCAATATTTTTTTTTTTATTGTGTATACCAGTCATCCCCCGATAAAAGACAAAAACAAAACTGAAGTACTAACAATCTCATTCAAAAAGCATAATGTATAAAGGAAACGAGCATTTGCTGCAATCGTTTATGAATATGAAAATGCTTCAATGCAATTTCACGAAGTCTAATGGAATGAATGAATGTAGGCATACCTAAATGCAGAGATATACGTAGACATAAAAAAAAATACACAGGCACGATAAGTGCATAAATTACTTCAATAGCAACATGAAAAAAAAAATTGATTACATCGATAAACATGAGAAAAGACAAGAACATTAATTTCATGTTTTTATTGCCCGAAATACCTTGCTCCTAGACAAAGTGTTCAATTGAAGCGATGTGGTTATCACATCTCCGTCTCTCGCAAAATTTAATAACCACTTCGCAAATTTGGAGCGCTTTCTACAAAGAAAAAAAAAAGAAAAATCGGGGTTCTTTTTCGGTATAAGTTGTCATATTTGACTGATTATAAATGGATTGAACTCAATGATCGAAAAAAAAAATGACTCGTGAACTTACGAAAGAAGTGGACTTAAAACACCTCAGACTTCTAAATGTATAAGTAATTGACAGAGCGACTATAGCCGAATATTAACATATTATGAGGAATTCATACAGAACTAGAACAAAAAAGACTAAACAGTCGACATCACCATCGTCGGTATCATCGAAATATGGGATATTATTTTATTTTGACTGCTTCTTTGAAATGCTGCAAACATCAAATACCGAACATCATAATTATAGCTACAATTTTTTGGCGAATGCTAAGCGTATGAGAGAAAAAAAATGCCATGTGTCTTGTTTACTCGCTTTATTGCAGCGTATTTCGTTGTCGAAGTTTAAATTCTATACATATATGTTGGTTACAACCACATGAGAACTTGCACATTCGCTTCCCAACAACCATAAAATCATTGGGGTCCGTAAAAGTGGTTACGTAATACATACGAAGCACATCACTATAATGCATTCTATGGACCGGTGCAGAAAAAAGAGACTGTCTGTAATCGGCCTTTGAACTTCTCTATTATGCTCATAATCCCCGACTTTTCAGATGGCGTCTACGAGTGCGTCTTAGGAATGTTTTTGTATCAACATCTTGTCTATTCAAGGAGGTACAAATTGTGTAGCCTGATACTCTGGCCACCTGGTCTATTCAATTTATATGAATTTACGACTTCGATGAAGTAGCGCAATCGACTGCGTTGTTTGTATGCAGTACATCCCCTACTCGGTTTGTTCTTGGCCAAGTGGTTTCTTTTTTTTAACGATTTCATAACATAATCAGAATATTATTCATGATGGTAAAACTCTTCAAACAACTACAAGTAACATCGCTGTCATGATAACAAACAGACACAAAAACATTCACACACATCACATGCATGCAGGGACACGCAAAAGATTTACTTTTAAATTTATTCAATTCGCCGAGTTTTGGTAAATCCCAGGACTCGGCAGCGGAAGAAGGCGGCCAACATTTCATGCCAATAATGGTAAGTTGTCATGCCGAGATGGCTTTCATAGAAGATCCGTAAGTACGACATTGGATTCCTGATATAACACGAAGTAGTATGCTATACTTTATCATGTAAATGTGTGCTAATAAGGTAGGTGCGTGCACGCAACGGTCTTGACCGCCGCACGCACGCTTTTCACTTGAGTGTGACAATTTGCATACCGATGCAAATGAGATCGCCAGAGCGTGCGGCTGGTTGCTCGTCATTGGTCAGTTTCCCGACCGTTGCGAAGGTCTGAATGTCGTGAAAATTGCACTCTTGTTTGTCAATATTTTGCTTGTTTATAGACATAAGATATGACCAATCATCACAAAATGTTCACAGATGGCAACTTTGATGTATGTAGTCCTACAAAATATAAATCATTTTCAACATAGGCATCGTATTGTTGGTGAAATTCTAAGTTTAAAAATGCGTGTTCATTTCACTCTCTCAGCCCGAGTATACTCGGGACCAGTCCACAGCCTGGAAAACGTCAGCCCGAGTATACTCGGGACACGTCCTAAACGGGTTAATCATTGTCATTATTATTCAAATTCTACGGGTATAATCAACTTCTCCTCTCTCTCTCCACCAACAGATGAAACATGGATGTCTGATATTTTACATCACATGCTTTTAGTATGCTTCAATATGCTATCACTGCACGCAAATGTCACTATAACCACAACCTTTCAATAATAACAGCAACATTTCCTATCATAGAATAATTTTATGAACAGAAACTTGTCTAAACTTGTTAAAATACGGTCACTGTCCACTTAAAAGGTTTGACATTTGACCCACACCTCACCTTGATGACTTCCTGGTAGCGTACTGGTCAGCAATGTCCGAAGCTAGAGTGCTCAGCTGTGGTCCAAGGAAGCTATCTATGTTTTTGTACCATTCTAAACTTGGCAGCTGGGTACCTGGATGGTCAAACATTTTACAGAGTGCCATTACAAAGAGTGCCATACAAACTCAAACTCACTCATAACATGGACTAACTAAATTGAATTACAGGTGTACTTTTCATCCATGACATGAAACAGTACTTGCATATACAAATTGTACCTCACTTTAACAAATAAAGCAGAATAAAATTGCAACAGATTAAATCTCTAAAAATAAATAAAGCAGAATAAAGTTACGACAGAGTAAATTTCACAAAAATGAGTAAAACAGAATAAAGTTATAACAGATTAAATCTCACAAAAATACAGTACTGAATGCTGAAGATGGTATCTTAATTGGTATGACAAACACACCTGCTATACATTTTATCACTGTGATAACTGCAAGACGGGCTATCTTCCTGGTTTAAAACAAAGACACTTTCATTATCAAGCAAGTTAGCACACTCTAGCGATGCTGCTGTTCCTTTGTCAAAAACACAAACTTTGCACATCAAAACATAGTACAGGGTTTGTACAGTAATAGTTTGCTACAAAGGATAGGACACGAAACAAAAGAAAGAAAAAGCTTGTAAAGAATAAGACTAGGAAGCATACAGGTAGCAACATCACAAGAAAATCCCCAACTATGGTTACATCAATATATGATGCAGGCCTCACTTTTCAGGTGGTCTCTACCTGTTTTTGTTTTTGTTTCATTTACAACAATGTCTATTTGACCCTATTCTGCCACTGAAGCTCTCTACCCCCCCTCCCCCCCCCCCATCATACAGATCTCCCCCACCTCTCTTTTTACCATTTCACTGAGCATAAAATCATATGGTAAATGAAGCAATGTAGAATGGCATGAAAAAGTGCAAGGCATCGTCATAATAAGAAGTGAACTCGTTCTGAAACCTTCATGAAGCCTGGCTGGTTTTGCTTACCTTCCACCATGAGGCATATAGTGGCACTCATTGCCTGTAAAGAGAAGTAGAAATCAGGGCATAAAATCCACAGCAGGCAGACAAATCCATTAAATTAAACATGTATCTGACATTGATGAAGCAAAAGGCATATTTTCACGCCCATCGGTCTATTGACCAGGGGTGTGAGAGTGCTTGCAGAAAAGGGTCTGAAAAAATCTAAAACTTACTGCCCCCCCCCCCAAAAAAAAGTTTCTAGTGTCTTAAACTGTAGCATTTCACTGCATTTGAACTGCAAAAAGCCTGAAAAGTCAGTGTGGGTCAAAGAAAAAAGAAGTCTGAAATCAGACTTAATTGAACTCTCACATCCCTGATTTAAATTATTCATATAATACCTACTCAACAGAATATCATTCACATGAGTGGCATCATGTTTACATCATGTTTATATATCTGAGTACACTATCCCTGACCGTTAATCTATATGCCTACATACCCAAGTACCCTATCCCTGAATGTTATGTCTGTATGTCTATATACCTGACTACACTTTCCCATGTAGACCTGGCACTGCTGAATATACCACTTGGATAACAGTAGAAGGTGCATCTTACAAAGCATACATACAAAACACAGGGAGAAATGTGCTTGTGTAGGCTTACCCTATAGATGATGAGAAAGAGTTCTTCTACATGGTCACCCTTGCTGATATGAAGAACAGGAACCTTGTTGGCTGCCGCACTAGGGTCTAGGAGATTCTGGGGACCCACAACAAACCTACCGGGTACGTGAAATCAGAGAGAGATGAATTACAAGGGAACATTGTTATAACTGGCTGAAATTTCTTTGTTACACCAGGAATCTTATCATATCTGGGATAAAAACAAGAGAATATGAAAGGATCAAAATGGGACTTGCAAAATTACCTCATTACATCAGGCAACTTTACATTAAATCTGACATTGTTACAATACGGTTCCATAGTACATGCAGGAGGGACATGGGAATATGTGGATATACTACATCAAATTAATTCAATTTAACAATTCTGTGAACAATTTTATGCACAAATTCTGTGTACTTTGTCAATACAAATCCAGCTCCTGCACATTATGATATCCAGCAACAAACTGATGGAGGAAAGTGATGATTTGATGCACCTCTTTGTCAAGAAAACATACTGAAGGATTCTCAAACAATAATAATAACACTTAGAATGTAAGCTGGTTTTCATATGACCCTTTCCACTCCTTTGCAGTGCTCACAGCACTTGACGACTTTGTATGACCCCAATCACTGGAACCAAACATACAACTATTATGTACTAACCATACTCTATGATAGGCTTTTAAGTCCCATTGTTACTTTCCAATGCACAAACATATTACACACAATCCCAATAATTCTCAACAGATCTAGTTTCATGTCAATACCCCAGATTAAATCAGAATTGAAGCAATAGAGAATGTTTATTTTGATGAAAAATCAAAAGTCTAAAAACACACAGAAAAATTCAGAACCTTTTCTGAAAAGATTGGGGGAATCCTTGAATATGCACAGGCCAGTGAATGACTGAATTTATTGGCACATATTTTCTAACATGCCAGCTTGGTTATATGACTAAGGTGATACTTTCATACTACTTATTTATAGAATTTGTGAACAAACATGCATTTGCGGAATATGTAGAGAAATAACTCTTTTTAGATATAGAATACAATTTAGATTTCAATGTTTTCTTTACATACTGGAGAAACTGAAGAAAACTTTGAATTGGAGTTATGTCATTAAAAACCCCACAAAAACAAGTAGTATAAAAAAAAATCATATCAATGTCCACTAGATGGTTACTAAAATAAAGAAGTGTGCTTAGGACACAATTTCATATGACTCCCTGCCACTGAACTGATCATAACAATGTTACTATCACTCTAATTTTGTTCAATTTTTCAAATACTCGTTTCTCCTGTTTTCACAGCTTGCAATTTCTATGTGATCTAGTCCTACAGGTACTTTTCTTTTTACTAAAAAGACAGAAGTGTTAGATATTGGTGATATGATGACTTACTTTCCATAATGAGAGGAGCCTCCAGAATGTGATGATGCTGACTTCGGCGTTTCCCTCAGCTGTCGCAGGAAAGAGTTAGTCAAGTGGAACTCATGAGACTGATTCTTGTAAGGATGATTTCTTTAAATGTTACACACAATTTCTTAGAAATATTTACATTCAATAGTTTGCTTCACATCATGTTCCAATTCTACTGTTCCATACCCTTTGTATCTTATTGAATTATAGAGCAGATGCAGAAACAAATTCAGATAAAGGCTTGTCTTTGGTGAGCTTGCTCCTTTTTCTTTACATTACAGGTTAAAAACTGATTCTCTCAGTACATTACAGTTGATACTTTTAGCAGCAAACAAAACAATGGAAAAATAATACACTAACTTGCATATTAACAGAACAAAGATTTGGAGAGTATTTCATAAGAAACTCTCATTTATATACACATAAACTACACGAAATACTGCCAGTTCTACTCCCAGAAATGTCTGTGATTATTGCCCATTGCAATAACCAATGGTACTGTAATAATGTAGCGCTGCTAAGGTATATTTTAATACTTAATAACTGGTCAGCTTTTCTGTGGCTGCTGCCTTAATAACTATATCAAATAATAATGATGCAACATGACAAAAATATATTCTGACTTCTGGTGTTAAAGCTGGGAATCAATAGATGTAAGAATTACCTCTGTGTCTAGAGATGATGGGATGAGACCTGTAGTGAGATATTTGTAGAGAACTCTCATGTCATCTTGTTCCAACCCACTCCTGCAAATAAATACAAGAAAGTAAAATTTTTTCCATCATATCTCTGATACTTTCAGTTTGATAAAATCCACATGCCTCACTATTGTCCTTTCACTATCTATAATAATAATACTCTGAATTCACCTGCCACAAAGCTTTTCAATCCAGAATGCTTTTGATGTTTCTTGTAGCAATTTTTTTTTTCTTATAGCAATTGTTTTTTTCTTATAGCAAATTTTCTAAGTTCTAACTACCGGTAGTGTCGCTGCCCGGTAGATGACAGGTTCAAGCAGTAGATGACAGGTTTGAGTCCCACTGGTTCCTTTTTTCCGACATGTTTGTTAATTTACAGATCAGCAGTTGCGATCTTAACAAATTTAATTTGTAGAGGGAGACAAACTGAAGAAACTCACACCTAAAGCACTTTGTGCACAAAACCAATGAGCAGCATTGCACAGGACATATTATCATATCACTTTGCTAGTTTGAATAGTGAGTAGTTAAGACTCCATATTACATAACATTTTAACTTTAAATCAGTCATATCTTCTTCATATTTTCATTTGACTGCTAGATTATGTAACATGTTTTATTCAAAGCAACCTTCTAAAGGTTAAGGGCCTGAACTGAACATATTCCTGACATACTTGACAACAGAGCTAAAAAAAATCAAACAAACATTGAAGGGTATAAAATCAAACTTTGTGCAGATCATATTACAATTAAGTGACCACTGGCTGGAGGTATCTTGATTAACAGATGATGGTCTGAAAAGGTTGATTTTTGTTTCTGTTTTTTCCTTGTTGGCAAATTTTCTTTCAGAAAGCCCAAACTAGGTATTCACAGAAGTGATGCAAATAATCATACAAATACTGTACCTCTTTCCCTGCAGTTTCCATAGGTTTTCACAAGTGGCCCTTTATATTGTTTCAGAATAAATACCATAATACACTGTATTTCCAAAAAAGCTATTTTTCTATCATAAAATACAAACTCAATACAGACACAGTGAATTATTCATAAATAGTGATGAGGGTAGTCCAGAGATTTTCTTGCTGTCACTTACCATACGAGCTGGTTGTTGTACAGGAATGCTGTATACTTAATTTGACTAAAAGAGGCTTCTACCAAGTTAATGAAGCACTGGATTCTAAGGTATGTGTTCTTATCCAACGGTAGGAACTGGATACCATTGTGGACTTCCAGAATATCACAGGAAGACAGACGTAGATTGGATAGATACTGTAGAAAAAAAAATGATAATAATAAAAATAATTAAAAAAAAATTATAAAATACTTGCACAACGATACATCTCTCAATGTATCTACAGATGAACTGAAGTATTTCACTGAATGAGAATGTAAAGATTGACTGAAATATTTCACTGAATTGATTGTTGTTGTTTTTTCTAGCCTTAGTTATAAATATTCCTTTTTATCCTATAATTCATCTACAGATCCCATGTCAGTCCACTCTGAAATACAACAAAAACAGACTGTATGTCAACCCTGCTGCAAAGCAACAAATGATATTTGAAATTTGTTCAAAACCTGAATATTTGCCAATATACCACTGCAATTAAATCAGTAACTTGCAAAATGATCTAAGAGACCTATAGAGCAGCTGAATACTAAAGATTGCCATCAACTACACTCCGTTCACACAGGGAAAAGGATCTTCATCATAAGAACAACCTCACTGATATGTTGAGTGGTACATTAAAGCTTCACAGGCCCAGCTAATTTCTGTGAATTTTTCTTTCTGAAGAGGGAATTTGTTTATCATTTGTCATGCTCTACACACCTACCTTTGAGAAGAACTCATTGAATCTCCCTTTAATTTGCTTTGTAAGCTATTACATGGACTTTCTACTAACTTTGGGACCACACACTTAATTGTCAGATACCTGTACTGTATGTTACATTTGGCACAGAAGTTTAATATCATGTTCAGCTGAAAAGTGCTCTATCTTGCTATTCCAATTATGTCTTAACCCATTGAGGACGGACTGATTTTGCTTCAACACGCATTTCCTATAGACGCTTGCCTAAGTATACTTGGGACTCGTCCTCAACAGGTTAAGGGCTGCCTACCTGGAGACTAAAGATACATACTCACCCTTGAAAAGAAATGGTTGAGTCTATGCTTGAGTTGATCAACTCCATGCAGATTCATGATCTCAGTAAATGTACCCATGAAGAGCTGTAAGACATCAGATATACAATAAATTACCATAGCAACACATCAAGGCCAATGTCTCCTACCAATGACTTCCAATTACTTTTTAGTTTTGTTGTTGTTGTCGATACTTATCACTTTCATTCATTCATTCCTTTACCTGGTATTCATTTATTTGATTCTATCTTATTTTTTTTTTTTTTTTTTGGGGGGGGGGGGGTGGTGGGGGGTGGGTGGGTGGGTCCTGTATGCTATGCTGTGTTCATACTGTTTATGTGCCAGTCCAATTCACCTCAGGGTCTCCATAAGGACAAGATTCTTTTCTCATTTGTTTCTCAAATTGACTGTCTCTTGTTGAACACTTCTTCAAAGCATTTCACCATGTTATTGATGAAAATTGAAACTGGATTCTTTCTCACAGTACAGACTGGAAGCTTAGACTTTACAATTTGCATTTGGTTTCAATATTACTTTCTGATTTTGTTATCTCATAATTCGTCGCAAATATTGTATTGTACAATCATAGTCACACAATGAATTTATTCCTCATTATGCATCTGTACTTTTTTTTGACACTGACTGTTGGTGGATAGTGAATGTCAAACTTTTTGGTATTGCTGCATGATAAGTATGCACGGAGGACATACTTTCAGCTGGTTTGGAATTGATAGAAATATATCACTTATTGGTAAGCAGCTACAATAATATCTTATTAAAGTTAGAGTTTAATCAATGTATATGCTGATACAAAATAAACAAATATATGGGCAGTTGTAATTTGGAGAATAGACACCATTCTGGCATAGAAGTTAAATGTTTCCCTTGTATGAAGAATGATGTAAGTGAGAAAAGATCAAGCCATCACGTTACCTTGAATAGTTGATAGGCATGCTTGAGGACAGCGAGATACACAGAATCCTGGACATCGTCCTCATGATACTCATGGTATGTCTTTCCCTCTTTGACTTTCTCTGTGTAAGGGATAGTGACAGTCTATGGCAGGATGAAAGAATAAGAATGAGTGTGTATTGACAAAAACATACATCTCTACAACTTGCTGTTTATCCTGACTAAGATACTACCAAAATGGAAAATCCACACACTTGGGTAGTCCCCCCCCCCCCAAAAAAAAAAAGATAAATAAATAAATGAATAGATAAATAAACAACAACAAAAATTAACATTCAACAACATAATTAAGCAGTTAAGGACAGACTAATTTTGCTACAACACGCATTTCACATAGACACCTGCCCAAGACTCCGGTCTCGTCCTCAATGGGTTAATATTCCAAGCAATGACTTATCCAGTCTTGTATAATGCATGCCCCCTGCATCCTTTTGAGTAGAGCCATAACAATTCATTCAATACTAAGTTTAACCACTTTGAGCTTGGCACTACAATTGCCTATTTCTCAAACTATTGTTATCAGTGTATTGGCTTGTTGATGGGCTGTATGATCGGGTATTTTTGCACTGCATAGCACTATCACCGTCTATACTTCCAACGTTATCCTTGCCTCTCTCTCTGACCACTCACCATGATGATCCAGAACTCTTCCTCTGGATGGAGATACAGCTGTCTTGTTTTCTGGGTGTGCATTGACTGACATGGTTTGTCTGGGTTAAAGTTTCTAAAATAAAAAAACAAAACAAAACAAAACATGATATTTCCTATTTAACTGGTGAATCATTATGTTCCAATGGCAAATATGCTAACTAGATCATGCAAATATGACAGACATCCTTCTTATCATTTATGAGTAATGGTTATCACATAATGTGCCTAAAACATGTTAAATGTTTCCATGTCTGACAAACACATTCTTGTTGTTAAGAAAATCCCCTAAATGAAATCTCTCCCTTTCTTGCTGATAAGTTTCTAAGATATTATAATTTTCTTTGACAACCTATGCTCACATTGTACATTACCAAAGTATAAATCTTAATACAAATAAAGTCTTAGCTGCTTACATTCCAACCACTGAAATATGCTTTTTGAAAAAAACTGCTTTTCATGTCGAGTGAAAGAGTTCCATTTCAAATTTCTTACTCGGTGAACATGACCACTCCTTCACAAAGCCCAACATGTCTCGTCTGGACATCCAGAGGAACATTGGACGGCTGGTAG